>NW_023270268.1:35646070-35690399 GCF_011800145.1 Mirounga leonina
TTATTATTATTATTATTATTATTATTATTATTATTATTATTATTATTTTATGCAAAAGCATTAGGAGTTTGAGTGCCAGCCCAGGAGCAGGGGAAGAGTAAAATGCACTGGACTGCCATGGCAAACAAACAAAAAAAAGAGCACACACTTCCCAAGTGAGGGGCGTGCCAAGTGCCACAGTCCAGAGAAGGACACAAGAATCTGCTGATCCACACACGACCTAGACAATCTTATCCAATAGCAACTTTTTCTCTTGGGTCAGATTTAATGAACAAAAGGGTGAAAGGGTGGCCACCAGCTTTTAAGGAGCTCTCCAGGAAGTCTCTCTGTATTAGTTTTACTGGGGCTGCTGTAACAAATTACTGTGAACTTGGTAGCTTAAAACAATAGAATTTATTCTCCTACAGCTTAGAGGCTAGAAGCCTGAAATCAAAGTGTCAGTAGGGCTGAGGTCCCTCTGAAGGCTCTAAGGAGCAATCCTATTTTGCCTCTTTTAGTTTATGGTGCCTCCAAGTGTTCCTTGTCTTGTGGCTGTGTCACTCTAATCTCTGCCTACGTCTTCATCTGGCCTTCTCCTCTTCTCTGTGTATGTGCCCTTGGTGTGTCTTCAATAAGGACACTTGTCATTGGATTTAGGGCCCACCTGGATAATCCAGGCTGTCTCATCTCTAGATCATTAATTCAGTTACATCTTCAAAGAGACTTTTTCCAAATGAGGTCACATTCAAAGGGTCCTGGATGGGGATATATCTTTGAGGATCACTCTATCCAACCCACTGCACCCACCAAACTGCTGCTTCCACCTCATTGACAAGAGCTGAGTCCCGCAGCCATCCCTCTCGGCAAGGGAGAAGGAGAGATGCAAGTTTTTAGCGGGATGCATTTCTCCCATGAAATTTTTCTCAATGTAATGCAGGTTCACTTAGAGCTGGTGGAGAAGATTAAATCCATTTACCAACCCTAAAGAAAATGGCATTTGCAGATTAAGGGGTAAGATGAACACAGGAGCCAAAGGTGGATTTAGGAGACTGGGTCAGTTGCTGTTGGCCAAGCTCTGGGTCACCTTGTAAGGAGACTGTAAGGTCTCTTGCAGAGACCTGTCTAAAGGCTGGCAGTGTTGGATTTTTTTCTTTTCTTCCTTTCCTTTCCTCCTGGGAGGTGATACAAAGTGTTTTCCTTCCTGTCTCCCATAGAAACACATGCTTGCATATACATGCTGAATACCTCTTTCTAGAATCCCATCCACATCACAAGCCTCTGTAAATCACATTTTTTTTCCTAACTGTGCAACTTTCATGAACTCGTTTTTGGAAAATCCTAGCTCTCTTTTTTTGTCCAGAGGTCTCCTCTCATCCTTTGCTGTGAACTCATTTCCCTTCTTGACTTGGCATGGGGCCTTTTTCTGTTATTTCTCTCCACCCTTCACGTGATGTGGAGGTGGTTCCTCCCTTAGCTATCTGTGGACTGTACCAAGGTATTAAAATTACCATCTGTGACCCTAAGGCAATGCACCGCATTCTGCACTTATTAACTTCAGGCAGTGATCAAGGTCGACACCTCATTCTTAAGCAAAAGAAAATGATTTAAAATGTTGCTTTCGGTATTCACTTTTAAACTCTAAAGCTAGAAGGGAAAAACTGGAAATTATAAGATTCTCTTAAATTCTCTTTAAGACATGACCTTGTGATAGGAAAATACAAATTTGCAGTTACTGAAGGTTTTCCCTTCCTTCTCTTTCTTAAATATACTTCGGTTTACCCAGCCTCCCACACAGCCCAGTATGCCACTAAGGTTCCAGACTGAGTGTGGGGGGACACACACATTCTTCTCTGTGGGCAGCTAATAATTTCATGCATATGCATAGCGGAGGTGGGTTGTGAGGCTCACATTCTGTCTAACAAGATGTGAGAGGCATTGTTGGCCATCAGGTGTCCATAGAGTGGTGAGTTGTCTCACAACTACCATAAACCCCAAAGTGACGCTTTCTGATGGCATGTGTGATTATGATTTCCCTTCTGCTCTTATCTTATCTCCCTGATGCTCCTAGAGAGAATGCCAAGACAGTCTTTACTGTAGCTTTGGTGATGCCCCTTGTGGTCAGGATGTATCACTGCAGGTCCTTTTGGATGGCAAAGGGAAAGGCAAGGTTATATAGGAACCTGTTAGGAAGAGAGCAGCAGATGTGCAGGGGTGTAACCTGGGTTTTACTCCTGATGCTCGGGACTATCAGTCACATGTCCTTTAACTACTATGTAGGTTTTTCATTTGTAAAATGGGGTGACTGGGGAGCCTGGGTGGCTTAGTTGGTTAAGCATCCAACTCTTGGTTTTGGGTCAGGTCATGATCTCAGGGTCATGAGATTGAGCTCTGCATTGGGCTCTGTGCTCAGCAGAGTCTGCTTGAGATTCTGTCTCTCTCTGCCCCTCTCCCTTTCTCTCTCTCAAATAAATAAATATGATGGCTAATATCTACTTCAGTATTAAGATTTTTATAAGGATTGGGGTGCCTGGGTGGCTCAGTTGGTTAAGCAGCTGCCTTCGGCTCAGGTCATGATCCTGGGGTCCTGGGATCGAGCCCCTTGTCAGGCTCCCTGCTCAGCAGTGAGTCTGCTTCTCTCTGTCCCTTCCCCTGCTCGTGCTCACTCTCTGTCTCTCTGAAATAACTAAATAAAATAAAAAAAAAAATTTGATAAGGATCAAATGAGGCTGTGTTCCTGGTATATAGTAAGTACTCATTAGTTCGGTGTGAATTTCTGTCTCCTGCCCTCCCCAGTGGATGCATTGCTTCATGCTGGCTACAGACTAAGCTTGGTTGACATTTTATCAGTCAGTCACCAAACAGTAGTAGTAATACTAGCATTAATATGGGTCATCACTGCATCTGCTAAGCTACTGCAGTGTATTGCCAGTGTATGTGTGCTCTCTCCTAGCGGATAGTTTAGGGATTCAGGCTAGTTCTATCTAACAGTTGTGCCATCTGGAAGATGTGGCCAAGGAAGGGGACAGAATGATAGAAAAAGTGCACCTGCTTTTAACTGCATTGGCCCATACGTGACACTACTCTGTTCTACTAATAGTCCACTGGTCAGAACTAGTTAGTGCAGCTCTAACCCCATTGTGAGGGAGGATGGGACATGTAGGAGAGTACATGGATACTTGGTAAACCTGGATGGTCTCTGCCATACTCTGGGTCTACAATGTCCTTAATATCCAGAGTCCCCAGCTTCCTGTTATTTTCCCTGAGGTCTTCTTAGTTCAAATTCTTAATGAGAGAAACTACTTTTCCAATTCCTCATTTCAAGCCAGAACACACATGTCATGCAGAGGTTGCTGGCTAGTCAGTGGGCTTCCTATAGACAGCTGCCCACCCTTGGGACAATCATTCGTGACTAGGGGGGTCACAGTCATCTGGTCTGCTGCCTCCTTGGTAGGGACTGTTTTAGGAACATGTTCTCTAAGAAGGAGATAGAGATGGAGCCTGCATTACTAAACAGAGGTTATACCAAGGAGCCTAGCCTGATCTTCTAGGGATCATCTAGGACCAATGGTCCATGATTTGGGGACAAGAAGCCTTTTATGTTCAGGCATCATTTCAGGCAACCCAAGCCTTCCATAGTTGTTGCTCTTTTTGTAGGTCCTCACTTTAAGCCAGACCAGTCTCTGTAATGACTAAGCAGCCTTCTTTTTTCAGGCCCTTGGAAAGGCAGGGCAGTGGGCAGATAGAGACACATATGGGGGTGTGTGATTTTGCCTCTGAGTCTAAGTAGAAACTTTAAAAATCTTACTGTGGGTTGCCTAGCAAGTTTGCTTGTAAGCAAGAGGTAATTTCCTCGTATAGACAACAAGAATTCAATTGGAAGCCATTGACTTCCCATGCCCCACATAACTCCTTTGTTATTTCATGTTCTTAATGATACTGCTACTAAAAGTTGGGGAACAGTAACCTAACCTCAGCCACCCAAATGGTGGTGGAAGTGCCTCGGAGAGAGAACTCTGTGGTATTCGGAACGGCATGTGCAATAAACCAAGAATTAATGTGCAGAATAGTTACAAAATGAGCAGTAGTTGAAAGAGCATTGGAGTCAAGTTGGGGTCCAATACTTAGGTCCAAAACTTACTGTGTGATAAATTGATCTTTCTGGCCCTCAGTTTCCTCACCTGTCAAATAGGGACATTAATACCTCTTTTTGTTGGGAACATTTCAAATAAAACATGACAATCATGTAGTTCATTCTCTAGAAGAGAATAGCTACTCAATTAAAGTTGGCAGCTAGCATTATTATTTCCTAGTCCTTTGAAGGCAGACCTCTCTGGGCCTGACCATGCTCACAGTGCCCAGGCATCTGTTTAGGTTAGTCTGTGGGGTTCCAGCAGCTGGATGGGACACCTGGAGATACCTCCTTTGAAAAAGATCCTAGTCTGTGCCTTTGGCCAAACCAGGGATTGCTATCTTCTGCATGGCCTTCGTACTGTCTTCTGCACCCTCTACTGCAGAACTGAATGAAGGATGCACAACTGTCCCTACTATGAGTGGAGAAGAGGCAGCCACACCCTCCACAGGGAGCTTTCAGAGGAGATAGGAAGCCTCCATCTACAATTTTTTCTCAACCTCCATACCAGCCATAGCGCTTCCAATTCCATTGTCATAGGCCACAGCCGGTGGCATCGTTTAGAGATTATGCATTTATCTTTCCATCAGCAGCATGGGTAGGTTTTTTCAGGGTCCTTTTGAAGGAAGAGTGTTCTGTGATCTCAGAATTTGAGTCACAATATATCAAATTAAGTCTAAGCCAGATAGTATGCTCAGCCATATCTAGGTTGTCAGAAATAAAATACAAAGTGATTTTCCAAGGGAGATGTATTATTTTCCATGGCCTTGCTGGAGTCCTAGAGGATCATATCCAATGTGACAGGCATTTATAGAGCACCTACTGTGTATTCAGTCCCAGTTGGGCTCTCCAGGAGTTTTTGGACTAGTTGGGGAGAGAGGATAAACCCATGAAGAAAGGACTCAAAAATACCAAGGTCATGCAACGGTAGAGAACAATACCTGGCAGTAACTAAATAAACTGCGGGATTCTGATTTCCAGAGAACTGGGATGTGATTGATGGAGAAGGTAGAGGGAGCTGCGAAAGTTGACTAGAACTTTATCTTCTCCTTGTTCTTATCAGGGAACAAGGAGATGCTTGTTCACATTAAACACTGGTAAATTTAGCCGAATGGAAGGAATTGTACTGCTTTAATCAGAATATTACCAACTTGTACAGTTCACTATCATGTGGTCAGTAAGGATACCTTTCCCCCATGCTGACTCCTACAGTGATAAGGGTCAAACGGCACCTTTCA
The DNA here is from genome assembly GCF_011800145.1 of Mirounga leonina. Classification (NCBI taxonomy): domain Eukaryota; kingdom Metazoa; phylum Chordata; class Mammalia; order Carnivora; family Phocidae; genus Mirounga; species Mirounga leonina. The sequence continues at coordinate 35,651,417 of NW_023270268.1, forward strand.
AAGGATGATCTGGATTCTTTCAAAGACAGTCCCTCCCACCTGCCCTCTTCTTCATGGAGCAGTAGGCTAGGGGCACTAGAGAAAGGGATGTGTACCCCCCACACTTGAAGATCATTGTTCTTCTCCTAGTGAGAACTGCCAGTAGAAGAAATTTCTTTCTGTTCCTAGCCTAAATATCAGAGAACACCTAGGATTCTTTCTTTGTTGCCAACTAAGCAATGCCCAGCTGAGAGGAAGTGTGATAGAGTTCTTTGGGCTGACTTACATTTGACAATGATGCAAAATGTAATACTTCTAGTTCATTCCAACTACTCATTGATTTACCCGAGAAAGAGTAGCCGTTCATATTGAGAAAAAGCCTGAATCCAGGTAGGATAAAAAGAGAAACTGTTGCTGCAACAGAAGACAAAACGGGAAACCTGAATTTCTGGTGGTAACAAGGAAGGAATCTTATTCCAGGACAAGGACTTGAGGTGGCTTAGAAAGAAGTGTTCTGTTCAAGTCTCGAGGTATTTCCAGGTTTCGGTTAGGCAGTGACTAATAGCAGTTAAGATAAGTACCAAGTTTATCCAGAGGTTTATTTCTTTAAATTCCTCCTCTTAAGATGTATTATCTTTACATACTCTGTTTTTAAAATTGAATTGTAGCTGACACACAATGTTCTATTAGTTTCAGGTGTACAACATAGTGATTCAACAACTGTATACTTTATGCTATGCTCACTACAAGTGAAGCTACCATCTGCCATCATACATTATTACAGTATCCTTGACTATATTCCCTATGCTCTACCTTTTATTCCCATGACTTATTTATTCTGTAACTGGAAGTCTGTATCTGCTATTCCCCTTCACCTATTTTGCCCATCCCACACCACTCTCCCCTCTGACAACCAGCTGTTTGTTCTCTGTATTTATGGGTCTGTTTTTGCTTTTTGTTTATTAGTTTATTTACTTTTTTTTTGTTTTTTAGATTCCACATATAAGTGAAATTATATGGTATTTGTCTTTCTCTCTCTGACTTATTTCACTTAGCATAATACTCTCTAGGTCCATCCATGTTGTGGCAAATGGCAAGATCTCATTCTTTTTTATGGCTGAGTAGTATTCCTCTGTGTGTGTGTGTGTGTGTGTGTGTGTATCATATCTTCTTTATCCATCACTATGAATGGACACTTAGGTTGCTTCCATATTTTGGCTGTTGTAAATACTGCTGCAATAAACATAGGGGTACATATATCTTTGTGAATTGGTGTTTTTGTTTTCTTTCGGTAAATATCCAGTAATGGAATTACTGGATCACATGGTAGTTCTATTTTTAATTTTTTGAGGAACCTCCATATTTCCATAGTGCTGCAGCAATTGACATTTCCACCATCAGTGTACAAGAGTTCCTTTTTCTCCACATCCTCACGAACACTTGTTATTTCTTGTCTTTTTGATTCTAGCTATTCTGACAGGTATAAGCTAATATCTCACTGTGGTTTTGCATTGCCTTGATGATTAGTGATGTTGAGCATCTTTTCATGTGTCTGTTGGTCATCTGTGTGTCTTGTTTGGAAAACAGATCTTCTCCCCATTTTTAATCAGATTATTTGTGTTTTGGGTGTTGAGTTCTATAAATTCTTTTTTTTTTAAATTTTTTTATTGTTATGTTAATCCCCATACATTACATCATTAGTTTTAGATGTAGTGTTCCATGATTCATTGTTTGTGCATAATACCCAGTGCTCCATGCAGAATGTGCCCTCTTTAATGCCCATCACCAGGCTAACCCATCCTCCCGGCCTCCCCTCTAGAACCCTCAGTTTGTTTTTCAGAGTCCATCGTCTCTCATGGTTCGTCTCCCCCTCCGATTTCTCCCCCTTCATTCTTCCCCTCCTGCTATCTTCTTCTTTTATTTTTTTCTTAACATATATTGCATTATTTGTTTCAGAGGTACAGATCTGAGATTCAACAGTCTTGTACAATTCACAGCACTTACCAGAGCACATACCCTCCCCAGTGTCTATGACCCAGTCACCCCATCCCTCTTACCCCCCACCACTCCAGCAACCCTCAGTTTGTTTCCTGAGATTAAGAATTCCTCATATCAGTGAGGTCATATGATACATGTCTTTCTCTGTTTGACTTATTTCGCTCAGCATAATACCCTCCTGTTCCATCCACGTCATTGCAAATGGCAAGATCTCATTCCTTTTGATGGCTGAATAATATTCCGTTGCATATATATATATATATATATATACCACATCTTCTTTATCCATTCATCTGTCAATGGACATCTTGGCTCTTTCCACAGTTTGGCTATTGTGGACATTGCTGCTATAAACATCGGGGTGCACATACCCTTTCGGATCCCTACTTTTGTATCTTTTGGGGTAAATACCCAGTAGTGCAATTGCTGGATTGTATGGTAGCTCTATCTTCAACTTTTTGAGGAACCTCCATACTGTTTTCCAGAGTGGCTGCACCAGCTTGCATTCCCACCAACAGTGTAGGAGGGTTCCCCTTTCTCCGCATCCCCGCCAACATCTGTCATTTCCTGACTTGTTAATTTTAGCCATTCTGACTGGTGTGAGGTGGTATCTCATTGAGGTTTTGATTTGGATTTCCCTGATGCTGAGCGATGTTGAGCACTTTTTCATGTGTCTGTTGGCCATTTGGATGTCTTCTTTGGAAAAAATGTCTGTTCATATCTTCTGCCCATTTCTTGATTGGATTCTTTGTTCTTTGGGTGTTGAGTTTGATAAGTTCTTTATAGATTTTGGATACTAGCCCTTTATCTGATATGTCATTTGCAAATATCTTCTCCCATTCTGTTGTTTGTCTTTTGGTTTTGTTGACTGTTTCTTTTGCTTTGCAAAAGGTTTTTATCTTGATGAAGTCCCAATAGTTCATTTTTGCCCTTGCTTCCCTTGCCTTTGGCGATGTTTCTAGGAAGAAGTTGCTGCGGCTGAGGTCGAAGAGGTTGATGCCTGTGTTCTCCTTTAGGATTTTGATGGACTCCTGTCTCACATTGAGGTCGCTCAACCATTTGGAGTCTATTTTTGTGTGTGGTGTAAGGAAATGGTCCAGTTTCATTCTTCTGCATGTGGCTGTCCAATTTTCCCAACACCATTTGTTGAAGAGACTGTCTTTTTTCCATTGGACAATCTTTCCTGCTTTGTCAAAGATTAGTTGACCATACAGTTGAGGGTCCATTTCTGGGCTCTCTATTCTGTTCCATTTATCTGTGTGTCTGTTTTTGTGCCAGTACCATACTGTCTTGATGATGACAGTTTTGTAATAGAGCTGGAAGTCTGGAATTGTGATGCCGCCAGCTTTGCTTTTCTTTTCAACATTCCTCTGGCTATTCGGGGTCTTTTCTGGTTCCATACAAATTTTAGGATTGTTTGTTCCATTTCTTTGAAAAAAGTGGATGGTATTTTGATGGGGATTGCATTGAATGTGTAGATTGCTCTAGGTAGCATTGACATCTTCACAATATTTGTTCTTCCAATCCATGAGCATGGAACGTTTTTCCATTTCTTTGTGTCTTCCTCAGTTTCTTTCATGAGTATTTTATAGTTTTCTGAGTACAGATCCTTTGCCTCTTTGGTTAGATTTATTCCTAGGTATCTTATGGTTTTGGGTGCAATTGTAAATGGGATCAACTCTTAATTTCTCTTTCTTCTGTCTTGTTGTTGGTGTATAGGAATGCCACTGACTTCTGTGCATTGATTTTATATCCTGCCACTTTACTGAATTCCTGTATGAGTTCTAGCAGTTTTGCGGTGGAGTCTTTGGGGTTTTCCACATAAAGTATCATATCATCTGTAAAGAGTGAGAGTTTGACTTCTTCTTTGCCGATTTGGGTGCCTTTTATTTCTTTTTGTTGTCTGATTGCTGTGGCTAGGACTTCTAATACTATGTTGAATAGCAGTTGTGATAGTGGACATCCCTGCCGTGTTCCTGACCTTAGGGGGAAAGCTCTCAGTTTTTCCCCATTGAGAATGATATTCGCTGTAGGTTTTTCATAGATGGCTTTTATGATATTGAGGTATGTACCCTCTATGCCTATACTCTGAAGAGTTTTGATCAAGAAAGGCTGCTGTACTTTGTGAAATGCTTTTTCTGCATCTATTGAGAGGATCATATGATTCTTGTTCTTTCTTTTGTTAATGTATTGTATCACGTTGATTGATTTGCGGTTGTTGAACCAACCTTGCAGTCCAGGGATAAATCCCACTTGGTTGTGGTGAATAATCATTTTAATGTACTGTTGGATCATATTGGCTAGTATTTTGGTGAGAATTTTTGCATCCACGTTCATCAGGGATATTGGTCTGTAATTCTCCTTTTTGATGGGGTCTTTGTCTGGTTTTGGGATCAAGGTAATGGTGGCCTCATAAAATGAGTTTGGAAGTTTTCCTTCCATTTCTATTTTTTGGAACAGTTTCAGAAGAATAGGTATTAATTCTTCTTTAAATGTTTGGTAGAATTCCCCTGGGAAGCCATCTGGCCCTGGGCTTTTGTTTCTTGGGAGATTTTTGATGACTGCTTCAATTTCCTTAGTGATTATAGGTCTGTTCAGGTTTTCTATTTCTTCCTGGTTCAGTTTTGGTAGTTGATACATCTCTAGGAATGCATCCATTTCTTCCAGGTTATCTAATTTGCTGGCATAGAGTTGCTCATAATATGTTCTTATAATTGTTTGTATTTCTTTGGTGTTGGTTGTGATCTCTCCTCTTTCATTCATGATTTTGTTGATTTGGGTCATTTGTCTTTTCTTTTTGATAAGTGTGGCCAGGGGTTTATCAATCTTGTTAATTCTTTCAAAGAACCAGCTCCTAGTTTCATTGATCTGTTTTGCTGTTCTTTTAGTTTCTATTTCATTGATTTCTGCTCTGATCTTTATTATTTCTCTTCTCCTGCTGGGTTTAGGCTTTATTTGCTGTTCTCTCTCCAGCTCCTTTAGGTGTAGGGTTAGGTTGTGTATTTGAGACCTTTCTTGTTTCTTGAGAAAGTCTTGGATTGCTATATACTTTCCTCTTAGGACTGCCTTTGCTGCATCCCAAAGATTTTGAATAGTTGTGTTTTCATTTTCATTTGCTTCCATGAATTTTTTTTAATTCTTCTTTAATTTCCTGGTTGACCCATTCATTCTTTAGTAGGATGCTGTTTAGCCTCCATGTATTTGAGTTCTTTCTGACTTTCCTCTTGTGATTGAGTTCTAGTTTCAAAGCATTGTGGTCTGAAAATAGGCAGGGAATGATCCCAACCTTTTGGTACTGGTTGAGACCTGATTTATGACCTAGGATGTGATCGATTCTGGAGAATGTTCCATGGGCACTAGAGAAGAATGTGTATTCCGTTGCTTTGGGATGGAATGTTCTGAATAGGTTTGTGAAGTCCATTTGGTCCAGTGTGTCATTTAAAGTCTTTATTTCCTTGTTGATCTTTTGCTTAGACGATCTGTCCATTTCAGTGAGGGGGGTGTTAAAGTCCCCCACTATTATTGTATTGTTGTCAATGTGTTTCTTTGCTTTTGTTATTAATTGCCTTATATAATTGGCTGCTCCCATGTTAGGGGCATAGATATTTACAATTGTTAGATCTTTTTGTTGGGCAGACCCTTTAAGTAGGATATAGTGTCCTTCCTCATCTCTTATTACAGTCTTTGGTTTAAAATCTAATTTGTCTGATATAAGGATTGCCACCCCAGCTTTCTTTTGGTGTCCATTAGCATGGTAAATGGTTTTCCACCCCCTCACTTTCAATCTGAGGGTGTCTTTGGGTCTAAAATGAGTCTCTTGCAGACAGCATATTGATGGGTCTTGTTTTTTAATCCAATCTGATAGCCTGTGTCTTTTGATTGGGGCATTTAGCCCATTTACATTCAGGGTAACTATTGAAAGATAGGAATTTAGTGCCATTGTATTGCCTGTAAGGTGACTGTTACTCTATATTGTCTGTGTTCCTTTCTGGTCTATGTTGCTTTTAGGCTCTCTCTTTGCTTAGAGGACCCCTTTCAAGATTTCTTGTAGGGCTGGTTTCATGTTTGCAAATTCCTTTAGTTTTTGTTTGTCCTGGAAGCTTTTTATCTCTCCTTCTATTTTCAGTGAGAGCCTAGCTGGGTATAGTATTCTTGGTTGCATATTTTTCTCATTTAGTGCTCCGAATATATCCTGCCAGTCCTTTCTGGCCTGCCAGGTCTCTGTGGATAGGTCTGTTGCCAATCTAATGTTTCTACCGTTGTAGGTTACATATCTCTTCTCCCGAGCTGCTTTCAGGATTTTCTCTTTGTCTCTGAGACTCGTAAGTTTTACTATTAGATGTCGGGGTGTTGACCTATTTTTATTGATTTTGAGAGGTGTTCTCTGTGCTTCCTGGATTTTGATGCCTGTTTCCTTCCCCAAATTAGGGAAGTTCTCTGCTATAATTTGCTCCATTATACCTTCTGGCCCTCTCTCTCTTTCTTCTTCTTCTGGGATCCCAATTATTCTAATGTTGTTTCGTCTTATGGTATCGCTTATCTCTTGAATTCTGCCCTCGTGATCCAGTAGTTGTTTATCTCTTTTTTTCTCAGCTTCTTTATTTTCCATCATTTGGTGTTCTATATCACTGATTCTCTCTTCTGCCTCATTTATCCTAGCAGTTAGTGCCCCCATATTTGATTGCACCTCATTAATAGCCTTTTTTATTTCGACTTGGTTAGATTTTAGTTCTTTTACTTCTCCAGAAAGGGTTTCTCCAATAACTTCCATGCTTTATTCAAGCCCAGCTAGTATCTTTAAAGTGACGATTCTGAACTCTAGATCTGACATCGTACTAATGTCCGTATTGAGTAGGTCCCTGGCAGTCGGTGCTACCTCTTGTTCTTTTTGTTGAGGTGATTTTTTCCATCTTGTCATTTTGTCCAGAGGAGAATAGATGAATGAGAGAACAAAGTGTTAACAGGGTAACAACGTCCCCAGAAAATATACTCTAAACAAATCAGAAAATACCTGAAGCAGTGGGAAAAGAAAGGGAAAGAGAGAAAAAGAAAAAGAAAAAAAAAAAAGAAAAAGATAAAGATAAAAACAAACAAAAACAGAACAAAACAAAAACAGAATGTGATCAAATATGATCAGGCAGGTATATAGATCAGTGCCACACACTAGATTTTGGGCGTATTTTGCTCTGTTAGAAGAAAGTGCCTCCCAAAATTTTAAAGAAAGAAAAACTTATATATGTACAAAAATAAGGGTTGATATGATGAAGGGATGGAATATGACTGTAAAGATGGAAATTATAAAAAATTTTATAAAAGGAATTAATAAGAAGCTGTTTGAAAAAAGAAAGAAGAGGATTTAAAAAAAAAAAAGAAAAAAAAGGGAGAGAATGTGATCAGACAGGGGAGTAGAAAAAAACCATACACTAGAGATTTAGGGTATATTTTGATCTGTTAGAAGAAACTATCTCAAAATTTTAAAGAGAGAACAACTTATATATATATGCCAAAAATACAGGTAAGTACTATGAAGGGATAGAATATGACTCTAAAAATGAAAAATAAAAATGTTTTTTTAAAAAGAGAATGATAAGATGTTGGTTGAAAAAGGGAAAAAGAAAAATTTAAAAAAAAAGACAGTTAAAAAATTAACTTTGAAAGACTACAGAATCTTGGTAAAAAAGCCATGGATTCTATGTGCAATATTCCCCTAGTGCTGGAGTTCTGCGGTTCTCATTGATCGGTAAACTTGGTCTTGGCTGGCTGTTCTTGCTGATCTGGGGGCGGAGCCTGTTGCTGTGGTTCCCAAATGTCTTTGCCAGAGGCGGAATTGCCCCGCCCTTGCGCGGTCGGGGCTAAGTAATCTGCTCGGGTTTGCTCTCTGGAGCTTTTGTTCCCTGAAAGCTTTCCCTACAGCTTTGGAGGCGGAGAGTGAAAATGGCGGCCTCCCAATCTCTGCCCCGGAGGAGCCGAGAACTCGGGGCCCCGCTCCTCAGTGAGCCTCCAGAGAAAAGCAGTCAATCACTCCCATCTCCCCGGTCTCCGGCCGCACTCCGTGCTCACCCGGCCTGTGACCGCGCGTTTCTATCTCTGGCACCTGACCCCGGGTGGAGTCTCCAAACCCAGCAGATCCCTGCGGTGCACTCCCGCGCAGCTCCTCCCGGGGGAGGAAGGTGAGTCTCCCCGGATCTGCCGCTTGTTGGGTCCCTGCTGGAGGAGCAGGGGCCCGACTGTGCCGCGGATCACGGTTTATGGCCACCCCAAGCTGAGAGCCCGTGCCTGGGCTCCGTCTCTGCAGCCGGCTTCCCCGCTCCGATACCTGGGAGCTCTGCTGCACTCAGGCACCCCCGGTCTTTCTGTGACCCCGAGGGTCCTGAGACCACACTGTCCCGGAGGGTTCCACCCCCCGCTTAGCCACCAGAGTGATGTCCCTCAGCGGAGCAGACTTTTAAAAGTTCTGATTTTGTGCTCCACGGCTCTATCACTTGCCAGAAGCAGCCGACGGAGGCCCCTCCCCCGCCGTCTATCCTCCCGAATATCGCCTCGGATTCACTTCTCTGCACGTCCTACCTTCCAGAAAGTGGTCGCTTTTCTGTTCAGAGAGTTGTTGCTATTCTTTTCTTCGATCTCCTGTTGAGTTTGTAGGTGTTCAGAATGGTTTGATCCGTATCCAGCTGAATTCCTGAGACCAGACAAAATCCAAGTCTCCTACTCCTCTGCCATCTTGCTCCGCCCCTATAAATTCTTTATATATTTTTATATTAACCCCTATCAAATGTATCATTTGCAAATATCTTCTCCTGTTCAGTAGGTTGCCTTTTCATTTTGTTGATGGTTTCCTTTTTGTGCAAGAGCTTTTTATTTTGGTGTAGTCCCAGTAGTTTATTTTTGCTTTTGTTTCCCTTGCCTAAGGAGACATATCTAGAAGAATGTTGCTGAGGCTGATGTCAAAGAAATTACTGCCTGTGTTTTCTTCTAGGAGTTTTATGGTTTCATGTCTCACATTTAGGTCTTTAATCTATTTTGAGTTTATTTGAATACTCTGCTCTCTTTGACTTGAACTGTTTTTTTTTTTTTTTAAGATTTTATTTATTTATTTGAGAGGGAGAGAATGAGAGACAGAGAGCACGAGAGGGAAGAGGGCAGAGGGAGAAGCAGACCCCTTGCCGAGCAGGGAGCCCGATGTGGGACTCGATCCTGGGACTCCAGGATCATGACCTGAGCCGAAGGCTGTCGCTTAACCAACTGAGCTGCCCAGGCACCCTGACTTGAACTGTTTTATGAAAGTTATTGACAAAGTGCATTCATGTGCCTGTTAATAACTATGCCATGACAGACCTGGTGGAACCGCAGGCTTTTATCAAGGCTAATGCCCTGAGTACAAACATAGTTCCTGGAATGAAGACATCATATTCTAAGACAGCCCCAAATGCTCAAGCCAAACATTTAAAGGGCTAGCACCCAACACACATTTTGGTAATTTTACTAATAACTGGTAACTGCATAATAAGCTCTGTTCCTTCCCTTCTAGCTGTGTGGTCCCCCATGGAAGGATAGAATGCATGCATTTCTCCTAAGCTACTCAGCTTTCGTATCTTCTTCCCTTTTCAGCACAGTGTAAAGTTTGTTGGCCAACTCGTGGCATCTACATCAGGCTGATTTCTTAGTCGTCCTTGGACAAACTTTACTGAGTATCTAATCTGTGTTAGGCTCCTTCTACAATGCAAGTGTATCACCCAGGAATGTGAAGCAGTATGGGATGCACTTTCCTTGGACCCTCAGGCACCCTGGGCTTCAGCTTGCTGAAGACTGAGCTATAGCAGGCCTCATAGACCCCTGGCAGTGCACCTTTTGTGTCCTGGGACAAGCGTGTGCTTTCCCCTTGTTCCCTGGTATCTGTACCACTCTCAGAGAGGGCTGCTGTGGGTCAGTTTGCTGCCTTGTAGCACATAGGGCTCCCTTTGAGCAGAGGTCATGTTCAGTGACATAAGAATTGGCAATTCTTGGGTCTAATCTCCTTCAGTGCAAAATCACCCCCTGCTCATCTGTGGGGACCACAGTGGAGAGCCTGATTTTACCTGTAGAGGACCTACAGAGCATGGCCACTTCTGTGGGAAAGACCAGCGGGGGTGTCCTCTTCCTTTTCAGATAGCCATGTATATGGCAGGCATTTGAGGTTACCTCATGGTATCAGATCTGATCTTTAAAGTTCCTACTTGTTCTACTTCCTTTATATACATTCCCACCCTGAGAAACACACCTTACAGACAGATTCTCTGAGTAATAAGTGACCAGGCCCATTTCTGCCCTGGAGAGAGGTTCCCCCAGATGACTAGCATTGTCTTTAACATGTGCTTTCTCCTGAGAGCCAATCCTAGGAATTTTCCCCAGAGCCTGCTAGAATTCTCCAAGAAAGAGGCAGATTTGATCAAGAAGGGCTTTCTTCCCATTGGCAAAGTAAGCCCAGAATTATGTCCGAGTCCTTAGCCTGGACCCTGCAGACCAGAAGCCCACTGCCTGTCATCACAGAGGATAGCCTTCCTGACACATGGGCCAGAGCGGGAGTCCTACCCTCAGTTCTCCTAGCATCCCATGTTCCTCCCTGTCCCCCTGCAGGAGCACTACTCAAAGCATCAGTTTCTGCCTGGAATTCTAGACACTGTTTCCTTCCAGAAAACAAGGGCCCTCATTAGGATGGCCTACAAAGAGATGGGAGGGTCAGTTAAGTCTTCCAAACCACCCTACCACAGTGGACAGCATGCAAGGCCCTTGTTCTTTACACATATATTTTTTAAATTTTATTATGTTATGTTAGTCACCATACTTTTACACATATTTATACATAAGAAAGGAAGCTTCCAAAATGAATCTTCATAAAATGCAAGATAGGAAAATTTCATGGTAGATTTTTTAAAAACTCTGTTATGAAAAATGGAATTAGAAATTATGAAAGCATGTTAATTTTGTCTTATGTTTAACAAAAATGGTATTATAATTGCACCTATGTGCTACTCATCCTAAATCGAGTTTTGAATATTTCCCCCCGACACTATAGTTAAGCAGCAGGGGGGGACATTTGAGTGGGAACTCACTTTCTAAATGATCTTCAATTAATGACAACTTTTCCTTTTTTACACAACCTCACAGTTGGGGGCATTGATAAAGATTCTCTTTAAGAGGATTACCCATCCATATGAATTCTTTTGCTGAGGCTGAGATAGCTGGAAAAAGGCTGACAAGAACAGACTAGATGTCCCCCTACATCAGAATTTCTGCAATGACCACAGAGAATTTCCACATTGATATGGTTCTTGGTGATGGCAGCCACTGGGGAGCTCCCATGTCCTGTCCTGCCCTGGCTCCCCAAGGGTAGCCTGTCTTTAGGGCTCTTTATATTTCCCCCCACTTCTCAGGTTCTTTTTTTTCCCCCAAATGTTTTCACCTATTTATCTATTTATTTAAATTCAATTAATTAACATATAGTGTATTAGTTTCAGAGGAAGCATTCAGTGATTCATCAGTTGCATATAACAACTTCTCAGATTCTTCCTCACCACTATCCCCTAACAAAAGGAGGTGTCTCTTTCCCTGGATCCACCTCTTGCCAGCTCTCACCAAGTTGTCCTCATTCTTACAGGAGCACTCCTAATGTCCCTGTTGCTCATTTCCATACAAAACAGCTTCAGGGAGGAGTCTTGCAGGGGGTAGGTTTTCAGGGGAGAGGTTCCCTGCCTTTCCACCCTCACCCCCACCCCACCCCCACCCCCCAGTGTGAGTGCAGGCTCACCTGGTCCTTTACTCATGGGACTGTTGGATCAGACATCTGCCTATTCATCTCTCAAGGGTGACAGTATGATTCTGAGAAAATCTGTATGTAATCCTTGTGGCACAAGGAAACTTCCCTGCTTGGATCGCTGGTCGGTGGCTCCCCCTTCAGATGGTGTCTTTGAAGTCCACAGGCATTTGCAAGGTTTGGTTCCTTACCCCTCAGCCTTGGATATGAACCCAAGGAAGGGTACAGGAGCCAGGGTACCCTCTAAGGCTGCTCCCTTTGTTACCCCAAGGGGAAATGGATTCATCATTCTATTTGGGATTAATGAAATGATTTTAGTCTCCTCGATCTAATTTTCTCAAGACTACAGAGACATTGGTAGCTGAGAAAATGGAGACTAAAAAAGTTAAGGCAACACAGCCAGACAGTGGCAATACAGGACCTCCAGCTGAGCCGAGTACATTGTTCTTAACCACATCACTGTGCCGGAGCAGTGAAGAGTTAATAAGGGACCCCGTCACGAAAGAGCGGCCTGTGGTATTTCAGACAGTCCGTGTCCCTCTCCAGTTAGCAGAAAATACAGAAATGAACTTTTCAGACAGGATCGTCTTCTGAAATTTTAATATCAACTCTCCTAGTAATTATGCAAATGCAGGTAGAACCACCATATCAACAAGTCTGGGAGCTGACACTAGCCATTTCAAACATTCAGTCATAACTTGCATGGGGAAATTGGAGCAGTTTGGCACAAAATTTGTTTGCTCTTTAAAGTATTAAACCTCAGTACTTGATATTGTATGATGTGCAACTACTTAGAAATCCTATAGTTGCCCAAGCTATAGAGAAAGTTCTTCAGGGATTTCTGGATCCCGTGGAAGATGGGCAGCCTGCCAGTGGGGCTGAGTCCACCCCTCTCTGCCTCCCTGCAGCCTCTCTTTTCCAGGCGCTTCTCTCTCCTGTCAACCCAATGCTGTCCCTGTAGCTAGGAGTCCCATCTCTTCTTGCAAGGAGCATTCATCTGAATACACTCATTATTGTTCCCTCTTTGGACATACTCCCTTTAGAAGTTGATCCCAGAGAGGGAAGCTCTTCCCCAGAGGGAAAGGAAGAGACCAGCATTTGTTGCAACCCTGCTAGGTGCCAGGCACTGGGAGAGCTCTGTTTCTACCCTCTTGTCCTGGGGACAGCTCTATGAGCTGGGTGTCATGACCCCATATTAAAGGGGGGAAATTGTGCCTCAGAGAGGTTAACTAACTTGCTTAAGCCAGGCAGCTATGAAGTGGTAAAGCTTAGATTTGAATAGAAGAGACAGGGCTCTGTGGTTTGTGCTAAGGGAGTTAGTTCTGGGCATGTGGATCTTTCACGAGTCTCAGCATGTTGCGCAGAGAAATGCGTCCTTTCTCTTCCTTGCTCAAACAGAGCAGGAGAGGGCCACTTGCACAGTTGCACTTACCCTAGTCTGAGGCTTCTGGCCTCAGGACAGCTGTCCCTGCTTTCCCAGAAGTCCACGTGGTGCTCGGGAGGATCCCATTCCCTGGCAGGGCGCTGGCACTTATGGTGTCTCTTACTGCTCCCTGGGAAAATCTGGGACTTGTGCTTGGGGGAAGCCTTAGCTCAACCTGTGCCCTCAGGAGCCTTGATTGCCTCTAACTGGAGAGGTGCTTATGCCTGACTGGGGGTGGATAATTGGCTCAGGCTTAGGTAGAGGTGGGTGGAGAGTGTCTTCCTGTTGGCTCTGGAGGCCAATGATGGATATGGTGGAGGCATGATCCTTTTGTGAAAAGACCACTCCTTGGTCTTTTCAAGACTATTGAGTTTAGGAAGTCCCCATGGTGTCTGTGTTCTATTAAAGCCCAGGGCTCTGCACAGCTTGTCAGAAGAGCTTGGAGAATTCTGTGGGCATTAGGGAGCCCCCAGTGTTGGTGGAGAGGGTTCTAGCAGAAGAATTTCAAGGTGGCAAGGAGACAGGACCAAATGGTCCACCTGAGCAAAAGTGATTGTGAGGGCTTAGATTTTGTGTGGCCTAGTTTGTGGGCCACGTTCCATTCCTGGCTTTGCAGTCAACACCCAAGTGACCTAGGGAAGTTGTGCTCCTCTCTGGGGCTTGTTTTCCTCAGCAATAATTAAAAGAAACTTGTTGGGGCACCTGGGTGGCTCAGTCGGTTAAGCGTCTGCCTTCAGCTCAAGTCATGATCTCAGGGTCCTGGAACTGAGCCCTGCATCGGGCTGCCTGCGGAGCAGGGAGTCTGCTTCTCCTCTCTCTCTCTCTCAAATAAATAAATAAAATCTTAAAAAAAAAAAAAAAGGAACTTGTTAAAGTCTCTCCAGATTTCCTCCAGTTCAACCATTTGATCATGGACATCCCTCTAACCCTGTTGTCATGTTAACCCTCAGCAGCCTTCCCAGAACCATGGTTCTCAATGCGTGTACCAACTTTATACCAGGTTTTGCTAAAATATTTGTTTTAAAGGGCTGGCAATTTCAAGCCACTATCACCACTCATCTTAAAGTCTGCAAATACTGGAATAATTCCACCTTAGTATTCAAGGTTTTACCTTGAATCTCTTAATCCTTTTATTGTGAGGAGCATGCTACTTAGATGGTTCCATGCTTTCTTGAATTCCAAATGGACCTTAAGATGATCAACATCTTCCTTAAGGAACTTCCCTCTCCCAAACTGTTAATGCAGGGAATTTAAAAGATAGGGGAATGGGCCACATTGCAAGAGAAACTTCAGAGTGTATTTGCATGGTAATATTTTGGCAGTAAGCAAAGAGGGAAATGCAAACATGAAATACCATGGGCATCATGTTATTGAGTTAAGAAATTTATTTCTATACTTCCATGGAGAGGATGGAACTTTAATTCTAAGGTCAGGACTTTTCACTTTTCTGTTCCTTCAAATTTTATTTGTTCCTTATTATTAAAAAAAAAGTTTTATTTGTTCTTTATTATTAGAGTAAATAAGGATGCTAATTATAGATGTTCTAAAATAATTCCCTTGGAGGATTCTTCCAGGTTCACTGACCTCAGTCACTTGGGGAGTAAGGGCTCAGCTTTCTGACTCACAGACCTGAGTTCACTCTGCTGCCCCTCAACCTCTGGGATGACTCTGAGCTGCCCACTTGGGAGCCCTGCCTTTGGAGGGCTGGGTGATGGCTTCTCCTCCCTCTCCCCTTATGGCCCCCAGACCAGGATGAGACTTGTAGGATCCAAGGAAAGAAAAGCAGGCTAGTTGGACAGAGCCATTGTCTAGTTTCTGATTGTGCTCCAGAAGGATCCTGGGCTCCTCTACCCCTTCTCCTATTGTTCTCAAGGTAGGAGGCTGCATATTCAAGGCTTAGGGTGTATCACTCCATGCTTCCCACCTCATGTGCTTGCATTCTTTGGTCACTATTCTGAGAAGCAACAGTGATTCTGTTGCATAGTCTGAAGTAGTCCTGTGCTCAGGGATGACGTTTCTCCTTATGCTTTATATGTTCCCCTTGTCCCCACAGACAAGGCCCCTGTCCTGTTGTGTGTATCTGTTCTTCTTGCCTTGCCCTGTCCATCTGAGTTTCATTGTTTATCTCCTCTGGCTGGATCCCCCAGTCCGTGGTCAAGAGCTCATAGATGTGGGTTCAGAAAGACCCCATCTTTGTTAGCCAAGTCAGAGGGGTGATCTCTCCAGGAGAAATGTGAGTCACCAGGGCAGGCCCCCTGAGATTTCTTACTTTGAGAAAAACTCTGAAGTCTGTGGTAGAGGAGCAGGGTCCCTGCTTAGGTCTGATCCAGGATGTCTCCCCTTAGCAAAGTGCTCTCATCTCCACATAGGAGACTCCCTCTTCCCTCCAAGAGGGCCTCCTTCTTATCTGGGGCCCAGCTCTCTTTCTTCCCACCCCCACCTCCTGATTCATTGGCACATCAATTTACAATCCCTTCCTTAGCATCTATATTCTGCACGTTCCCGGGACCTCCAAGGGGAGAAAAATGGCCCAACCCATCAAGCAGTCGAAGTATAGTGGAAAGACGAGGTGCGTGTGTTGGGCCAGCTAGACAGCATCATCATCACCATTTATGGAGAACCCACTCTGCACAGTAGCCACTGTGCTAAGGGCTTTGCATGCACCATCCCGCCTAATCCTTAGAACATCCTTGAAAGGTAAGCTCACTCTACAGATAGGAAATCAAGGGGGAGAGAGTACGAGGGACTTGCCCAAGGCCACACAGCTCCTAGGCTGCAAAACTGGGCTTTAACCCAAAGTCTGACCCCAAGGCCTATGTTCTGAACCCCCACTCCACCCCTCTCCTGACACAAAAGTGTATGCAAAGCATGGAGGTGGAGATGCCAGGTGTCCCTGGCATAGCTCAGCTCCAAACCCCAGAGAGAGACATGAAAGGGAGTCTTTATTTTATGGAATCCAAGGTCTTCCTTCCAAACAGAATCTGCTTTCATTTCCTGCTTTAGAGGAAGAGAAAGAGCCATCTTGATGGAATTTTCCCTTCTGTTCTGTGAGGGGTGGCAAAGAAAAGAGAAAGCCCTCCTTAACGACTTGTCTTCTGAGCGGTTTCAGGAACACCCTTATTTTCGAAGCTTAGTTTGCTTTTGAAATCCCAGAAGTGAGGGTGGAGGGAAGAACAACAAATATTAGAAGTGTGTTTTTAACTACACTCCAAATAATTGCTTTCCCCCTAAATTTCCCTGCACCACATACACATTTTTAAAACCTTCAGTAAGGAGGGAGCTTATCATTCACAGGAGCTCATCATCCTGGGGAAATCTCAGAGAGTGAGTGGTGGGGATGCAGGCAGCCACATACTGTATATTACGCGCGATGCCATACGGTCCCTCATAAACTCAGCATATGGGAAAGTTATTTATCTCTCTGTCAATTATGGATGAGCCCGAGGCTGTAGTCACTCTCACCTCTGGCTTCTCATGGATGCGTTCAGTCCAGGGGAGGTGTTGGGTTTTAACCACAGGCAGACGAACTTACCACGTGTCTAACCCAGCAAGCGCTGGAGAGTCAGAGAGCACAGTCTGCCCTTTAGAGCTCTAGGCGCATTTTGCGTATGGATGCTATGGAAAGGCATATTTGAACATTTCTCTCTGCTTTGTAAACATGCCTTTGGAGACAGAGCAAGAGAAGAGCACACCATAAAAATCCCTTTGTGGCTGCTTTCCATTTAACCAAACTGAAGTATGAGTGCTTATTACCGAAAATGGCTCATACTCTGTTTGTGGTAATTTTCTGGAGAGGCCCTGAGATGCTAAATGCATCCTTCTGATGGCTGCCTGCGTATTCTGCGGGAGCCAGCTCTGCCAGCTGGTGGGAACTGATTGATAAATATTCTGGAATTTCTAGAGCCAATTTTTAAGCCATTGGTGGCTTGAAATTGGCCAGGGTTGGGGTTTTTGCACCATGGAAATCGGCAAGAACTGCAGATCAAGATTTTTGCCTATTTTTCTGGAGGGCCTATTGGCTAGCACACCACTGTGCCCAGTGGACATCAAATGCAGAGCATCCAGCAGCACATCAGGCTACTTTCCTCAAAGGTCTGGGTGACCCTCTGAACCCTGGCACAGACCCCAGCTCTCTTCCTCAGTGCTGCTGGCCCTTAGGTGCCTACAACAGCTGCAGGATGGAGCTGCTTCCAGATCTTTACCTCCAGGGCTTCCCGCACTGCCCTCACCTGAGTTCCCATCTCTGCGTGCCCTCCCAGTGCCTGAGAGATGCTTTTCCCTCTCCTTTGCTCCCTTGGCCCAGCCATATTCCTCTCTGCCCCTTTTCTGGCCCTGTTTCTGCACCTTTCACACTGGTGGGAGATGGAGCTGGGGGGAGGGGTGGGTTTCGAGTTTTAGTCACATGATTCCATTAGCCTCAGATTAAAAGTTTTCAAAGGTTCCTGGGAAGCATCTTCTTTACCTTCATAATATGCCTCCAAGTTAAGTTGGGTATGATCATTCCTACAAGTAAACACAGTAAGACGGAGCAGTTTGGATGGGGAGATTATGCAGAATTATGAAACTAATGGATGGTAGAGCAAAAAGCATAGATTGAGCAAAAAGCTTAATTTTAAACAACAAAGTGAATGAAATGAAGGCACATGTGTGCACCCCACATAAATCAGTGGCACGAAATATGGGGAGTTCTTTACAACCACAGGGAAGGTACCAGCTGCATGGCATAACTGAGGTAGGTCAGGCCGGTGAATCTGGGATGCTCTGGGGATCTGTGGTAACTTACAGCTGCCTCTGAGCAGACATGGAGAGTTAGGTCCTTCTAAATCTCCTTGCTGGCCTTAGGGGAAGGTCCAGAATCCTTGCTTCTGCCTCTGAGGCCTCCAAACACCTCCTCTCCTGCAGAGTTCATGTTACTTTCATGTGCCTAGGATTCTGTCCCAGTGGCACTGCCTCAGTGGGCCATGACCCTCATCACATAGCTTCCTGTCTTTTCTCTGTCTTCCGGTCATGCCCATCTCTAGCCTGTAAGCTCTTGGCGACCAGGTTTGCTTGAGACTAGCCTCTGAAGCTGCATCCTCCAGCTCAAGCTTCTCAATACATTCGTGTTGGGAGAATGCACGGATGGTCTTAGACACAGGGATAAAAACGCCCCCAATCAGATCCATCTGATTTCCCCGGCAGAACTTGTGCATTCAAGTGGGTGCTTTCCTTCAAAGGGCCACCGCACCTGTTCCAGGCGTGTGGGCCACTGGATTCTAAGGCTCTTGGAGGCAGGATGTAATACTTCTGTCATTTCTGTTCCTGGTGCCTGGCACACAGGAGGTGTGTCACTCACATATTTGTGGGATGCACCAAAATAACGAATAACAAATGAATCGGTATTGTTTTCACCCTCCGGGCTACACAACCGCCATTACCCCTCATTAACATGGTTGACATCCTCCAATGTCTGATGCCAGCTTTTCTAGGCGTCACCACTGCTCACCCTCTCGGTGATAGCAGCTGTGGTCTCCCCTCCCTCCTGCCTGATGTGAGTTCCAACTTGACTTTTCCAGACCCACTCCCGGTCCTAGGTACTATCTGTTTTCCTTCTTTATAACAAGGCCTTTGGTTCGGCCAACGCTTCATCATTTCCAGTATGCTCTCTGATGGATTAGATCAGTTGTTCTCTGAAGGGCAGAGGCACCAGCCCATTTTACCATTGAGGAAACTGAGGCTCTAAAAAGTTGCAAGGCTTATTCCAAATCACAGGCTTGAGCAAGTGAGAGGTGGATCTGGAAACTGCACCTCCTTCCTCGGTTCCTAAACCCATTTATGTTCTCTCTGCAATTCTGTCTTTGCCTTCCCAATTATAGGACACCGTAGTGGGGTGCATGACATTTCCTTAAAACATACATAGCTTTTTTTCTGTCTGTGTTTACACTGTTCAAAGGTATAAAATCATAAAACTCTGGGCAGTGTCATTCTTGCTTGCGGATGGGGTCACATATTTCCTGGACCCTCACCCCTTCTGCTTGCCAGGGCTGGAAAGAGACCTCATTCTTCATGCCCACTGGCACAGGGGCTGAGCAGGGAGATGTGGACAAAAGGTCGTTTGCAAAGGGCAGGCAGCAAAAAAATCCCTACTTCTGATTAGATTTTTCTTCCCAAACCAGCTTGTCCCCTTCTGATCTCTGCACCTCACTGGGCAGGGCAGCCTGGGCCAGAAGCTTTTGTGTTTGAGATTCTTCTCAAGTGAAAGCACCAGAGCCGTATCCTCACTGGTCACCGAGGTGTCATGTCCCAAGAAATGGGTTGAAACATTCAGGATGTCTTTCCCAGGGAACAGTCCCCGTTCTCTTGTTCTCATTGAACAGCCACTTGTCAGAGGCTCTCATTCTTTAGGAAATCAAGAGTAGCTTCAGATGTTTGATCAGAAACCCTCTGGGCAGCAGAGCTTTGCCCAAGTGACTGCAGAGCAGGCTCAGTTGTTCGGCTGAGAAACTCTGGGAGCAGCGCACTTCCAGAATTGTTTCTGTGGGAAATGTAAACCTGGTGTCTCTGCATGAGGCAGAAGCCTGCGTTCTGCTCTCTGGGCCGGAGTGGCTTCTGGTGCAGTGGCCTGGGTGTCAGGTGCATTGGGCTTCCGGCCGGGGACTTGTGCTTTCTGGCCCCTCTCGGACTAACTGTTCCGCAGAAGAAGGAGCAGCCGCTGCGGGGAAACCTAGCATTTCCCAGCCACAGTCACACGCCCGCCGCTCCGCTTCCCCATTGGCATAGCCCCTGCTCTATTTTTGACTTAACATTTTTCTCCAGTTAAATTTATTGTAAGAGGAAACTTTATATGTCGACCATGAGTGGAAAACTAATATCACTTGCTGTAAATCTGTGAAAGTAAATGCGGTGAAATCAGAGCAATTATTAAATTCCAGGCAGACATTATTGCCTGCAGGAGGAGGCTGTGAGTATGAGGCGGCTCAAAGCCAGAGAGAGGGGGGCCGGGTTGAGAGACATACTGGGCTTCTCCCTATAGGAATCTCAGGGGTTTGATCATGAATCGAAAGAAGCTGGCTTTTCCCCTGTGAGCAGGGAGTTTGTGCCCAGGTAGCTCCTGGCTGTGGCTGAACTGTTCTAGGTACTCCCACACCACCCACTTAATACCCACTGGCAAAGTGCGCTGAGTATTTTTATCAGTTGTCCAGCTCCGGTGTCCACAATCTACCGTCTTGCCCCCCTTGAAACCCGGGTGCTGTTTGTGTTTGGGCAATCTTGTAGCACCGCTTCTGTATTCCTGATGCCTTTTCTTGCTCCAGCTCCAGCTCCGCATGGGCAGGGGAGCAGTTAGTTAGGGTGGCTCTGAGTATACCGTGCTGTTCTGTGCCTGCTTCCTTCTCAGCCCTCGGAGCCCTACTCGGGGCTCCCCAGTCCCAGTCCCTCGGTGAGTGTTCCTCTGCTCGCTGCATGATGAAGATGACCCCTGTTCGGTCTGCCTCTTCTGTCCTGCATTGTGCATTACACATGGTGGCCTCTGCAGACTATGATCCCTTCAAAGGCGGGGATGTGCCTTACGCAGCCCAGTGCCCCCCAGTGCACCAGGGCGCCGTCCAGCACAGGGCCAAGGGCACAGGCTCTAAAATCAGAACCTGGGGTTGTGCATGCTTACTGCACGTCCGGACCTCCGGAAGCCTGCTTTCCCCCCCTGTGAGGCCGAGCTGGTAGTACGGCCACCTGGGTAATGGCAAGGATGTCACGCAGCAGAGCAGGCAGATCCCTTGGCCCAGAGGCGGCCCGTGCCCGCCCCCCAGGACTGCTAGTTCCCCTGGAAGGGAGCTGAGGAAAGAGGCGGGTCTCTGGTCAGGGTAGGGAGGGGCAGGAGAGATCAGGTTTCTGTAAAAAACACTTATCACTGCTTCTTTCAGTGGAAATCTTATAACCCACTGTGTGGGTCTAGTGCTTTTAGCTTCTCAAAGAACTTCAATGGCCATAAATTTATAGAATTAGCAGAGCAACTCCGGGACACGAAGGAAAGGTGTAGTTGTGCCCATTTATAAATAGGAAAATCAGGGACGTGAAGTGACTTGCCTAAAGTCATGGAGAGCTCAGAGCACTCAGGCCTGGGACTCAGGTCTCCTAACTGGGTTCCATATACCTTGCATTTGGTCCCTTTGCCTCTAGGGAACCTCATTATTGGGATGCCTTGCTGCTAATTGCCTCCCTCTTAGGCCAGATCATGGATTGAATTGTGTCCCTTCAAATTCGTATGTTGAAATTCTAAACCTCAGCACCGGAGAATTTGACGGTATTTAGAAATAGGATCTTTAAATTGTAAATAAGGTAAAACGAGCTCATATGGGTGAGCCCTAATCCAGTATGACTTGTGTCCTTATCAGAAGAGGAGATGAGGACAAAGACAGAAGGACAACCAAGTGAGGACACAGCAAAAAGGTGGCCATCTGCAAGCCAAGAAGACAAGCCTCAGGAGAAACCAGATCTGCCAACACCTTGATCCTGCACTTACTTCTAGCCTCCAGCACTGTGAAAAAATAAATTTCTGTTATTTAAGCCACCTAGTCTGTGGCATTTTGTTATGGCAACCCGAGCTGACTAATATATTAAAAGACGAAAGAAAAAAAGAAAAAGGCTATGTGGACCAGGAGCATGAGGGGAACACTTCCCAATCCCAGAGCAGAGCAATGATTCATCATTTGGCCTCATCACTGCTGGGACTCCCTGACGTATGTCAAAGCTGAATGCACTGGAGGACCTGGGTGATGCTGAGGCTGGGGAGGGAAACCTCGAGTTTTCTCTCATCACCAACAGTGGTTATGGATGTGATTCTGTGTGGTGCAGCCTGGGCCCTCTCTTGGAAGTTGGGGTCAGTTGGTGAGCCTCAGAATGAGTTCTGCTGGGAAGTTTGCACTGGGAGCACATGGTTCCATGTCAGATACACTTGGGTTTGAAGTAAGACACTGGGCGAGTTACTTACCCACCCCAAGGCTCAGTTTTCTCATCGTTAGAATATGGACAGTGTGTTCTCTCCAAAGGCAGGAATGTTTGTGTCATGTCTGGACTAGACAAGAGGCTCTTTAAGTGGTGGTTGCAGTGGGTATCACCACTTCATTGGTGAACAGTTCCTCTGGTGTTGTCCTCACACTCCCAGGACACAGGGAGAGCAGGAGTGGTGGGGCTGAAGGTGGAGAAGCAGCCCCAGAGGTCAAAACCTAGCAGAGCAGACAGGTGGGAGCCAAGGAGGGCACAAGGGACAGGGAGAGAGAGGACCTAGCTCCACATCATTATGGGGCCTGGAAGGGATGAAATGTTCGCTCAGGAAGTGGGAGGTGAGGGTGCCACACTCATGTTTCTTCCCTTGCCCACTGCCTGCTTCTCTGAACTGCTTTCTCCTGGTTTAGGAGCAGAAAGGACACAATAGGACTCCATGGCCCTGACTCGGCAGAATCCCGGAGTCACGTCAACCCAGGGTCAATCAGAAATTGGTAATGAGCACTTTTGTGTGTGCTCAGCCTAGCACTAGACACTGAGGAGTGGGAGGAACGAGAGGCCTTAGTCCCTCCTGTGACCCCGGTGTGGCTGGTGAGATGTCCAGACAAGACACAATTAAGCAAAGTGATGGGCATAAGCCAGCCTGCACATGGTAAATGTTTAGTTCGTGTAAGCTGTGAGTTAGAAGACAGTTAATTGTGGGCATGCGTGGGCAGCAGGGCATCCTATGTCTCAGAGGGAGTGCGACTTTCAGGTCCTCGGCTGCCACATGGGTGGTTGGTGGACACTCCTTGAGCCTCCATTTCCTCTCACATGAAATGGGTACCCTTCAGGGCTTCCTCCCTGGGCTTTGAAGCATTCGCAGTGGAGAGCTATTCACCTTCGGGGTTGGAGGACCTCTGTGTGGAGGACCGTCCCGTGCACTGCAGGTCCCTGGGTATCCCTGTGCCCTGGCCACTGACCTGGCAGCCAAGTATACATATGTTGCCAATGTCCCTGAAGTGTTGCAGAATTACCCACCAGTTGAAAATCGAGATAAAGCACTGTATCAGTCTGGGCCCCCCTGGTAAACAGATAACACACTCAACTGAGGTAGTTTGAGGTGAGTTTAATAAAAGGATGATTTTCAAATGTGTGGGCAGAGCTAGGGGAGCCACAAGAAATAGTACAGTTCCCAAGGGCTAGTAACAGCAAGGAATTCCCCCGCGGCTGGAAGTGACACGGGGTGGTGGAGGGGTTGCCAGGCAGAGGGCTCTGGAGGGAAAGCGACATTCAGTGGATGGATACAGCCAACCCAGAGTGCCCCGCAGGGAGAGAGCCAGGGCAGTAAGACTCCAGCTTCCCTTGGATTTCCTGATGGCCGAACCCAGCCAGAAGTCAGAGGCAAGGGAGCCTGCGGATACAGGCCGGACAGGCTGGCCTCCTGCGGCCCAGAGTGGGAGGAGAAGGGCAGAGGGGCCAGGTGACAGTCAGCGCACTCATCACAGTGTCTGACACACAGTGTGGACTCAACAAATATGAAGTCCTCCCCTCTGGGCAGAAAACCTTGCAGGGTTTCCAAGCAAAGGGAGGCCACAAGAGCAGGTGTGGCTGGGGTGGGCCTCAAGTCACAGAGCAAAGTCATGAGGTGCTGGGACCACCCCTCCAAATCCCAAATCCTCAGTGCCCTTCTCAGCTCTGCCCGAGTGCAAATAGAAGGCTTATAAGGGGGGACGTGCTGTAGTTGCGGAGAGGGCGCATGGCTCACCTTGGACGCTGCTCGGTGAGTAACAGCACAGGCTGGTCACAGGGGCTGTCTCCCGCGGGGAGTGCCCAGCTCTGCAGATCGCCCTGGAAGAGCAGGGCCTGGGCACTCGGCCAGACTCACGACGGTGGGCAAGCTTGGGAAAGCTGCAGCTTGCTCTGACCTTCCCGAGGAAACCAGTTCTCACCATGTCTGAACTGGTAGGAAAATACTGAAGCCTGCTGTTTGGAGTTGACACCAGTAATAGCTTGAGGAAGCTTGGGAAAGCTACTGTAGTGGGGCGGAGGGGGTGGGGGTGGGGGGACGGGTTGTAATTATGTTTCTGTTCCAGTCGGGAGCACAGTGATGCCGAGCATGACGCATCCCCCACCCCCCCCACCCCCAATGCCCCGTGGTTCTCTGTCCCGCGGTTCTGCCACTGGACATTTCTCATGCTGCTCTCAGAAGATCCCAGAGGTTTGACCACAGTTCCAACTTCCATGGGTGCCCACCAGCTTCCAGTGCATGCTTTGCAGCCAGAGGATGCCTCTCCCTGCTGCATGAGCTTGTCAATGCATCTTTAACAATATGAATCTATTAGCTGTGCAGGGTTGGCATTTATGAGGAGGCAAGCCTGGATGGCACCTCTTAACTTCAAAGCCAGCAAAATGCAGTGGATGGATGTGAGAAGAGCATTCGGTATACAACAGAAGCTAAATGGCAAGGAGTGGCAGTAACTGCTAATGGAATCACGTTAGCTGAATCATGGACTCCTGATTCACAATATAACTATTTTATTAGATAATAAAGAATGTCTTTACTCCCAAGAAATGGATTCTTCGGAAATTCCCATGAAGAAACCTCTTGAGCACTCTGCTGTGTACCACATTAGCTCCCCTAATGGGCTGGAAACATGGATGTAATGGTGCAGGGAGAGGGTGTGCCACTCAGGGTCATGTGGAAACAGCGTCTGAGGCGTGGCAAAGCAGTGGGCATGCGCACTCCCCAGAGGGCACCTGAGGGACGGGCATGCCTGCCAGTCCCCTTGGTCTCCTAGAGCAGGCGTCTGCAAACTTTTTCTGTAAAGAGTCAGATAGTTCAGGCTTTGCAGGCCATATAGTCTGTCACATATTCTTGTTGATTCTTTTTCCTGCAGCTGGAGCTCTTCCTCATCCTCCTCCGCTTCCTCCTCTTCCTCTTCTTTTTCCTTTTCTTCTTTTGTAACCCTTTAAAAAATACAAAATCCATTCTTAGCTTCTGGGCTGTACAAAACCAGGCCACTGGCTGGGTGTGGCCCTTGGGCGGTTTGCCCCCCCTTTTGTCGTGGGCAATGGAGAGCTGGTCATTTCATGAGCCTCTCAGAGGGGGGACACAGCACTGAAGGGGCCCCACTTGGAAGTGAGTCACTCAGGCAGCACGTCTCCACTGAGCACCTGATGCACGCCAGGCACTGTTCTAGGACATGTGGGCTGGTCAGTGAGCAAAGTAAACAGGGGTGGCTGTCCTTGTGAATCTTACATTCTAGTGGGAAGGGACAAGCAGTTAAAAAACATAGTAAAAAAAACCCAAAACCTAGTAAATAAGCAAGTAGGAGGGTGATAAATGCTAAGAAGGACGTAAATAGAACAGCAGGAACTGCTGGAGAAGGGTGGATGGGGAAAGGAGGAGTCTGGTCTACCTTATTTCAAAGCCTAGCTTGACTAATTTTGGCCATGTGACCTTGGATGATTTGATTAACCTCTCCGGGTCTCAGTTGTCTTTACTATAAAATGAGGATAATCTTCAAGGGCAGTTTTGGAAGTAGATGAATGTGTGAAGTAAAGGGCCACAAGAGGAGACTTTAACAAATAGTAGCAGGGACCACCCGCGGCATGCTATATGTAGTTTTGGCAGTCAGAGTGGTAGAGGTATTAGTAGTACCTACAGCACCCAAGTTAAGCTCCCAGATCACCCCCCATTCGTGTCAAGGCTGCTACACTATCACATATGGTTGGAGGGCTCAGGAAGTCATCAAATTCAATGTCCCCATTTCACTAGCAAAGAAACTGAACCCCTAGAGAGGTGGGCTTGCTTACGGTTGCACAGTGAGCCTTAGAGCTCCTCCTGCTCCTGGCACTGGCCCATCAGACCACTTCACTCCTATGCTAATAACTTCTCTTCCACTTTGCCCCCCACCAAGCAGGGCCCCCAAGAGGCATAGCCCTCACCCAAGTACTAGTCCTGGCCCTGACATGTGCCCACAACAGAACCTTGGCCAAGTTACTTGGTTTCTCTGTGCTTCAGTTTCTTTACCTATAAAATGGGGATAATAATCAATCTAATCTCATGTGATTAGGGTGAGGTTGAAATATGTTAATATTTGTAACACAGTGAAAGCAATTCTTAGAGCATGGTAAGTTAAACAAAATAAGTGCTATAGAGAAAATAAATAAATGAGGAAGAGAGTCAGCACGAGTGGGTTTTTGTTTCAGCTAAGGTGGTCAGGGAAGGCCTGTCTAAGGACATAGCATTGGGGCTAAAATCTGAATGCTGAATGCTGAGATATCAACTCTGAAAAGATAGGGGACTAGCATCCCAGGCAGGGCAATACACCTTGCAAAGATCCCGGATGGAAACTCATTTGGTGTATTAAAAAACAGAAGCCTAAGTGACTGCTAAGCATTTGGGGATGGGTGGGCAATGAGCTGGAGAAGAAAGCCAGGGCTGTCAGGGAGGGCATCCTAATAGCTGATTTTTACTTAATGTCACCATACAAAGGCACAGGATTGTTAGCAGACTGCTGTGGAGGGACAGAACTCTAGTGGGTAGTGGTGAAGGCAGAGAAAGCAGATGTTCTCCACTGAGGTAGCCCAGGCAAGGGATGGTAGTGACTTGCACAAGGGTGAAAGCAGTAGGAGGTGGAGGTGGTGAGACATGGATGAATTTGTGGAAAATTTTGAAGGTCGAGCCACAGGCTAACGAATGAGATGTGCAGGCAGTGTGAAGAGAGGAGTTAAGGATGACTCTCCAGTGTTTGGTCTGATCAGCCAAGTGCATAGTGGTGCCAGTAACCAGGATGAGGCTGACTGGGCAAGGAGCAGGTTTGGGGAGGCATCGGGGGTCTAGTTCTGAGTGCTGAGGTGCCCCTGAGACACCAAGCAGAGATGTGGGAAGAGGTGGCAGTTTAATATTCAAGTCTGGGGATGAAATGGTGGCATCATCAGCATATAGGAGGCATTTGAAGTTCAGTGCAGGATGAGAACAT
The DNA here is from genome assembly GCF_011800145.1 of Mirounga leonina. NCBI lineage: Eukaryota > Metazoa > Chordata > Mammalia > Carnivora > Phocidae > Mirounga > Mirounga leonina. The sequence continues at coordinate 35,678,553 of NW_023270268.1, forward strand.
GCAGGAAGTGAGTGCATATAGAGAAAAGGGCGAAAGACAGAACCTTTGGCCAACGCAGATTCTAGGAGAGGGTAATCAGCCAAGGAGATAGGGGCCATGGACTAGGAGGAAGCCCAAGGGAATGTGGAGACATAGAAGCGTAGAGAGACAGTGTTTTAAGAAAGCCAGTGTGATCCTATCAGAGGTGAGGCCTGAGAACTGACTCTTGGGTTGAGCAGGGCTAAGGTGATTGATGACCATGGTGGGAACACTCTCAATGGAGCAGTGGAGAGAGAGCCCAGTTGGAGTGGGTTGAGGAAGGATAGGGAGGGAGGACATGAGAACCATGGGTGTTGTCAACTCTTTTGAGAAAGGTTGCAGTGAACAGGAACATGGAAATGGGGCAGTGGCTAAAGGGGAAGTAGAATTGTAGGGTAAGGAGTGTTAAGTGTAGGTAGAGTCGGTGTTGAGTGTTACATGTGAGAACAGAGTTGACGGTTCAGGAGACAGAGAGAAATTGCAGGAGCAAAGGCCTTAAGTGGGCAAGAGGGATGTATCTAGGGCCCAAGGACGGGGTCAGCCTTAGGTGTAGGGGGTGTTCTACTGTAATTGAAGGGAAGGCAGAGTATGTAAGAACAGATGCCAATAAGTCAGAGAATTTAGGGATGGGGATATGAGGTCGTTCTTGGTTTCATCTCTTTTCTTTATGAAATAAGAGGTGAAATTACCAGCTGAGAGTGAGGAGGAGGAGGGAGTGTTGGAACTTTAAGTAGAGAGAAGGTGTGAAATTCTCAGATGTGGAGTGAGACGGTGAATTTGCTGGAGGAATATCAGCGCACCGCCTGCAGTGCTGAGCACCCACTGGAGAGCTGGGTCATACGTATGGACTGAGCCCGGTCGGCACCATCTACCTGGTGTTCTCCAGACACATTCACATGGGTGTAGGACCTAAGAAGGGGGTCACTTGTGTTAAACTGGGGTTGGAGTAAAGTCTGGAGAGAAGGAAGGAGGGAGAGACATGGCTGGTAAGCAGATTTGCAAGAAAGGGTGGTCTGGAGAATGCACTCTAAGCAGAATGAGGATGGAAATGGAGACACAGAGACATGGTTGACAGCAACAGAGTGGCAGGGCCAGTGGAGTGGAGAATTGTTAGTGCATTTACACTAGAGTGATGAGCAGAAGGGTGGGAGGTGATCGTCAGGAATAGGTGATTGAAACAGAAATTTCATCATTGGTTCAGTGATTGGTGACCCTTCCTGAGTCCAATTTCCTAGTCTTGGATGGAAAGAGCCAGATTAACCTCAAGGGCTTGAGGAGACAAGAGCACAGTAAGAACAGGACTGGCATCGTGGGGTGGTTGTGAGTACTGAATGAGTTAATGTTTGTAAAGCAAGTAGGCTAATGCTGGGCACAGAGTATATATGAGTTGCTGTTGTTTTTCTTTTCTGTCCTTTATAGGCTTCTAGAATCTTTGTGTTTCATCCCAGATCCTGGCGATACCACATGGACTTGTAAATCCAAGTGACATCCCCATTTAAATCATCATCCTCATAGTGAAGTGTTTAGAATTGACTGTGTCTTGGAATTAGGAAACAAATGCTCACATCACAATAGGATTCTCTGCTTTAATAAATAATGGATTCATTGCAGGGGTTCCTAACCTGTGGTTTATGGACCAATCGCCTGAAAATTTATGCAAGTATTTGTGAACACATGCACTTATATATTTTTCTAGGGTGAAGGTCTACGGCTTTCATCAGATTTCCTGGGAGATCTTTGTCCCCCAGATAGATTAGGAAGCACTGAGTTCTCCCAATTAACATAGAATTCCATTTGCAAAAAAAGATCAATTTAAATACATTTGCCATAAGTCCAGCTCTTGGGTGAGTGAAGAGATACTCAGTCGGGCAGGTCCTACCCGCTGTGGGCCTGACTCTGCTCTGTGGTCGATACCGTAGAATGAAACAATACATGAAATATGGTTTCTGCTCTCAGAGATGGTATCAGACAAGCATCCTGGAAGGAAACAGATGGCACCTTCAAATTAGGTAGTTGGAAGCAAGGTTAATAAAGAGGTTATTTACAGAAGCGTGGGCAGGGCGTTGTGAGCGATGAGAGAGAGTGTGGCACCGTAGTCTAGATGTAGTGGGTAGGCATGGCGACCACCCTCAGGCCTGAAGGGGAGGGACTCATTAGGGAGCCTGAAGACAAAGCTTGGTAGGGAAGGTCTCCTGACAGGAGCCATGACCTTCCTTTTAGTGGAGGGACAGAGCCATGTTGCAGTGACCTCAGGAGGGAAGCCTGGGGCAGTAAATACCCCACCCTCTACCCCTCCTTCCTTTAGTCCCCACCGCTGAGCCCCAACACAAGAGGGCAGGCCAGGGAGCCAATTGAGGGGTCCATATGACCTCAGGGCACAGAGCTGGGCAGAAAAGGGAAGGTTCACCGAGAGGAGCACATGAAGATGTCTAGCTCCATGACCTGAGGAAGGGGATTGAGCTGACGGGACCATGTGAGAGTAACACATGAGGTCATCAGAAGTGCAGACGTGATGCATAATTAAATTCTCAGCAGGAAGAGTAGATAGTGAGGAGGTTTGAGAGCATGAAGTCATCACATTTTAGGGTATGTGAACTCCAGTATATCTGAAAACTTACAGTCCTGGAAACTGAGTGGCCATCTCAGTTTCTCCTGGCAGTGGCAAAGAGCTGACCCCAATTTGGGAGTTGAGTCAGTGTTAAATTGATTCCTACCACTTAAAAAAAAAAAAAAAAAAAAAAACCTTTTTTGAACTAATTAGAGGCTCATAAGTAGTTGTAAAAAGAGCACAGAGAGATTCTATCTACTCCTCCTCCAGCCTCCACCATGGTGACATCTTATTTGAGTATAGTACCTTATCAAAACCGGATTCCTACCACCTTATAGAATGTAACTTGTGCCATTGTCATTGCATGAGGGTCACATTTGGTGAGGGTGTTTATTCAGAGGCACCCACTTTGTAGACCAAAGGCCTATAAACACCTCTCCTTGCCACTCCCTTGGCAGCCCAGTGGCACTTCTGGGAGACTTGGTGATGCCAGCATATAGTAGTTTTCAACCCCTTAGAAAGCTGTGTGCCCTTGGTTAAATGTCTTAACCTCTCTGATCCCTGGTGTCCTCATTTGGAAAATAATACCTACCTCATGAGGTTGTCGTAAGAATAAAGACAGACAAAGCACGCGGAACATCTGACACATTCTAAGGTACTACTTATACATAGCCACCATTGTCTGCGTATCTGCAGAAGTACTACTAGCAAGGATTCTGGGGTCAGTGGACCTGAGTTCAAACCCAGGGTTTGTTTCATTTCGTTTTGTTTTTTACTAATTAGCTGTGCTGTCTTGGCATTCTTAGTGTATCTTTCTTGGTCTTAGTTTTCCCATTCTTGAAATGAAGATTATACCCACCCCATGGGGAAGTGGTGAAGAGTCAAGGAGACGGAGCGTGTATGATATCTGGTACACAGTAAGTGTTCAGTAATTAATGGTCTCGTTATCGGATGGTAGGTGGGAACTGTAGCTTCCTTCTCTATCTTCAGCATCTGGCAGGCATTGGCTTGGACAGGTGCTCAGTCAGTTGTTGACAAGTGAGAGAATGTATGAGTGACTGCATCTTGAGTGGGTTGGTGTTCTTGAACCCCTAATCAGCCACCCCATCTGCTGGGCCTGGTGTGTTGAAACTTGGTGCCATTCTGAAGCCTCCCTCTTGGAGCCCCATTCATCAACCCTGACTTCTGCATGCCGGCAGAGCGAGGGATGCATCGCCCGGCCCCTTATCGTGCGTAGGAAGCCCGCTCTCCTGTAAATGTAACCAGGACCCCATTCATCAAGGGGACACCGAGTCCTCCTGCTAAACTGAACTGCCTAATGTACAGGGAACACGAGTTCCCTCCACAGCATACTGAGCAGCCTAAGCGAGGTGCCCAGGGGTAGGGATGCCAAGTTTGGCTGCCGACATTCAGGAGATAAAAGTCCCATGCGTCAGGATGTGATCGTCTCTGACACAGGTTTCCAGACGAGGGCGAGGATGAGAGCGTGGAGGAGAGCAAGAGCTTTGCCATTAGGGAGATGCAGCCAGCTCCCGGGCACCCCTTACAGTATGCACTTGGAAATGCCATGAAACCTCTGTGAGCCTCAGGTTCCAGCTCTGCCTCATGGGAGTGCCAATAACAGCCTCTCAGCCTGGCGGCGAAAACCCCGTTTGATGGGCCCTCTGCAGTCACAGTCTAATAGAGCTGCTACATGGTGCGCCAGGTAGTGAGCACGCCACTGGGTTTTTTTTTTAAGTGAGACATTGAGGGAAGTTTTGCTGATGCTCAGAGTAGGTATTAAATGTATATTCAACGAAGCGCTCACTGAAGCTTTGCCAGGACTCAGAGGTCATGCCCTCAAGGAAGGTTGCCTGGGGTATAATGAAGGAACATGCATCATTTTCCTCATTCATTCTTTCAATAAACATTGACAGCTCCAACCAAATGCCACCCGGGGGCGGTGGGAAGACATGAATAAAATAGCCCCTGCTCTTGGGGGCTCACGTTCTTCAAATGGCAAAGAAAACGTGAAACAAGAGTGTGTCAGCGAGATGAGTGCTATGATAAAAAGAAGCACAGGGACTGGGTGGGGTGGGGGATGGGCCCAGCCTGCTGGGTCCTCGATCCCAAGAAGCAGAAGTGGGTGATGCTTTTCTATGTGTCGATACAGATTTTATCTCTGTTTTCAAGAGGTTTTGACCTTCACAGTTTTGTAGCCTCATTCAAAGCAATATTTGTATCATGGATTAAACTGGGTTCAGCGCTGACAGTCATTTTACACCACAGTTCCCCATTCCAGAGCTCTTCATTTTGCTTCTCTTTGATTTGATGGACTGAGTTCATTCACGTGGATGTACTTGGATACCATCACCACTGGGAAGAGCACATCAGGGACGTGTTTTCTTAGCCCTTGTATGCTGAAGGTAATCTTTCCCCTGCCTCCAAAAATGGACACCACGGCTGCTGGTCTGGTGTTGGGTCACAACCACTGTGTCTTTCACAACTTGATAGATCTGTGACCAGCAGATAGTGTCCCAAAGGAGAAGTCTGAGGGCAATCTGACTCTATTTTCTTTGGTAGCAAACCCATTTTGTGATTTTTGTTTGGGTACTTATTAGACCATATTTTGTCCTTTCAAATCCAAATTATTGCAGGTCACTAAGAGTGAGTTTCCTCAAGGTTTTTTGTTTTTAATGCAGTGATCCTCTTAGGTCATTTTTTTTTTTTTTATACTCAGAAAATTCCTTCTCTTATATCTATTTGTTGCATCTACAGGGTATACTTGGGACTGGTATTTTCTTCTGGAATACAAGTTATGTGTATGTTTGATGATTGCAGTCATCTGCATTTATCATTTTCTCTATCACGACATTAACGTTTTTGTCCTTTTGTTCTGTATCCTAAGAGAGGTTGTCAGGTTTGTGGTTCACATCCGGAACATCCCAAGCCCCTTGGAGGCAACAGGCAGGCCTGGCTCCCTTGGACAGTTTCTAGCCTGACATTGGTCCCAGCGTTGTCTCTGATGCTGCTTCTGCCTATAGATGGTGGAGGTGTGAGATGAGGTGAGATGCACAGGTCATGTGGCCTGTTGGTGGTGGGGAGCCAGTCAAGGCTTTTGTGCAGGGGAGGGCTCAGGCAGTTCTGTGTTTGGGGAAGCTCACTCTGGCATTTGTGTCGAGGAGGGTAGACTGGACAGAAAGAGACAAGGGTAGGAACACAAATACAGAGAGAGGCCTAAAATTGCCCTTTGGTTGACCAGTGTCTTGTCTGAACTGGATGGCAATGGGGAATTAATGTAGACCCAGGCAGCGATGTTAAAAACATTGAAGACTAAATAGATCATTGCAGCTATACTTGGGTGTGATTTAAAAGCAGGTGATACAATACCCCCAAAGTAATAAGCTTCTCTCAGAGATGAATTAGGATTCAGTCTGACAATTACATTAAGGTTTCTGATAGATAGCTCACATGGAGAGCTGCAATTATGATACATATCGCTATTCTACATGGCGGGCTCACATAACTCATCATATTGGCTGAAGTTTAATAGCAGGAAAGAATGTAAAAGACTCCTCACTTTGAGGGGAAATGCTTTCCTCTGATTTCTGTGATTTTTACCGACAGCACTTAAATAATTGATTCTTTTTCTATGTTTGAAGGTGAATAATAAATAGATCCATATGCACCTTCTTATTTTTTCAAGCTAATACAGGTAACCTCACTTAGAATGCATAAATCTTCTAAAAATACTTTGTAAACCAACTTTATCTTCCCATACAGGAGAAAAAGAGAAAATAATTCTCCTGTGCTACGAAATGTAGAGGAAGGGAAGTGTGGGGTGGCAGAAAATGCCTGGACCGTGGGCTTTGGGGGACCCAATTTCTGGTCCCTGTTCTATCACTTTCTGGGTATGGAAAGTTATTTAGTGTGTCTGAAACTCAGTTTCCTGGCTGAAGTTGAGCACAATAGGATGTCATGAGGATGAAACCAGATGGCACATGAAAGTGTAGCGCAAAGTAGGTGCTCCAGAGAAGTGAGTTCTTTTTAAACATTTTTATATGTCTGAAAGTTGAAAAACATCATTAATAGCAAAGGCCATCTAAAACAATTCTTACAAGAGCAACGCAATTGATATCCACATTTAGAGGACTGTCGCTCCCTTGGAATTGCGTCTGTGTCGTTGTAGGAGATGGCAAAGCTGACCTCTTAGTCCACCCCAGGGATATCCCGTACAGAAGATATGGAAACGTGTTCTTTGGAAAGTGATATATTTTTGCCCTTATTTTAAAGGATTTCTAAATGTCAAGATGGGGTGCGTTCTTAAAATGTTTGCTTAGTGGGGCAGGATCTACCTGCTGGCTTTGAAATCACACAGAGGCCTGATTCTTCAATGGAATCAGAGACGAAGTCCTAATCCATGCCTAGGCTACTCCATCTATAGCCCAGGTATCTCCAGAGAGGCCTGGGGGCAGCTGACATTTGGTAAATCGATAAACAAGGACTGGGGTGGAAGCATGCATGCCTGAGAAAGGCCCAGGTCACTCCCACACCATCTGAAGGCTGACGCCTGGAGAGCGGCCATGGTGGGGCCGCCAGGAGCCTGCCTTCATCAGCAGGTTTGAGAGCATGCACACGTAATGTTGCTGGGAGGCCAGCCACATCACACAGTACTAAAAAATCATGGGATACGGGAATACAGGTGCCCCGTGCAGGGCATTCAATGCAGTGAACAAAACCTGGGACATTTCTTTGAAAATGAGAGAATAGTGTCTGTCCTTACAAGAGTATTCAAAACCCACTGTGGAGGCAATAGGACACATCTGACTATAATTTGGACCTTGAGAAGTCAGAGCTTTGATGGGATATCCAGCCCCCTCCTCCAATTCATGGCCCTTAGGTAATTGGTTGCAGGTAGAGTGGAATGAACAACTGACTCAAAATCAAAGCTCTCACCCGGCTTGGAGCCCCGTCTTCAAGGGGCTTACGTATGGGACCTTGAGGATATAACTTCATTGCCTCTGAGTCACAGTTTCCTGCATTAATCAAATAGTGGTAAGCACTGAAGACGCCTTTATTTTTCCTTCTTGCTTATATGCTTCTACTCTGAGCTGGGTATTTCCCTTGGACACAGAAGTCTTTCCACTGGAGTTGCAGAGCACTGTGCAGCCTGAGTCTATCTCCTGCTCAGATGGCTTTCTGCTCTCTGGATGACATCAGACAGGGCAGCTCTTCTCCACGCAACAGGACGTTTGTAGCCCCCATCCCAGCCAACTGGCTTCTTGGGAAGAGCAACCATGCACAGGGCTCATGAGGCCACCCAAATGGTCTGGGCATTCTCCTTAAAATAAAAGCTGGCCTGTGCTAAAACTGAGAAAGCTTGGGTTGTTAATCAGGCCCCTTTGGGCAGAGGGAATTCTCACTTGGGCCTAAGCTTAGGAGAAGATAGTTTGACACTTGCTAAGCATTGTCTTTACAGCTTTCTCCCAGTGCAGCACAGCGGCCAGAAGGCAACAGATTGTGCAGGGCAGATCATCCGTGCAGCGCTGGGCTGGGGCGGGGTGGAGGGAGCAGCTGTCACTTAGTGCCCAAGATGCATGTGCTGTCATTCCACCAATCCATCAGGGAACATCATATTCATCAAGCGCTCCAAAATACATGCGGCAAACCCCTAGGTGGTGGCTTGTGAAGGATTTCGCAGGCTGGGTTGTAAAAGGAAGGTTGAGAGTGCATATAAGAATATTTTAGGATGGAGAACATGTGGAATTTCTTGCCCCAGGATGTGTTCACTTTGCAAAGAAAAATGGGTTCAAGAAAGGTTTAGATAGCATTTCCAAGTGGGTATTCCATATGAGAGCAACAGTCCAAGGTGATGCCTTTTAAAAGGATCAGATATATTGGGAATATACTAGATATCACAGTCATCTTTTGGAGTTACACAGTGCCTATTTACACATAAAAGACGCTGAGATCTGTAGTTAAGATACCTGTTTAATTTTGTTTCTGAAACTTGTTGATTCTGGAAACTTTTTTTTTAAAGATTTTATTTATTTGAGAGAGAGTACAAGTAGGGGGAGAGGCAGAGGGACAAGCAGACTCCCCACTGAGAGGGAGCCCCACACGGGGCTCGATCCCAGGACCCTGGGATCATGACCTGAGCCGAAGGCAGACACTTAACCGACTGAGCCACCCAGGCGCCCCCTCTGGAAACATTTTGATGTTCTGTAATTGCATCCCATCCTTCTTCTGTGGCACACACTCAGAAACTCTGCAGAATTTCCATCACACTTTTCCTCCATGTGGTCCTTGTGGCCAACCTCAAAGATAGGATCTGGAGCTCAATGGAGAATGAGGTTGACCCAATGCGTGCTTTCTGAAGTGTTTTTATTCTCATGTTCTCTAAGTATAGACTAATTTGGCTAGGAGAAATTCATGAGCACCTGAACTTCTAGGGATACTGAAGAAAAGCATCTGAAGGGGAAGAATGGGAGCAGATATTACGGGGCCATACAGACAGCCTATGGCATTGCCTTATCATACACGGAGAGCAGAATCGGCAGAGCACACGTGATCATGCATGGAGCAATAACATTTGGCTTTTGGAAAATGGAGATGTTAATCTGGTGGGACATTTTATGACACTGAGGTTGGAGTATATATCTCAACCTTTTTTTTTTTTTTTTTTTTTGATAGCTGGGGCCAGTAAAAGAATGGGCTATGTTGTATGTGTCTCTCCCTGTCTGGGACTCCTTCATTTTAGGAATGAATAATAAACCCAAATCTCTAAAATCTTATAACCCGAAACTAAGTTATAGTCTGCTGTTCACCTTGACAGCACTGGTGAATGCAGACATACGCTTAGGAGATTTAGGTTTCAATCTTGGAGCATTAATATGAGTAAGTCATTATTTATCTTGGACTTAAGAAGATTTGAAGGTTTTAGATCCAGGAAGGCAGAGTGAGGGTCACTGTCATTCTTAATGAGCAGTTTCTTTAGAGTTTATGAAATAGAGAGAGGCTGACAATGCCTGTCAGCCACAGCTTCCTTGAAATGATTTGGATGTATAACTGTGCTCTAGTAATTAAAAATATATATCACTTGGAGTCGTCAAGCCCCAATAGGATCTTCGTTTCCTCTTGAAAACAAGCACATCCCCTCAATTCTTGCTGCATGTATAGTTGGTACTAACGTGGTTGCAGTAAGAGGGACAGGCTTTGGAATTAGGCAGACTTAACTCCACAACTTAGTAGCTGTGCCTTAGAGAAATTACTCAAACTTTCTGAAATTCAGGGTCACCTGTGTAAAATGGGAACAATGGTATTTATCTTGTGGGGATTGTTGTATGGATTAAGGAAGGTGACAGCACATTGCCCTGTCAGTGAGAGATGTGACACTCAATATACAGTAGTTAATTTTGTTGCTACTGTTATTGTTTGGCCTGTGGCCGTCCCCCCGGGCTTTGACCCAGATGGAAACTTGACCACATGTGTAGCAAAGAACACAGGTTCTGGGGTCAAAGGGACTTGAGCTAGAACCGTGACACTGATTATTATCAGCTGTGTGATTTTGGGAAAATCACTTTGCTTCTCTGAGTTTTAGCTTCTCCATCTGTAAAATGGGGTGACTGTTAACTGCCCTGTATATTTGATGGGAGAACTGGATGGGAAAACTTAAGGAGTCACCTGAGCACAGTCCTGCCAGGGAGCATGTGGTAAAGGAATGACTCCTATTCTTACTCTAGACTTTGAGGATGGGGAGTTGTGGATGGATTAGGACCAGAGTAGCTGTGTTTAACTTTGGGTAGGGATTGTGGAGATTGGTGGTAGAAAGTATGGCAGGCCACCAAAGAGATAGCTGAAATCCATTTATAAATGAAATGGCTATAAAAATGTAGGACTATTTGATATTCTGTGGTTACTTTTATCATAATCTTGGCCTGCCGCCTCCAAATTATATTGGAGGTTGAAGGCATTTATTCCACAAATATTCATTGAGAACCAGCCATGTGCCAGGATTTGGGCTAGGTACCGGGATACACTGATTTATTCTGAAGAGGGAATCATTGATGAGGGTTAGCTCTGTAATCAGGGGCAAGGAGAAATCCATTTTCCTCCTGTCCCAGCCCCAGTAGGGGCTCAGGAGCCCAGTGATATGAAATTACTTGGACAAGGAGCTGAAGACCTTTGCAGGTATCAGCCTAGGTGAAATTCCAAACCTAGTATGTTTGTTCTTTGCCCTGTTTCATTGCATATACTATTTCTCTGCTTGCTTGGAAAGTTTCCACCACCCCCAGTCCCCCAGCCTGTACCTCCTATACGTCCTCCTAGGCAAAGCTCAAGGGTACCTCTTCCATGAAGACTTCTCAGACCACAGTCTAGGTTAATTGTCCCTCCTCTGGAACCTCATTACCTTCCTGTGCTTCCTTTCCTCTAGTTTAGCACCCACCACTCAGTGCCCTCTGGTTGGGAACATCTTCCTCCTAGACCATAAGCTCTTGATGCAGAGACTCTATCTAACCCAGGGACTGTAATGTGTTAGGGACAGTAGTAGTGTGATTTGAATGTGTGTGGCTTAGCTTACTTGCAAATCACAAAGAGATGTAATAAGGGTAGCCGTTGTTATGACTGTGCTAGCATTTACATAGAGCTCTGCAGTTTATAGAGCACTCCTTCAGTCTTTCCTCACTGAATTCTCACCCAGCCTCCTGAGGCTGACAACATCAGTAGAGCAGGCTCTGCTTCCCTGTCCCCTGTCCTGCAGATGGGGAATCAATAAAGGACTGAATCTTTGGGGTAAATACCCGGTAGTGCAATTGCTGGGTCATAAGGTAGCTCTATTTTTAACTTTTTGAGGCACCTCCACACTGTTTTCCAAAGTGGCTGTACCAACTTGCATTCCCACCAACAGTGTAAGAGGGTTCCCCTTTCTCCACAACCTCTACAACGTTTGTTGTTTCTTGTCTTGTTAATTTTTGCCATTCAAACTGGTGTAAGGTGGTATCTCAGTGTGGTTTTGATTTGTATTTCCCTCATGGTTAATGATGATGAACATTTTTTTCATGTGTATTAGCCATTTGTATGTCTTCTTTGGAGAAGTGTCTGTTCGTGTCTTCTGCCCATTTTTTGACTTGATTAGTTGTTTTTTGGGTGTTGAGTTTGAGAAGTTCTTTATAGGTCTTGGATACCAGCCCTTTATATGTAGTGTCATTTGCAAATATCTTCTCCCATTCCATGGGGTGCCAAAAATAAATAAATTAAATAAATAAATAAATAAATAAATAAATAAATAAATAAATAAATAA
>NW_023270268.1:35690409-35728401 GCF_011800145.1 Mirounga leonina
TAAATAAATAAATAAATAAATAAATAAATAAATAAATAAATAAATAAAGGACTGAGTGTGTGGGCTGTGCTGTGTCAGAGTTGACATTCAAATCCAGGTCTGTGTGATTCCAAATCCTTTTGCTTTCTCTATTTACTATAATTTGTTTGTTAATTTTCTTACTTAATAGAAGCCCTAAGGAAAAGGAACATGCACACACATACACATGTGTACACACAAAGACCAGGGGCCAGTGCAGCCAGTGAGGGGCTCTTCAGTAAGGTGTCCACCTGCCAGGAGCCCTCCTTCCCCTAAATTACATACCTCTACCTAATTTCCTGAGACCTGACATTTCTCCATGGAGACCAAAATCTGAGATAATACAATGGGGCTTAGGATACAAATATTGCATATGCCCAAAATGGCAATAGCCAATTTCTCCTGAGACCCATGTGCTTGAAGGAGGACAGAGTAACTTGTAACAAGGGACAGGGACAAGTAGAAAAGGCAACAAGCTTTGCTGTCCACATAGTGCTGCCTGCCATGAGGCCTTTGTTGTGTTAGACCACATGTCTGGCCCTGTCCAGGGAGCCACCAGTCTAGTGCTCAGGGATGGAAATCCTTCTTGGGTGAGAGTCACCTGAGGTAGGTGCACCTTCCAGGTGCCCTGAGGCAGCATGGCTGGGGATGTGCTACCTGAATGAAGCCAGGTGGACATAGGAACCTCAGTTTGAACCTCAAACATCAAGGACAGATTCACCAAACGAAGCATTAGAAGACATGTCAACAGCTGTCCTGGAGCTTGGCTGGCCCTGGAAACACACGGACACTTGCTCTGAATGGCTTTCTCTCTGAGCCATTCATAACCCTGGGTTATCCTCTACTCTTACCAAGGTCGGTATGGACATCTGAGGTCCTTCTCTGCTCCTGGTTCAGCCAGGCCTTGTAGAAAAAGTAGAGGAGGGGCCCCTGGGTGGTTCAGTCGGTTAAGCAACTGCTTTTGGCTCAGGTCATGATCCCAGGGTCCTGGGATTAAGCCCCACATTGGGCTCCCTGCTCAGTGGTGAGCCTGCTCTCCCTCTCCCTCTGCCCCTCCTCCCTGCTTGTGCGCGCTCTCTCTCTTAAATGAATAAATACAATCTTTAAAAAAAAAGAAAAAGAAAAAGTAGAGGAATGCGAAAAATTAGAAGTAATAGATGTACCTCTTTCTGGCTCTGAATTACTTTGCTGTGATGGCTCCTAATCAAAGTCCATTTTAAGAGGCCATGTTGGCATTTTCTCATATCCTCTCTTCCAGAAAGGCAGATGGTATAGTGGAAAGGGAGCTATATTTAGAATTATAGAGCTATATTTAGAAGATGTAGGTCCAATTCCATCTCCATCATTTACTATTAGTATACTATTGGGCAAGTCAATGATATTTCTGCACTTGGGTTTTCTCTTTATAGAATGTGAATAATCATATTTATCTGGCAGGGTGGTTGCTAAGGATTAAGGATGATATCACGGGCCTGCCACGTAGTAGGTGCTCAGTATTTGGCAAAAAGGCAGAGGAGCATGTCACAATACAGCAAGTTCTTGTGTTGTAGAAAACCACTGCCAGGGGGCATGTCTCAGCTCGGTTCTGACCACCCTACAACTCTGGCAAGCTACTGAACACATCTCAGAATCTCCCAGGGGCAGTTTGGATTTTTTTTCCCCCCACAAAGGTGGAAGAATAACATTTGCCCTTCCTTTCTCCAAAGGTTTTTGTAAAGTCTAAGTGACTTTCAATAATGGGCCGGCTTTCTGCCTCTGCACTGAGAATGGCTGAGTCTCTGACTTGATGGGGGGGACCAAGAGGATGAGGGATAGAGATGAAGAAGACATGGACATGCCTCTGCTTCCTGCCTGCCTGTGGGCCACCCACCTGCACACTGGAATCACCTGGGGAGTGTTAGCAAGTCTTGTGCTGGGGTCTCACCCCCTCCCAGAGGTGCTGATGTGATTGGTCTGGAGTGCAGTGTGGATATCTGGATTTTTCAAAACTCCCCAGGTGTAATGTGTGGCCAGGGCTGAAAACCACTGCTCTCAGAGGAACGCAGATCTGAAGAAATATAAGTGGCAGCCCATATTTAACTGGCTCTGACTCTATCAGCACATATTGCTTTTAAGGCGAGTTCATTACTCTCCGTACTAGCAACCACTCACATTCTCACTGGATTAGATTGAACTGGACATAATCTTGGCTCATGTTTAAGTCAGTGGAACCACACTCTCCTCCTTCACCCAGTGATTTGTCCCTCATGATCATGGTTCTAGCATGACTGGTCTGGCCACTGGCCACTTCCTTACCTCAGTTCTAGATCTGAAAGCCAGTAGAGAGGAAAGTCATTCCTTCATCTCTGGCTGGGAACAGGCTGACATTTCCTGAGTGCTTACAAAGGTTCTTAAATGTTTCAGTGTATCAAAATCACCCAGAGGGCTTGTTAAAACAGGTTGCTAGCTAGGCATGATCCCAGGGCTTTTGATTCAGCGGGTTTGAGGTCAGGTCAAGAATTTGCATTTCTAACAAGTTCCCAGCTGATGTGGATGCTGATGCTCCTGGTCCAGGGACCACACATTGAGAACCCCCAGTTCTTTTATTATTTCCCTCTGATCTCCCCAAATTACGTGAGTAGGCATGACAACCTTCATCTCCAAGGGCTAAGTAACTTGTTAAGGGGAACACCTTTTAAGTGGCAGAGTCAGGACTCCCTCCCAAATCTGCCCCTCTCCGCGTACCACTGTGCCTCCTGACAGGCCAGTATTGGGTTCCTGCAAGAATCTCAGCCATGTTCCAGGCACCATAGAAATGACAAGAGATCCCTCCCTAACTCACTTAAAACCTTTTTGTGGCCTCCACCAAGGAAGGAAACTCAGAGAGCCACCCCAGGTATGCACCAAAACAATACCAATAGGAGACTGCCAGTGACTCAGGGCCCAAGGGTTCCTTTCTGCCTAGAACTTCTCATGGAGTTGGCCAGGGATGGAGAGGGCTGTGGGCTGCAGAGGTCAGGAAAGTCTCTTGGAAGAGGAGGAGGTAAAGTGGGCCTTGAAGGACATGGCATTCATTCTAGGTTCTGCCCCTTCTTCAATTGTGATCACTGGGCTAGAGTGCATGCTCCGTCCTAGAAGTGGAGCCAGGCAGCCCCCAGCCTATAGTCCTGTTCAGACCAGCCAGTGAACCTTATAGAGCGCACCTGTGCACACTGGGGATGGGGCCTGTCTTTGCCTCATCCTCACCACTGCCTAAGGCAGAGGAATCAGTGTCTATGCTCTATCCAGTTCCACTGCCACAACGGACCTTTCCTTGATTCCATTGCTTCAGAGCTGACCCCAAGAAGGGGTCTTGTCCTGAGTGGTTTCCAACCTTGTCTCCCCCGATCAATGGAAAAACCCAAAACCAGAAAGGTAAAATGAGACAGGGGCCCCAGGTTCTAAAGCCCACTGAAGAGCTCTGAGATTTGGGACATCTCATTTTATTCTCAGACTCGCTTACCTCATTTGTTTGATTAATATAATCATTTGTGATTTGTATAAGGAGGTAAATAGGCTAGGAGGTACACATTCTTTAGGAAATCTTGGCATCCAGATGTACGTTTGCAAAATCTCATCTTGGCTCATGTTACTTCCTTTATGTGGAGATGAAAGGCAGAGCTCATGGTTTCTTTTCTTTTCTTTTTTTTTTTTAATTAAAGATTTTATTTATATGACAGAGAGAGACACAGCGAAAGAGAGAACATAAGCAGGGGGGAGTGGGAGAGGGAGAAGCAGGTTTCCCGCTGAGCAGGGAGCCCAATGTGGGGCTCGATCCCAGGACCCCGGGATCATGACCTGAGCTGAAGGCAGACGCTTAACGACAGAGCCACCCAGGTGCCCCAGAACTCATGGTTTCATTGTGAATATCATCAGGATGAATGGTTGCTGGGGACAAGGGATGCCCAAGAGAGGGGCTGCCTGAGGGCATGGAGGCTGCTCACAGAAGACCCCCAACCTGAGGTGAGGCATGGAGGACCATGGGTGAGAAAGCCGCACCCCAGGGGTGGGAGGGAGCAGAACATGATTGGCAAATGCAGAGGAGTTGTGCAGAACTGGGCCCACCTAGCCAAACTCACACCAGCTGCCAGAGACTCCATCTCTATAAGTTATAGGAAGTGTCATAAATAACCAAGTTATATCCACCTGGATTTCTGTGATCGTTTTTCTCATTTTCAAATGCACTTATGTGTGTTGAGAAACAGTCTGTCTTTATCTCTGGGCATTTCTGCTCAAGTGATGGCTGGTCTAATAATGTTGCATCTTGAGGCAGGAGGTGGCATCTTGATCCTGGCTGGGCCCATTGCAATCTCAGGTAATAAGCACCGATTGCTTTGGGCCTCAGTTCCCCCAGCCATAAAATGGGAATAATACCTGTCCCATCCACCTCTTGGGAGATCAGAGGTGATCGTGATCCATTTGAAAGGGCATAGGGATGTTGCAGGCAACTTTAAACTCTACAAGGGCGAGGAGTAGCAGACCAACCAGTACTTGAAAGCACCTTAACTTTGTGCTAATATTGTGACCCCTGAGCTCTCAGATCCCCATTTTCTCATCTGTGTGTTGGGGATAACAATACCCTCACAACATTGGGCCCTCACTGGGCTGCTGCGAATTCAGATAATGTGTGTAAAGCCTCTAACACAGTGCGTGGCATATAGAAGGCAAAGCTTAAACAGTGGCAGCTGTTAGAATGCTTAGAATCATCAGACTGGTTACAATCATCACATATGTGAGTATAGATATTTCTGGCAGGTAGACCCAATTCTTTTGTGGAATTCCCTTCCCCTCTTTTTCACTATAGTAGTTCTCAGTACCTCAATTAAAACCTAGAAGCCACCTTGCTAAGCCTTCCTGGGGCCTAGATGAAGAGCATTGCCTAAGAGCCCCTGTCTTAGTCTCCCTGCGTTTTACCCCATTCTGGCTTTGGGAAGGACAGTCCTGTGTGCTGAGTGTGCCCGTTCCCCCATTCCCTGTAATGCAGGGTGAGCTGCAGGTGGGAAGCCTGCCTAATCATTTGTGTAGGAACTTAGGATGCTCTGATAGCAAACTTCCAATTGCTTCTTTGCCTGAAATCTTCGGAGGAAGTGTGCAGAGCGACATGTTATGAGTCCAGCTTTGCTAACCAGTGAAGGCGTGTGGAGGGTGCTGTGCTAATTAGCATGCTGTCTCCCTCACTGAGTGCCTTTGTGCTGTCAGCTTCTGCTTGGTAGATACTAAACACTGTTAGGGCAAATGATATGATGACTGACAACTTAATAGATGTCTTCTTGAGCTGAACGTGCTCCCCTGTGCTCCAGCCAGATAAAATTAACAGAAGCCTTTAAGACCATCCTTTTTCAGGCTGAGGCTTGCACGAGTGATGTGCTTGCAAGGGCCTCCCTACTCACGTGAAAGGCATGGAACTCGGTCTGATTAAAGATTAGGGGATTGGATGTTTGTCGACAGGCTGCCGGCTGACATACTGGAGAATGGATATTTTCACAGTTATTTCTGATGACAGCTAAAAATTATAAAGGGTAGTAACAAATACGATTCTTGTTAATGTGAACAGGCCTCCAAATGAGGGCTGACATTAAAAGCAATCCCCTTAGGAGATTGCATACTTATTCTGATTACATGGAAAGTACTTACATGGCTTTTTCCCCCTTCTTTTTAAAAAAAGATTGTTTTCAGAGCCCATAAAACCAAAAATACCGAAGTAGTGCAGCTTGGGTTGGCCAGATTAGGCTCAAAGTGCAATTTTTTCTGGAAGTTAGGTGATGTTGGACGCCTCCCTCTCACTTTTTTTTCTTTATTAAGATATAATTGATATATAAACACACACACATTTAATGTACATATCTGATGAGTTTGGACATATACATACACCCATGATACCATTACCACAACCAAGGCACTAAGCATGTTCATCACCTCCAAAATTTTTTTGTGTTCTTTTGTGGCTTCTTCTTTTTTTTTTTTTTTTGTAAGAACACTTAACATATGATCTATCCTCAATGTATTTTAAGGTGTTATACGCAAATAATGAATCATGGAACACTACATCAAAAACTAATGATGTACTGTATGGTGACTAACATAACATAATAAAAAAAATAAAGTGCACTATATTGTTAACTATAGATACTGTGTCGTACAGCAGGTCTCTAGAATTTAATCATCTTGCATAACAGAAACTTTATACCCATTGAAAAACAATTCCCATTTCTCCCACCCCACAACCCCTGGAAACCACCATTCTATTCTTTTTTTGTGAGTTTAACTCATTTAGACATCTCATATAATTGGGATCATGCAGTATTTGTCCTTCCCTAACTGGCTTATTTCACACAGTGTAATGTCCTCTAAGTTCATCCATGGTGTCATAATGGCAGGATTGCCTTTTTGAAAGCTTGAATTATAATGGATAAAGAAGATGTGAGATATATATATATCTCCATTATAATTCATATATATATATATATATATGTATATATACATATATATATATATGCCTTGGGCTCCTCTTTACATCCCCAGCCCCATGCTATGCTGTGCCTGAAATTCAGTCACACTAAACCATCTTTATTCACCCAACAGGCTACATATCTCCTGCCTCCGAGCCTTTGCACAGAGCTTTTCTTTTGCCTGAAACAAACAACTTCCCTTTCTTTTGGGGCTCGTTAACTCCTTGTCATCTCTGAAGAAACATTTCAACTTCTGTCTTCTGTGAACAAGACCCATACCTCCAGTTATCCCCCAGGAAAACCATTTGCTGCCCCTGTATGCCTGAAACTCCTCGTCTACTCTTTGGTGGCTTTATCATCTTGGAGGAGTTGAGTTATGGGATTTTTCCCCACACTGATTTTAGATGAGAGGACATATTTTTACTAAACCCTCTGTAACTCTACTTCTAGCAGAGCATCTGGCACATGGTGTCACCTCAGTAAATGTTTATTCAGTGACTTTAGACATCTATAAATAGGAAGCATGAGTAGGTGGACAGAGTTTGGGCTATGACATGAGAGAACCGTGATTTCAGATTCCTTCTCTGGCCCACAGGAGTCAGGGAGCTGTGGGGAGACCGCAGCGTCTCTGTGCCTAATGTCTTCTGATGCACATATGAGAGAAAATGATTCCTAAGGACATAGGGTTTCTAAAAGAAATAAGGGCATCAATCATTTGCTCTGCACAGCACATATGGGCCGTGTAAAGCATTTGCTGGAAGGATCATAGCTTCTTAAGGCAGTTCTCAGAGAGAAGCTCTCCAAATGGTTCCAGCAAGGCTCAATCATTGAAATAAGTACATAGGCTCCCCCAGGGACTACTTAGAAGAAATCTCTCTCAACTGTCTCAAAGGACACTGGTGTGTGGTGGGAAATGCAGCTTTGCTTCCCACTACTGAGGCTCATGTTCAAACAGCACCTTGCCCAGGGCTGCTCCAGCCCCAGCCTCCAGCCCAAGGGCCCTGGTAGCAAACTGTAATGCATTTCCAGCTTTGTCTGCATGTTCTGATCAAACCTCTGCAGTTTAACAAGCTCCAGACAAGATTCCAGTGCCTCTTCCAAGCACAGGAAGGTTTTTTGGGTTCAAAGAATATCATTCCTGGAGCTGGTAACATGATCTTTCTGACACAACCCACCCATGTGGGGCAGATGGTGTTATAAAACCATTCTGCCGATGAAAATCATTGCCTGTGAATGAGATGGCCCAGCCTCCACGATGGCCTGCCGTTTCAAAAATGCTTTTCCATAAGAAGCCTCTTTTGTTTCTGGGAGGGACCTGGACATGTGGTTTGGCTCCATTGTGGAGACTTGGGAAGACCTGCCCCCAGGAACCCCCAAGCCCACCTGTCACTGCCTGGTGAGGTATAATTCCGTACCCTCCCTGCTGTTGAAAAATACATACAAAGAGGCACAGAATCCATTACAGAAATGAAAATAAACAAAACTGGCAACAAGTGGAATTTAATAAGTTCAGCTAAGCATATAATAACTTACAATAACTGGGATGCCCTGAAGTTGCTGAACACGTGATAAGGGAGGAGGAGTTTAACTGTAGTTAAAATGCAGTGTGCAATGCAGGTTGTTTTTATTAGGAAAAGGGTATTGTAGAAATAGCCAAAGCTCAGCAAAATGTTGTTAAGGTGTCTGAAAAGCAGGAGGGCGGGGTAATTCAGACGAGGCTGGAGAGTGAGCAGCTCCTGGAGAAGGGAAATGAAGGGGTTCCATGGAGGAGGCAGTGCCACGCAGACCAGCAGGGAACACTTCTCCTCCCCTAAGGCTCCTTGAGGTTTTGCTAAATAAAGCAGGTAGGTAATTCAGAGGAAGTTCAACTGTGGGAAAAGAAAACTAGAAAGAAATTGTGTTGCATCTACAAAATAGCAAAAGTAATCTAGTAAACATATTACTAGCAACACTGAAGAAAATATCTTAATCTGAAAGAGTAACAGCACTGGGAATAAGAGATTTCATGTGCCAGAATGGAACAGTGAAGGCGACCTTGCTGGGCAGTTGGAATATTTAAGTCAGTTTAGAACCTGAGACTAATGACAATGACATCATCCTCTCCTTCCTCCTGCACCACCTCCTTTCAGCCCTCCAGCAATAGCACAACCTGGGAATGCAGCCCTCCTTGCAGAACACTTCCTCAGTCACCTGTGCATTTATTCATCAACACTATTTAGTATTTGCCGGGTACCAGGCTCTATTGCAGGTGCTCAGTATACAGAGACAAAGTACACACCTGACACTATGAAAGGAACTTGTCGACTCTCAATCTATTGAGTGAATTAATGAGTGAATGGATGGATGGATGAATAGGTGAGCTGATTTGGACATGACCCTTCCTTAGCAGAGGCCACAGTCTAATAGATGGAAATAAGAAGTACAACAAGACTATTTCCATGTACTCAGATAGGAGTCTGTATGGGACCCAGTGGTCCCCTGGGGAGTGAGCTACTCACCCTTGGAAGTCAAGGAGAGCATCCCAGAGGAGGATGGAGGCATCGTGAGGCCAAGCCTTCAAAGATGACTTTCCTGTCTTATGGGCATCTTGGTCCTTGCCTGTAGCCCCACACATAGGCCCACCCTTTAGGGAGTCCTGGGTCCCAGGAATGGTTCAGCTTCTCTGGTGGTCCCTTCGCCCAACTGCTTGCACACTTTGCCCTTTGCCCCCTGATTCAGTCTGTTTCTGGCCACCGCAGGGTAACTGTCCCACCTGAGCCAGCCTGTGGCCAAGGACCCAGCCCTGGCGCCAGCTCCAAAGTCTAGCCGTGTGATCGACCCACACTCCCCACAGATGTGACAGGGTCCCTGTAACATGGTAAGGAGGTAGCTTGGTCACTTTAAAATCATCCTGTGTCAGGGAGGCAAGTGAAGGTCATTCCAGAAACATTTGGAACTCATAAAGAGGATCATGGTAAGAGCAAACAGATGCATGGGAAAGGACAGGGTTAAAGCAGGGGTGCAGGGTCTACCACACTGCTTGTGCAGCTGCTCCTTACCACCCACTGTGGCCCCTGGGCTACGTTTGAGGAACCCTGGAGCTGCCTAGAACTTTGTGAGGACCACAGAAAGTCCTCCGCTTCCAGATGGAGGCTGGGTAAGGAAGGTAAAGACAGCAATTCTTGTCACAGGGCACCAAAGAGAGCTCAGAGAGCTCACTTAGCTGGTGAGGTGGGGGTGGACTTCTTTTTTCCTAAAGCCTTTAATTGCTAATGACTTTGAGTGGGATTTGTTCAAGTGAGTCTTTGTGCTCAACCTTTTTTTTGTTCAAAGTCATTACTCACTGTGTTTCGTTTGGGTATTTGAGACAGCCCAGCCTGGCATATTTCCCATCATGGCACTTTATAAATGTTCATGCTGATTAGAACTTTTATTTTTCATAATGACCCACGAATGTAATGATAATGCAAGTAATAGTCCATATCTAATGGCTTCTTGTCCAAGGGCTGAGGGAATTTGTTTAATGTAGTTCGTGCCAAACTTCTAAAAGAAAACTATTTAAGCTTTTGCATTCACTTATGTATTTTCATGAATCTCTAGGTAATAAAAGGGAATGGCTCATCTGGAAAGTTGGGAGACAAAGAAGAAGTTCGGGTCACTTGTGATGACATTTTTTATTGTCTCCATACCATTTCCTCATCACAGACCTGCTAAGAAACTTCAAGTTCTAGGCCAATGACAGGATGAGGAGACTCTGAGTGTGGAGCGGAAGTTTGCAATACCTGAGTCTGTTCCACATGTGGTGGAACTACACCACTTGGTGGCCCATAAGCAAGTCATGGGTACAACTTCTTGCTGGTGGACAAGGGCTCATTGGGGGGATGGAGCAGCTGGAGTGTTACCCTCCAAGCCAGAGAGACGCAATCCTTTGTTGAGCAATCCTAAAAGACTGGAATCCTTCTCCCAGAGCCTGACTGAAATCAATAGAGAAGCTCACAAAGCTACCCCACACACCATGAGCATTTTCTTCTCATCCTGAGCCCTCCAACCCCTTAGTATTGTCCACTTCTGGCCATCCCTCGTCTCCATCTGTGTTCTCTTGTGCATATTCCCCAAAACCTGCTCTCAGTAAAATCCTGAGGGTGAATAACTATAGTTCATGGGTCCACTGTCCCAGAGGTGCTGGCACAATAATCAGGAGCTTTAACGGTGCAGTGAAACACTTTGGGTGCAGGAAAATGGATTTCAAACTGAGAAAGAATGGGCTGAGGAAACTTTTATGTCACTGAAATCATCTTGAGAATAGGGATTCCACTTCACCATGAGCAGGGTTGTTGGACAAAATACCAGGCACACAGTTAATATGAACACCAGATAAACAGCAAATGACTTTTTAGTAGGAGCATGTCCCAAATATTGTATGGACATACTTATACTAAAACAATCATTTATTGTCTATTTGAAAATCAAATTTAACTGGGTATCCTATATTTTTATTGGTTAAATTAGACAACCTCATTCATGAGTCCTAGCCTTGGTACCACCTCCTAGGGTCCTGAATAGAACCTAGGGTGAGGCAGTGTCCCAGTAACAAAGTGGGTACAGGTGGGTACACATGGTGGCACACTTCATTCACACCCAGACTGACCTGAGCATACTGCTTCTACCTTCTGATCTGGTTATTTCAATGAATCATGGTCTGTTGTGTGCTCAGTCTATGGTAGGTGAGGGGACACAGGTAAGACCTTCCCCACTTGCTTGGAAGGAATGAACACTGCATAAGCTGTGAAACCATAACTGAGTTCAAATCTAGCATGTGCAACTTTGGTCACATGATATTCTCCATTCCTGTTTCTCATCTGTAAAATGGAGACAATATCTACATCTTGGGTCGTCAAAAGTTTTCAAAGTGAAACTTGGAATGCAGCTGTGTAGTGAACCCTGCAATGTGCCACCTAGACCCCCTTTCAGTAAAGTACCAGTTGCCCCAGCTGCTGGGAGAAGTCTTGGAAGAAACAGCTTTCAGCTGTCAGCCCCTTCGGCATTGCTGCAGCTGCAGGGAGGGGTATTGCCCAAAGTTAATCCCTTTCCTAGGGTGGCCCCCATCCAGGGACTGATGAATTCAAGAGTATAAAGACACATCCATCTCAGACCAGCCCAGGACAACCTGGAAAGGGCCATTCAAACTCTAGAGCATCACTGGGGTTTGTTGAGCCTGCATCACAGCTTCCCTTCTTCCACTGCCCTTCCTGCTTCCTCTTCTCCTCTATAGCTGTTGATAGCAAGGGTACTCCTAAAGAAACATCATATCCAGTAAACGCGGTCTTAGGGTCTGCTTCCCAGGAAATCCAACTTGCAACAGCATGGTGCAGTTACCAGCACATAGTATAGGGTTTAACCTGCAGAAAACTTTGTAACAACAACAAAAGAATGGCAACAGTATGGTCAAACATACAGTACCGATCTAGCTTTACATGGCATCTCCCGCACCTTCTTAGAAAGGTCCTCCTTCCTTGTGGTGATGTCACTGACATTACATTGTGATGAATGCAAGAACTGTGCCTGCCCCTGTGCCTCACTTGGTGGTTGACCCGGGCTGGAAACATAGCAGGTGCTCAGTAAGTGCTTGGGCAACATTTAGCTACTTGGCCTCAGAAGATCAGATGAAGCAGGAAACTTTTGGAAAAGTCATTTACAAATCTACATAGCTTCAGGAGAGTTTGCCTATAAGCAGTGTGCAGAAGTGATCTGTGAGTGGTTGCAGCTGAAAGTGAGGGGCTTGGCGATACCCTTGGCCCATAAAATGAGGTCATGTAGGAAAAGTGGCAAATTCCCCAGAGCTCCTAGCAAATGGTGGGAGAGAAGCTTATGGCAGGGCTGGAGAGAGAGCAAGGCATGCCCAGGAAACTTAAGGTGTCAGGGGAGATTAGGCAATGAGTGGGAGTCAGAGCAAGTAGAGATTACAAAATGAAAAGCCTGTGTGCCAGGCTGAGTGTGATCTTTATATCCAGGGTGATGGGAGCTCTGGGAAGGAGGGAAGCAGGTGTGGTCTGATCTGTGTTTTAGAGGCCACTCTGCCTGCAGCAGCGAGGATGCTTTGGAGGGTACAATACGAGAGACGGTTGGAGGCAGTTGCCACAAATACTAAGAGCAGTGATGGGGGGCTGGGCCTGGCAGTGGGGATGGAAGAGACATTTCCATGAGGGGCACTATGTAGACATGGTAAAACATGACTTAATGTTGAGATAATGATGAGAGAGAAGGGAGGAGGTTAGGAGAATATCTAGGTTTTTGATCTTCCTTCAGCTCTTTGCCTATCTAGCTCATCATGCAAGAGCCAGCGAGGTCCAGCCCCACCTCCTAAACACCTGCAGAAGTGGATTCCTTATTGACCCCCCCTTCTGAAGTTTCTGCAAAATTACACCTGAGCTACCTAATCACATAGTTAGAATTCCGAATCCTCTTCTCAATTTCAGTTATTGGGAGCTTCTCCAAGCATGAAGCCATCCCTTGCCTCCCCATCACACACATTAGTTCTATAGTTCTTTCTCTGGTGGACCACACTCAGGCTTATCTTAGAGTCTCTTACATTGCAGTTCTCTCTTCTGGAGCATTCTTCCATCCCTCTCAGCTTTCAGGTCTCAGCTCACCTATCTGTCACTTTTGAACGGTGGTCCCTTCAGCAACCTCAAATAGGTCACTTCCCTCTGACATATATCCTTATAGGATCTTCTACTTTTTTTAGCACTTACCCCAATTTAATTACTAGTTTAACGGGGCTCCTGGGTGGCTCAGTCAATTAAGCGTCTGCATTTGGCTCAGGTCATGATCTCAAGGTCCTGGGATCAAGCTCTGCTTGGTCTGAGATGGATGGGCTCCCTGCTCAGTGGGGAGTCTGTTTCTCCCTCTCCTTCTGCTCCTTTGCCACCACCCCCGCTCATGCTCGCTCTCTCTCTCCCTCTCTCTCAGATAAATAAAATCTTAAAAAAATAATTACTAGTCTAACTGCATAGTGTTGTATCTCTAATACTTAGCAAAGCCCCTCCCTCCATGCCGTAGTTACTATATAAATAAATATTTGTTAAATGAATTTGTTACTTACGGACAACATTGTGTACATGGGCAGTGGGGATTCACATTCCATTAGTCTGTTTTTATTTGTGGGTGTAAGCCATTTTGCAAGTTATTTTTGGTTAGTTGAAAATCAACCCTCCAGGAGTAAGCAGTCCCCATATCCTAAAGGTCTACTTTAGAGCTAGTTCCTTTTTCTTGTACTTAAGGAAATCCCATTTTCTCCTACTCCATGCTCGGGGGAGTTAGAGATAATCTCCATATCCAAGACATAAATGCTTCATGAATCCAAGAGATACTTCCAAAGAACCTGTTATGCACAAGCCCCAAGGACAAGCCCTGAAGCCAAGGTTTGTCCCCATACGCACTAACTTCAGCTCAAAGGATCCCAAAGGAGGCCTAATTTACCTGTGATTGAGCCACACTGGCTGTGGAGCTTGGGTGCCTGCCTGGTTTATGTGGTGCCTCAAAGAGCTTGCTTTAGGAGGATTTTGGAATTGCATGCCCGGGCACGGTGTGGGGCTTGTTAAACTGTAGAGGAGGAGATGACATTCCAGCTTCCACTGTTGAGAGAAAGGGTCCTGGCACCTTGTTCCCTGCATGGTTCCTCTCAGCTTCATTTCTGGGCCCTGTTGCTCAGACTGTGTAGGCAGAAGCTCTTTTATGAAGACAGAGGGGTAGAGGAGCAGGTGCACTCATTGGCACAGGGAATACAAGAGGCTGCCAGGCAGTTAAAAAAACAAATTACCCTACACAAAACCATGGGAATGCTCTGCCTTTGACTGTCACTCCTCAGGGCTAGAGTCACCTACCTATGGTAGGAATTTGGCAAGAGCCCTGGCTTGGAGCTTCGGCATTCTGCCCAGCAGTGGTGAAGAGCAGGACTTCCCTCTATAGTACTGGGATAGGCTCTGCTAACTGGTCTCCACCAGCTCAGACCATGAGTGCTATGAAAAGAGCTATGAGGGCTGGGTGCACCTGTGTGTGTTTGGGGGGATGCAATTAAAAAGGAAATCAAGGCACAGGTAAATCCATTCTCAAAATCATTACCTCACCCCTGAATTCCTTCTTGCAGAGCCTCATTCTTTGGAGGTTAAAAGACCTTTAAAGTTCTCAGATTCTCTCTACACAAAAATAAGAGCCTTTAAATGAAGAGGGTCTGAGCATGATTCATCACTGGTACCTTGGGAACAATACAGAGGGTGGAACATAGGATAGTGATGGCAGCATGGGAGATGAGAGAAACATCATGCTGGGAAAGGGGCTTCCCAGAGGGAGATGAGCTGTGCTAGGAAAGGGCAGAATAAGAAGGAGGCTGGTGTCAGAAAGACAGTTTTCTGATCCCACTGACAGTTATGATGGGTGATAGTTCATTCAGTGACTTCGCATGTATTTACTGGCGCTTCCCATGGGCCAGACACTGTTTAAGCTCTGGAGAAAGAGTGATGGACAAAACAGATAAGGTCCCTGCTTTCAGGGTTTCTATTCCAGAGGGGTCAAATAGACAATGAAAAAGTCAAGACTTACAAAAGGTCATTTCAGGTGTGATAATTGTCATGGAAAAAATCAAGGTGTGATAGGATGAGTTGGGCAGTGAGGAGATACTTCAGATGAGGTTTTCTGGAAGGGGTTCCCTGAAGTCTGAGCTGAGAGCTGAATGATGAGGAGGGGTGAGTCATGCCATAGCAGGAAAAGCATTCAGGCAGAGGAAAGAGCTAGTGCAGGTACCCCAAGCTAGGACTGAGCTTGGTAAATCTGAGGAATAAAAAGGAAACCACTGTGGCCAGGGTGGAGTGGGTGAGGAGAAGTGGTGGAGGGATAAGTTGGGAATGATCTTATACCCCATGGGAATAAGTTTGAATTTTATCCTAAGTATGGTGGGCAACCATAAGGGGCTCTAAGAAGAAATGGCCATGGCCTGTTTTTTTTTTTTCTTTTTTTAAAAGATTTTATTTATTTATTTGAGAGAGAGAGAATGAGAGACAGAGAGCATGAGAGGGAGGAGGGTCAGAGGGAGAAGCAGACTCCCCGCCGAGCAGGGAGCCCGATGAGGGACTGGATCCCGGGACTCCAGGATCATGACCTGAGCCGAAGGCAGTCGCTTAACCGACTGAGCCACCCAGGCGCCCCGGCCATGGCCTGTTTTATGATCAGATTTTCTTTTTGAAACCACCACTCTGGAAGCTCTGTAGAAAAGGGATTATAGGGGAGAAGAGTGAAAATGGAGGCAAATTAGAGGGTCCTTGCAGAGTTTCAAGCAAGAGATGGTATTGGCTGGGGATGGGAGGTTGGCAGGTGGGAGAAGAGAAGTTCCACATTTTTTTTTAAGGGTTTTTAAAAAAGATTTTATTTATATGACAGAGCACACGAGCAGGGGGAGTGGCAGGCAGAGGAAGGGGGAGGGGGAGAAGCAGGTTCCCCACTGAGCCAGGGAGCCCAGTGCGGGACTCGATCCCAGGACCCCAGGATCGTAACCTGAGCCAAAGGCAGAGGAAGGCAGACACTTAACCAACTGAGCCACCAGGCGCCCCTGAAGTTCCACATTCTAACATGTTGATGTAGAAATGGCAGAAACTGCTGATGGTTTATGTGTGGATATGTTGGTTTAGAGAAAAGCAGGAATCAAGGGCCCTCCTGGGGTTTTTGCTTGAACAGAAATAATGGTGCCCATTTTCCAAGATATGGTGCCCTGAGGTGAGGAGCAGGCCTAGGAGGAAATCAGAAGTTGCCTCCTGTTCCAAGTGGCAGGTTCAGGTTTCCTGAACATTTGAATAGGAATGATAAATTATACCTGGTTAGGGATTCATCTTTGAGAAAAGAGCATGCAAATTACATTCAAAAGCTTAATGTCCTTGCTTTCTCCCAAAGCCAGGGGCTGGGTCTAGAGCAACCTGAGTCTGCCTAGGAATTGTTTGCTTGGTACACTGGAAAACCCTAGAGGATAATAGGCAAATTGCCACTATGCAAGTATACCTTCAATCCAATTCATTATGCATTTGCTAAGTGCCCACTATCAATGATGCCCACAGTCATGGAATCACCCTGAAGTCAAGGGATTCCAAAATTTCAAGACAGAGGCATGAAGGTTCATTGCATTATGATTATGATCTGTCTCAAAAAGCATTTCTAAGATTGTTAGGCCCAAGCTATAAGAGTAAGAAGCTGATTTTATGTCCTTATTCATGCTTCCTCTCTCCCTTTTCTTAAAACAGATTTATTACCAACCCTCCTGAGGACAATCTTATTTATCTTCGTCTTGCCCTACATTCTCAGCATAGATACCTAGGCTGGATACATAATGTTCTTTGCATTCCATTGACCCCCCCACGCCTCACCCATTGTCCACCACTTGTCCTAGGAGAGGGATGGCAAATGGGTTTCATTTAAGTGCTACTTCTATTTTTTTAAATTTTATTATGTTATGTTAGTCACCATACAATACTTCATTAGTTTTTGATGTAGTGTTACATGATTCATTGTTTGCATATAACACCCAGTCCTCCATGCAATACATGCCCTCCTTAATACCCATCACTGGGCTAACCCCTCCCCACCCCTCTCCCCTCTAGAACCCTCAGTTTGTTTCTTGGAGTCCATAGTCTCTCACGGTTCATCTCCCCTTCTGATTCCCCACCCCCTTCATTTTTCCCTTCCTTCTCCTAATGTCCTCCATGCTATTCCTTATGCTCCACAAATAAGAGAAACCATATAATAATTGTCTTTCTCTGTTTGACTTATTTCACTCAGCATAATCCCCTCTAGTTCCATCCATGTCAATGCAAATGGTGGGTATTCATTCTTTCTGATGGCTGAGTAATATTCCATTGTGTATATGGACCACATCTTCTTTATCCATTCGTCTGTTGAAGAGCATCTGGGCTCCTTCCACAGTTTGGATATTGTGGACATTGCCTCTATGAACATTGGGGTGCATGTGGCCCTTCTTTTCACTACATCTGTGTCTTTGGGGTAAATACCCAGGAGTGCGATTGCTGGCTCATAAGGTAGCTCTATTTTTAATTTTTTGAGGCACCTCCACACTGTTTTCCAAAGTGGCTATACCAACTTGCAGTCCCACCAGCAATGTAAGAGGGTTGCCCCTTCTCCACAACCTCTCCAACATTTGTTGTTTCTTGCCTTGTCAATTTTTGCCATTCAAACTGGTGTAAGGTGGTATCTCAATGTGGTTTTGATTTGAATTGCCCTGATGGCTAATGATGATGAACATCTTTTCATGTGTCTGTTAGCCATTTATATGTCTTCTTTGGAGAAGTGTCTGTTCATGTCTTCTGCCCATTTTTTGACTTGATTATTTGGTTTTTGGGTGTTGAGTTTGAGAAGTTCTTTATAGATCTTGGATACCAGCCCTTTATCTGTAGTGTCATTTACAAATATCTTCTCCCATTCTGTGGGTTGTCTCTTTGTTTTGTTGACTGTTTCCTTTGCTGTGCAGAAGCTTTTTATCTTGATGAAGTCCCAAAAGTTCATTTTTGCTTTTGTTTCCCTTGCCTTTGGAGACATGTCTTGAAAAAGTTGCTGTGGCCAATGTCAAAGAGGTTACTGTCTATGTTCTCCTCTAGGATTTTGATGGATTCCTGTCTCACATTGAGGTCTTTCATCCATTTAGAGTTTATCTTTGTGTATGGTATAACAGACACATAGATCAATGGAACAGAATAGAGAGCCCAGATATGGACCCTCAATTCTATGGTCAGTTAATTTTCAACAAAGCAGGAAAAAAGATCCAATGGAAAAAAGACAGTCTCTTCAATAAATGGTGCTGGGAAAATTGGACAGCTATATACAGAAGAACGAAACTCGACCATTCTCTTACACCATACATGAAGTGCTACTTCTTATTGATTGATAGAGTTTGCTAGAAACACTGTGTTGGGAAGGAATCTGAGGTCATGCCCAGACTCAGTGGGATTGACTACCCATGCCTGTCCTGGATATGGCAAGGTTCTGTCCACTTGTTCCAAGATGTTTTAATTACATTTTACCTATGTCAACCAACCCCAGATATTTCCAGGAATATACTTCTTCTCAATTTCATTGTTCATGCCTAGAATAGAGTTTTGTACATAATAGGCTCTCAATAAGTATGTATTGAATGGATAAATAGAGGAATGAATAAATGAATAAATAAATGAGAAAAAAAAATTTTTTTTTTAAGTTAACCCTGAGGGGGCTGAGAGCATGACCAGGCACCCTGTGTGCCTGGCAGTCATGAGAAAGTGTCTCCTAGACCTCCAACTATAGGGTGGGTAATGAGCTGGTAGGTGTTGAGACATCTTGGCTTTGAGGCCATGCCTCCCATGGGCTGCTTCCAGCCAATGACTGAGTGTGGGGATGCTGGGGGATCCTAAGGCAGACCCACTCCTGGGAGACACAGGAGACACAGGATTTCTAAGACTGCTGGCTTTGGGTAGAGGATGACCCCAGGGATTCAGCTTTATACAGTTCCACTTAGACTCCATGATAGGATAAGAGTCTTTCAAACAATCTCTTCTTTCCTACATTGGGCTCATACTTGCATCAAGGTCTAAAATCATTTCCAGCCTCTTCTGGCCCTTTCCCTCTTTTCCTTCACATAAGCATTTTCCCTTGTAAAATCCTTTAATCCCATCTTGGGTTTTCTATTGTTTTTTGTTTTGTTTTGTTTTGTTTGTTTTGGTTTGGGTTTGGTTTTTTTGTTTTGTTTTTGTTTTTGAGGACCTAGACCAACACATCCTGCTAACATCAAAAGGGACCAGGACTCTATTAACCCTATCAGATGCCAGCTGTGCAGCAGGTTCATGCCCTTTGTGAAGTAGAGTGAGTTCCTGGAAAAATTCTGATGGAAAGAAGCATCACTGTTGAGAAATTCAATCTCATTTAAAAAAAAAATATGAGAAAATGATGTTGAGAATTAACATGTAACTGTTTTTGTAAATATTTCAATTTTCACTAATATATAGCACACCAAATAATACACTATCAATGACATGATACCCATCTTAAATTCACTATAATGAGCTCTGAATAATTAATTCCATTTATCATTCTGTGTTCATAAGAATCTTTTAGACTTTCCCAACCCTAAATGAGTTAACTGCCAGTACGTTTGTGTGCTTTGTTGCAGATAATGTGCATGTCTTGTTTCCCATCCAAATGTCCTGTGATGATCTGATTTCATGAGATAGGAGTTACTTTTCCTCCTGTGACCTACTCAATTCTATGGGATTCCATGTAATTCTTCTTATTATATGCTGTACTGCCCAGGCCATTGTTTACCTTCTACTGATTTCCTTAATGGACCCTGTCTATTCATTCTTTTTGTTTTTCTTTTCCTTTTTCCTTCCTTGTTCAGTTATTCCCAGAAGTAGTGTTGGTGTATGTTGGAAACCAACATTCTCTTGACGGATCAAAAGTTATTCAGAAGTAAATATGTCCAAACCAGAAATCCTGGTTAAGAGAATTTATATTTGGGGAAGAAACATTGTACATGGATCTTCACACAGATCATTGACAGAAGCAGTAAGAGCATATTCATTCATTGATCTTTTAACACCATTTGCCATGCCCCGCACTTAGTACTGGTGAGATCAGGGATTTCATGTATCTCTTTTGGAAGGATGCCTTAAGCACTGAGAGACTCTTCTAGCTGGCAAATACCTGTTCTATTTACAGCTAGGAGAAATTGACACCTTTAACAGTGGAGTTACCCTTTAAAATCACTAAGATCATGATTTCTCTTTTGAGACACACTGGTTGCCTCCCAAACACTCTGAAAATTCAGAGTACAGATTTATTTCAGAAATTCATCATGATGCTTTTAACCTCTGATGCCTTTTGCAGGGATGATTTATGAAGTTTGTTCTTTTTATGGCGGTTTCTCCAACCAGGTTGCAAGAGATATAAAGACTGTGATTTCAGACAATTATTCTCTTGACAGCATGTGCTCAAGTTCATACAGCAAGGGAAGATGCTCCACTTCCTTTTTCCAAAAGAATCAGAAGCTCTATTACCCACCTGGTATAGCAACAATCGGTGTGCAAGCTATTCAGTCAACCAGTTGCTTTTCTTTCACATCCAGGACCAGAGAAAGGACTGATCTTGTCACTACATTGATCAACTTTCCTCCAACTGAGTTGAATCTGAGAACTGATTATTTGAGTCTTGCCTTAACAATTTTAGGTATCTTTTCTTTCCCTCCCTCTCCTCTGTCTCCTCGTTCTCTCTCTCCTCTGTCTTCTCCACTCACATCTGTTCTCTTTCTTCCTACATAAGGAGTAAATACTGTGTTGTAAATCCTTTGCCAGGTCATAGAGCAAACTTGTTTGGTCTAAAGAACACCTTAACACTCATATTACAGAACCCCCCCCCAAATTTATGTTTTTGTGGGTTATACCTATTGCTGTGTATTGCATTACTAATTAAAGCTGATAAAATTTAAAATATACATTTATTAATTCAGTTAAAATAATAATAAACCTGTCATGTTAACAAAAATATTTTATTAAAAACTATATTATTCAAAGGAAAAAAACAGTGAAGAGGGTGCCATTTTTTTACATTTTTGCAAATGTCTGGCTTTAATAGAAGACAGCTGAATTCTCTTATCTGCTTCTGCATTAAATCTGTTGTGGTCTTGTGTTGTATAGCCTCTGGAAAACTCCTCCAGAGAGAATGAGAACAAAGGAAGCAAATAACATCTCAGTACTTTTATGAACATGGTTTTGACATTGTGAACCCTCAAGGGTCTCAGGGACCTCCAAGAATTCCTGGGCCATACTTCGAGAACTGCTGTGTGTGCTAGGGTTAGAGATACAGACATGGAAGAGCCAGTATCTTTCCCCACCATCTGCTAGAGGAAAGAGACAAAGGATATTTATAGCCCAGTATGGACCTTGGTGTGCTCAGGATAGGGAGGTGGCTTTGGGAGCACAAGGAGAGAGGCCTAATTCAGTCTGGGTGTGTTTTCAGGGGTGGAGGGAAAGGGGAGGCTCAGAAAATTCTTCCTTGCATTTGTGGTGCCTTAGCTGATGATACTGGAGACAATTAATTGCAAAGGGAACCACCTTGTCTGAAACCCCTGATGCTCGGGGCTGATCATGAGGGCGACCTAGGGTATTTGGCTTACAGCTTTATTAGGATTATGTATTTAGTGGTGGTGGAGGAGAGGCTTTTTTGTGCCTATCCCCTACCTCTGATATTCCTCAACTTCCCAGAAAGGAGCCAGATAGTCCACATAAATAAGAAGTGAAATTGGCCTGCCAATGCTTTCTTTCTGAAGCAGTGAGAAGCAGATGAACATTTTGCAGTGAATATACTATAAACCAGATAATTGCCATTCGTTGTTCTGAACATCTTGGGATCTAAAGCATGAAATGGAATTTGCAGTAAAAATGTATCACACATTTCCTATCCTCTGGAACAAAGTTGATATCATAAGCCACAAAAGTTTTATTTATTAGTTTGCCAGTAGAGAAACAAAAATATGGTGTTTCTATCTGAGGTTAAAAGGAATTTGCACTGTCATGTCAAATCCTTTCACTCATTTTTGAATATAACCTTTTAAAATATTCTTCAATGAGGGCGCCTGGGTGCTCAGTCATTAAGCGGCTGCCTTTGGCTCAGGTCATGATCCCAGAGTCCTGGGATCGAGCCCCACCTGGGGCTCCCTGCTCAGCGGGAAGCCTGCTTCTCCCTCTCCCACTCCCCCTGCTTGTGTTCCCTCTCTCGCTGTCTCTGTCAAATAAATAAATAAAATCTTAAAAAAAAAATATTCTTCAATGAGCAAGATGGCTAGTTTTATGTGTCCATTTAGCTAGGTTATAGTACCTAGTTATTCAGTGAAACACAAATTTGGGTGTTGCTATGAAGGTATTTTGGAGATGTGGCTAATATCTACAATCAATTGGTTTTAAGTAAAGGAGATTACCCTCAACAATGTGGGTGAGCCTCAAACAATCAGTTGAGAGGCTTTAAGAACAAAAGCTGAGTTTTCCCAGAAAAGAAGAAATTCTGCTCAAGACTGCAACAATAACCCCTGCCTAAGCTTGTAGCCTGCAGGCCTGCCCCCATAGATTTCAGATTTGCCAGCCCCCATAATTATGTGAGCCAATCCTTTTCTTTATGTGTGTGCATACACAAATGTATGTATGTATGTGTATGTATATATGTATATATGTGTATATGTATATATATGCATGTGTATATGTACATCTCTATCTCTTTCTATCTCCTATTGGTTCTGTTTCTCTGGAGAACCCTGACTGTTTTCCCATAGATTTCAGTCTTGGCTGTTTTGTCTCCTTGCACTCCCTTAGAGCACTTGATCCAAGAGTGGACCCACAGGAGATGGAAACAAGCATGTGCTGTTGCATTGATCGCTGGTCAGAGGGAAGAATAGTTGGGGTGGGGCTTTCAGTTCCTCCATGAGGGACCATGACCTTGACTGATTTAAGCACCCCAAACCTCCATAGCCTCATCCATGAAATGGATCCCGTGCTGTCCTCTCATGGATGGTTGTAAGGATTTAATGAGATCACAGCTGTAGAGCCTGGCACATAGAGGTCCCTTAAGAGTAGCAGTTCCTGATTAGTTATGCTGAACAACAGTGATTACAGAAAGAGTTTTAGACAATTGCACTTAGTAGTGTAAACTCCAAAGTAAGTTAAGGGCTGGTTTTAGGGGTTAAAGATGTTTAAAAGGCAGTGAAGTATAAGATATTGAAGGAATAACAATGTTGGGGAATTATAGATGTAACAATCATTTTGTTCAGTAAGTAAGACATTTTTGTGTGGAAAAATGAGTTGGCTCCAGCAACTGAATGTGAACATTAAACCATCAAAATCCCTGCCCCACTTCTTCCTATTCAAATGATCCTCTTGAATGGCTCCCAATCTTCTTTACAGACTTAATCTAATTTTCCCATCCCCTGGGAGTTCTGTTAGGTTGTCAGCCCACCAACAGGTTTATTGGGTAGCTTGAGCATTGTCTACCTGGGGTACACTGGGTCCCATGTGGGTCCTGACCCTAGCCTGTTGAGCTTCAGAATCAAAGGCGCTTTACTGTGGACATACAACATGCTAGTCACCGAGTCAGCTCTGACCCAAGGTCTCATTTTATCTTCCTCCCACTAACCCTGCAGAATTAGTATTACCTCCATTTTATAAAAGGAGAGGGAGCAGAGATCTGGGAAGATTGAAAGACTTGCCTAAGATACCCTGTAGGTTACATGGTATCAGAACTATGACAAGAAGCCCAGTACCCCTTGCACCTAATCTCAGGCTTTGTCTTGCACAAGCTTTGAGCAGTTGGCTTTGTCCAGATGGCTTATGTGGAGACAACTGAAACTCATTTTTGTAAGATTATACAATCCCTCAGTGCACATTTCTCCCTAGCCTTGCTCCTGGCGCACATGCCAGTACCTAATAGGATAATGGCATGTGGCTCATCCCCAGGCTGGGGTAAGGACTTTGAGAGAACCCACACTCCAAACAATTATTTATGGGTGGAAAATGACAGATGGAAGGGAAGAAAAAAATAGGAATGGTGAATAAATGGCTGGGTAAATGGATAGGAGGAAAGGAGGTAGGAAGGGAAGGAAAGCAACATGCTATCCTCACTGAGAGCACCTATCAAGCAGTTAAGGATTAACAACTCAGTCATCTTTTCCTCAAATGCTTGTTCAACCCAATTAAAATGGTGAAATGTAACCCTCATCTTCTGTGAATATTTGCATGTATGAGTCACACACATGGGATTTGTGTTTAAAACTCTCTAATTGGTACCTCTAGCAAGAAAGATACATTGCCTCTAATTAAGTGATGGCAAATGTCACCTTATGATTTGGGAGGCATGCCCTCTTTCTATTTGGGTGCTGTAGGAAAACCTGCTCACTGGAATCAAAGTGCCACCAATTGCTTCAGGCATTGGAGGTGCCAGCAAGGCAGCGGTGTGCTCACCTCACTTACCAATGTTCTGGGCACCGTGTTAGGTCCTGTGGATATCATCATGACCAGGATGTGGTCTCTTCCTGCAGAGGGCTCATACTTGTATGGGAAAGAGGGACAGGGAAACAGCTAATGGCAATGCAGTGGACCTGTAGCATGAGAGCAGGTGGTACAGGGTCATATAAAGTGCAGAGAAGGACAACTGGAGGAGGTGGGGCTGGATCTGAATCTGGAAGGATATACAAGCAGGAGTCAGGAGGAAGGAGAGGAGAGGAGTAGATGGCACAATGAGGGCAAAGGTGTGGGTAATCAAGGAACTGGTGCCTTTGGGGGGCTTCATCTGATCTTGCAGTTGAAGGCAGGATTACTGCTGATGGATCCTAAGCAGGAAAGTGCAAGATCAATGATCAGAATTGCCTGTAGGCAGGCTGACCTCTCACCTGGACAGGGATCCTATCCTACCCTCACTCTAGAGCAGGGAATAAATATACTTTTTAAAAATGCTATTACAATTATTGTAGTTAGGAATCATTTTATTGCAAGCACAGATACTCTGTTCAAACTAGTACAAATAGAAAAACAAACAAACAAACAAACTGGTGCCTGGGCAGAATGAATGAAAAACTTCACTTGGCAACTTCAGACACCCAACAGGCTGATGGGTCCATGAAGACTGAGCAAGACCTCGACTGGAAAACAAGTGTGGGTGGCCAGCCTCTGTATCTCCTGCAGCTGCTTGGGGTGCTTCTCTTGTCTCTGCTTATTGGCTCCCAAATCCTGTCTCCTGGCAGATTAGCTTTCTCTGATTTTAATGGCTTCTCAGCTCCCCCTAAACTTTGAGTAACCATTACACATATGCCACCCCAACTGCTTATGGCCTTTTATCTCAAGTATTCATCACCAGGGGTGCCTGGGTGGCTCAGTTATTTAAGTGTCTGACTCTTAGTTTCAGCTCAGGTCATGATCTCAGTGTCATGAGATCAACCCCCACATTGGGCTCTGCACTCAGTACAGAGTCTGCTTGGGATTCTCTCCCTTTCCCTCTCCCTCCCCTTCTGCTCCTCCCCCCTGCTCAAGCTCTCTCTCTCTCTCTCTAAAATAAATGAATGAATAAATAAATAAAATCTTAAAAAAAAAAGTATCTATCACCAAATAAATTATAGGTTCTGGGCCCATCTCCTCAATGAAAATTGAAAGATCCAACCAACTTGCCCAGCCTACTCCACGCATTGATTTCCCCTGGGTTTAGATATCCACCCAGGTCTAAGCACCCCTGCCAGGGCATCAGGTCAGAAGAGGGAAGTTGGGTATCACAGGCAAAAGACCAGCCTGACCTATTTACTGGGGTGTAAGTTAACCTCTCTAGAGCATTTTGTAATCAGTACAGTATGTTGTTTTTGTTTTTTACTAACAGTTCACTTTTACCTAGAAGGAAGTATTAGAGTTCTGAGGGTCAACTTTAGGATGAGAGTAGAAAGATTGAAAGGGTAAATCATTAGCTGTGTGGCCCTGCTGCTTGGTTTGAGTGTTAATGCACTTTTTCAGAGGTGGAGGCAAAGAGAGAAGGCAAGGAGTGCTCCTGAGAATGCATCTGCACTCTAGTTAAAGACGCATTGGGTGACAAGACCTAATTTCTCTGTAAATGGAGCAGAAATATCACACTGGTGTTTCCTCTGTATGAGTGCAAAGATACAGGCATTTCTCCAGATGCTGAAACAGCATGAGAAAGACACAAGACAGAGGTAAGAAGCAGTCCTAAGGGGGCATGATATGACAGAGTTCAGCCTCAAGAAGAGTTGTGTAACAAAGAGAGACATTATCTCGTGAAGAACTGATAAAAAGTCCGTTCTTCTGAAGTTACAACCAAATGGAACAAAGCATGAGCTGACTGTACTCCGTCTATTGGAACAAAAAGGCAGAACAGTTGTCGTGGGAGGGAAGAGATTGCCTAACAACAGCCAAGGCACAAGCATCAATACCTTGCTTCTTTCTGGAAAGGAGTTGGTTCTGTGGTGTCCCATAAACCCAGCGTTTGGAGGTGGCTCCAGGATGAATCTATACATGCCATTAATCCCTGGGTGATGTAGATACTATCCATCAGTCCAGTCTCTTGGCTGGACTTGCCCCTCAAACTTCATTCTCAGCCAAACCTAACTATTCACATTTCCCCTGTGGTTTAAGGTGCTTTTACCATTGGTCTTTTCCCATGCATGTTCCTCTGCCTGGGACCCCCACATCCTTTATCCCTGCTTAATTCCTACTACTCCTGACTTCGAATCTACCGTCTTCAGGAACTAATTCTGGATTACCATGCCTGGATTAGTGCTTCTCCTTTCTTTTTCTGTAGCACTCTGCTTTTTCTTTGCTTATCTATCTCTTGCCATACTAGTTATCATGGACCCCTCTCCAGTCTGAGAGTCCCTTGAGGATAAGAACTTTGTTCTTACCACATTATAAATTATATGTAAAATT
Organism: Mirounga leonina; assembly: GCF_011800145.1. Lineage (NCBI taxonomy): Eukaryota > Metazoa > Chordata > Mammalia > Carnivora > Phocidae > Mirounga > Mirounga leonina. The sequence continues at coordinate 35,717,360 of NW_023270268.1, forward strand.
TATACATAATAAAATTATGCCTTTTGAAATGTGCACATTGCTAAGTTTTGCCAAAGGCACACAGAAATGTAACCATCACCACAATCAAGATACAGAACATTTCCATCATCCGAAAGTTTTCTTATGTCCCTTTACAAGCAAACCCTACCCCATCCCCCAGATCCTGGCAACCACTGATCCATAATCTGTCCTTATACTTAGGCATTTTCTAGAATGTCATATGAATGGCATCAAATAGCATGTAGTCTTTTGTGTCTGATTTCTTTCACTTCATTTCACCAGAGAAATGCTTTGGATATTCAACCATTTTGTGTATGGATCAGTAGTTGATTTCTTTTTACTGCTGAGTAGATGTCCATTATATAGATACACTGCAATTTGTTTATCCATTCACTAGTTGATGGCCATTTTATTTTCCAGTTTGGTACTATTCTGAATAAAGATTCTATGAACATTTACATACAAGTCTTTTTGGGTAATTTATGTTTTCATTTGTCTTGGGCAGATCCCAGGAATGGAACTGCTGAGTCATTTTATAAGAAATTGCTAACTATTTTCCAAAATGACTGTATTATTTTACATTCATACCAGCAGTGTATGAAAGTTTCAATTGCTTTACATCTTCATTAGAACTTGGTATTGTCAGTCTTATTTTAACCATTCTAGTGGTGGTGTGGTGACATCCAATTGTGGCTTTAACTTACATATCCTTGATAGCTACTAACGAACATCATTTCATGTTCTTATTTCCTCTGATGACAGGTCTGTTCAAATTTTTGCTGCCCCCCCCCTTTTTTTCAGATTATTTTTCTCATTATTGAGTTGCAGGAGTTCTTTATATGTTTCTGGATATAAGTCCTTTGTGAGATATGTCTCACAAATATTATCTCCCAGTCTGTGGCTTTTAAAAAAATGTTTTCTGAATAGTGTTTTTCAAAGAATAGAAATTCATAATTTTAGAAATTTTGATGTATCAGTTTTATCTTTTATTCAGTGCTCTTTTTGTCCCTTCTAATAAACCTTTGCCTAACCCAAGGACACCGAGCTTTTCTTTTATGCTTTCTTTTAAAGGTTTCACAATTTTTAAGTCCTACATTTAGGACCATGATCTATTTAGAGATAATTTTTGTGTATAATGTGCAATATAATTGGAATTCTTCTTTTAAAATATGGATATCCAGTTTTTCTCAGCATAAGTGAAAGACTATCCTTCCCCTCCATTGGATTTTCTTGGAAAGTTTGTCAGAAATTAATTGACCATGTGTTTGTGTGTCTTTTTCTGCACTCTTTATTTTTCTGTTGATCTGTATCTGTCTTATGTTAATACCTTACTACTTTATTAGTAGCTTTATAATAAGTAGTAGTAGGTTTATAATAAGTTTAAAATCAAGTAGTGTGAGTCTTCTAACTTTGCCCTTTTTGTTTCAGAATTGTTTTGGCTACATCAGATTTTTTCATTTTCATATGAATTTTGGAATTAGCTTATCCATTTATAAAATCCTACTATTATTTTAATTTGGTTTGCATTGATCAATTAGGGAAAAATTTACATTTAACTATCTTGGCTCTACCAAATCATAAACACTGTCTATCTCTCCATTAAGACTGCTCTAGGTCCTCTTTAAATTCTTTCAGCAATCTTATTAGAGTCTTTGGTGTACAGATGCTACATGTATTTTGTGAAAGTTATTCCTAGGTATTTCATGGTTGTTGATATTATCATATTAGCCTTTTTTATTTAAATTTCCAATAGTTTACTGCTAGTCCATAAAAATATGATTGATTTTTGTATATTGACTTTATGTACTGTGGTCTTCATAAACTCACTTATTAGTTCAAGTAGCATTTTAGTAGATCCCATAGAATTTGCTTCACTGGGGATCATGTTCTCTGCAAATAAAGGCAATTTTATTTTTAATTTACAATCTTTTTTTTTTCTTGCTTTACGGAATGGGTTAGAACCTCCAGTACAATATGAATAGTACAGTACAAGGTAAGAGTGGATATCTTTGTGTATTCTTCCTGCTCTTAGGGGAGTGCATTTACTCTCTAACCATTAAGGATGATATTAGCTATAGGTTTCTACAAAAGTTCTTTATCAGATTGAGGAATTTCCCTTCTAGTCCTTCATTTGCTGATTGTTTTGATTATGAATGGATGCTGAATTTTGTCAAATGTTTCTTTCAGGAGCTCCCCTACCCGTTTTACCCTCAATCCTTAAGCTGTTTTTGCATATTTAAGGTGCCTCATAAATACTTGTTGAATGAATGGAGCTGGGCTAAATACCTCTGAGGGTGCAAGGCCACACTTCAGACACTCAGAAGCATGAAATGGGCTTAGGGGAACATAAGAATATTTGAATGCCTGTTCATGTTAGAGGTACTAGATTTGCCTAAATGATCGCATGCAATTTTTACAACATTCCTATGAAGTTAAGTATCTCCATTTTACAAACGAGGAATGAGTAATAGATGGAATGATTAAAAAGCTGGAATATGGTTGGGATGTGGGGAAGAGGTCCTGTGTTTCATAACTCAGTAGAAAGAAAAAAAACAATCATTATGTTCAGAATACAAAGAATATACAAAGGAGGATGGCTTCAAATATTTCAGTTATTTGATGGTGTGTCTGGATATAAGAATGTCCCCTGTGGAATGACAGTGGAACCATTAAGAAGGAAAAGCAATCCTTGCATAATACTTAGCTCAGCCATGAACAAAGGTCTCGTAGTCAAATTAATGTAAACTTAAGTTATTGGTTTGCAACCCTGATGATTTGATCTATAGACAAAACAAAGAAGATTTAATTTTGCTTACACATCGAAATGCAAATGTTTGTCAACTTTGACAAAGAAAAAGTCAAGAAAGATCTGAAATAAGTTAGAAGATGGGAGAAAAGTTAGGAATTTGTAAGGAATGTTAACACTCTTATTTTACAAAAAGGGAACATTTAAACCCCTCTGAGCTTCAGTTCCTCACCTGCAAAATGAGATACAAAATCTTATCTAATGGGGTTATAGTGAGGATTAATGAATGTATGTAAAATGCCTAATATGGGATAGGTACTCAACTAAAAGGAGAAAAGGGTGGCAGACCTATGATAGAAGGACGTAAACCCATCCCCACTCATGAGGGAGAACCTCAACTCTAAGGTCTATGTCACCTCTCCTGCTGACACTGTCACTGCCAGACAGCAGGGTGGTGAGTCAGTAATGAAAGGTCAAGGGCCGTGTGGCCAGCCCAGGGCATCTGAATGACATGACAACTCTGCCAGTGGTATCATTTTCCCCATGTTGCAGTTGAGGGAGTTGACACATAGAACCAGCCCTGAAGTGGCTAAGCCAGGCCTGAAACCCAGCAACTGTGACTAGATTTGGTTGCCTGCCATCGAGTCAAGCGCTATGGCGAATCTGAAGCACTGGATGAGCTCGTGGCATATCCTCTATACACATTTCTAATGAATAGGCCCCTAGGTTTAATTAAAGGGGAAAAAAGATTAATTGTTTCTCCCAACAGCTGCAAATTATTTACATTGCATTTGTGTTGATGGCTAATAAAAGAGCAAAGGCATGTGGGGACAGCCCAGGGTGGCTGTAATTCTTCCAGGGTCCATAATGAAGCACCAGTTTGAATGCCAGAATGTGAGCCTGGAGGAGCCTGCTGTCCCATTCAGACTTGCAGTGGGCAGAACCGCTCTCTGCCCTGGGCATGATCCAATCCAATCCACAGAAATGGATCTCAGGAACCAAGACCTGAGCAGAACAAGGCGTATAGTCCCGCTGCTCTAAACTGACTCTTGATTAGCTCATGACTGCTGTGGAGTGGCTGAGAAGGAGCAAAATGGTGGCTAGCTTGAGGTACCACCAGTCCTAGAGCAACTTTTAACTGACCTTTTGAAGCATGATCATGGGGGAAGGGGATGGTGCTGCCCTAACTGTCTTTGTGCTCACATGAATTGTTGAACTTCTCTCTGAATCTCACTTCTCTGATTACTGAGGTGTAAAATGGGACGAACTAATACTCTATGTCTCTCATGCGGCTGTTGGATGAGAGCCTATGACTGGACAAATGTGCAATATTAATAATATTATTATGGATTAGCTATTCAAGTGATGATCTTGAAAGTCAATCCTTGTTTTGTTTTTCCATTGTGTTCTAGTCAACAAGCACAAACCATGGATCGAGACTTCATATCACGGAGTCATAACTGAGAACAATGACACAGTCATTTTGGACCCACCACTTGTAGCCCTGGATAAAGATGCACCAGTTCCTTTTGCAGGTGAGATGATGGCGTACTACGGTTGGGCTTGGCTCCCTTTGGAGCTGTGCTGGGAAGCCTCCACAGAGCGCAGGCTCGGGCTGTATATCGCTGTTGTCATCCCCTGTGCATCTCATAGATCAGCCTGTGATTTCAAAGCTGTGTGTGTCTTCTGACCGCTGGTGTGGTTCTGATATCTGGTGTGGTTCTGATTTCTGATTTATGTTTTTTTTTCCCTTGGTATTGCCTCCAGTGCAAGACCTTTATTTCTTTTTCTGAGAGATGGTATATTGCTGAAACGGCCTCTGGAGTTGGAAAAGCTGGGCTAGTAAGGTCCATAGGGAAATAATTTTCCCTCTAGAAAGATGACCTGTAGACAGATTAAGTATGTGACCCACTGTCCCAACTACACATATATCATGGACAGGTGAAGACTTATAATTTGGTAGATTGGCAAGAGAAAAGGGGGGGAGGGGAAGGACCAGGAAATATTTGCTAAGGATAGGACAGGGCTGTGCCCTTGAGCTTCACAGTGGGTGTGGCCTTTGGTGGAGGAATCAGAACACAGTGCCATTTTGCCCTCTGCAGCTTGTGGCTAGAGAGTCTTCTCATTATTATCAAGATTATGACTACTTCCCTCTCAAACTTCCTGCAAGGGCCAGGTCTCAGGAAGGGTGTGTGAAGAATATGGCTGTCTCATGTTTCCAAAGATTTTGGCAAAGAGAATGGGATGGCTGATGGTAGGGGGAGGAGGGAATGGACAAAGAATTTCTGAAGATGCCTGCATCATGAGTAATATTGTTAACATTTTATAACTGTCAGGAGAAAGACAGGAAATTTAATGAAGGTTTTCAAGATTTCTAAAAGATTGCTTTATGATAGATGGGTGCCAGGCTGAGGTTTTCACCATGATGAAGTCTATTTTTTCTGACAGTTTGTCTGCTACATTATGAGCTACTTGGGCAGAAAAAATTGTCTCTTTCACACATCTAAGAGATAAGCTCTATGAAGGTCCTTTTTTCATTATAGAACATTGTAAAGTAAGGAATGAGGGGGTGGGTTAAGTGGGGAAATTCAGCGTTATGTGAAGATAAACCCATAAGCATTCTTGCAGAGCATGGGGAAGATATCTTGACTCTCAGAAGAAGGCTTTATCTTTATTCTATGTAGAATGATAACCACCAAGGGCACCTAACTGTGACTTCCATGGTGTTTAGAATTAGGATATTTCCATACATCTTCCAGCCATCCTCAGAGGTCCCAGCTCAACCAAATTCCACTTGGAAGTATGAATTCCCTGCTGTCTTTTCCACAAAAGATGAGTTGTCTTCCCCAGACCTTCTTTGCCAACCTGGGAATATTCCAGTGCATCCCCTTCTTGGACATAACTAGATGATACTAGGGTTAATCAGCAATTCTTAACCCCTAGAAATGAGATTTTAAAACAAACACTAGCAAAACTGTTTGGGTCATGGAAATGTTTGGTTTGGAATGCACTGTGTGCTTAACAAAATAGAGACAGTATTTAAAAAGTGGGAGATTTAGGACAAAAACACAGGATTCTGGTTTATCTTGATGAACCAGATTGGAAATACAGGGCTAAATCATGGCTTCCCTCTTGAGACTGAGCATGGGCTCCTGGCTTCCCTGAGCCCCTTCTCTACAGCCTGTGTGCAGAGGTCTTCCCACCAAGCAGGTCTTCTTGTTCACCTTTCTTTTCAAGTGTGTGACTCCTCTTTAAAACATAACAGAAAAAAACCAATGACATATTAAACAGGAAGTAAATGTGTGCCATTAAGTCACTTTAGTATAGTGAAGCTAACATTTTAAAGATGAAGGATGTATCTGATTCTTCATTATGTCTACCCTCAGCATAGCCCTGTTCTCCTCCAATAGTGAACTAGGAAACTGAAGTTGTTGAATAAGCTGTCCTACAGTAAAGTTATAAGCGCCTTAATGTACAGACCGAAATTGGGAGGGGCAGTTTAAGCAAATCTGATATTTAGAAGTTTGGACTTACAAAAGGTTACTTATTTTCCTTGGTTGTGGGGCTGCAGAACAATTAATAATTTCACCTGAAGGTTCAACAAAGGGTTTCTAAATCATAAATCCATCAAATGCCTTTAAACTTGAATTTGTATTCTGACTATTTGATGTGCCCACTGGTTTTCAGACACATCTGGAAATGAAGATTTGCTTCTAAGCCAAGGCCTGAGTAGTTACTTCCATCTGAAGAAAATTTCTATGCTCCTCTTGATATTTGCAGCTGCATAAAAAAAATCTAGCTTAATGCATCAAAATATAATCTTCCAAGCTCTTGAGAGTAAAAAATAAAGGTGCTTTTTGGAATGGTCAAAGCTATTTTTCTCAGTGTTATTTATGATCAGCTCTAAGACAGGACACAGGCACTAGCCATCCATCCATGCTGCAGACGTTTATTTTAAAACATTTATCTTAAAAAGAAAATACTGAAGATTTATTTCAGATCCCTATCATTCTCATAAAATTGAAAAATTCATATCTGCCAGCTCCATCAGTTCTGGAAGTCAACTGCAGCTTTTAGTCCCCCCCCTTATCAACTGTTCTTGTATTGTGTGTCAGTTTTTCTACCCCTTTCCCACTGGTCTTTATTTCCAATTTAGTCTGTGAGGTGAGCTGTAAGCTTGCTGGGAGATGGTTCCATCCATATCATTTTTCTCTGTCTCATTTCTTTTGTGAATTCCCCCCCTTTAAAAAAAAAATTAAGAAAAGTTTCCTATGTAAAATAGCACTCATTTAAATAAAAGTCATGATCACACTTTGCAGTATAAATGCAAAATTCAGGGATATAGAATAGCTTTTACTGTATATTTCTTGATTGTGACAATAAGTGTGTATTGTAGAAAATGTGAAAAATATAGTGAAACACAAAAAAGTATGAAAAATATGTTTTCTTACCCCCCAGAGAGAGCCTCTGTTAACACTTTAGAGTATTTCCTTCTAGTCATTTTTCTACTCTTTTTTTTTTTCAAAAATTGTGATCACACCTCATATTAAATTCTAACAATTTATTTTTCCCACTAAACTAATGAAAATATGTCATTTATTAAATATTATTCTGCAGCTGATTAAATGACTACATATCATCTTTCTCGGTGAATATTCTGTAGCTTACCATTCTCTTTTTTTCTAGCTTTATTGAGATACACTTGACATATAACATTGTGTAAGTTTAAGGTGTACCATGCATTGATTTGATAAACTTCTATATTGCAAAATGATTACCACCATAGTCTTAGCTAACACCTCTATCATCTCAAATAATCGCTATTTCTTTTTTGTGGTGAGAACTTTTAAGATCTACTCTCTTAGCAATTTTCATGTATATAATACAATGTTATTAATATAATCACCATGCCATAATTAGCCAAAACTTATTCATATTATCACTGAAAGTTTCTACCCTTTGAAAACACCTCCCAATTTCCCCCACCCCTAGTCCCTGGTAACCACCAGTCTACTCCCTGTTTCTGTGAGTTGGGCTTTATAAAGCCAATTTCACATAGAAGTGAATCCACATGTAAGTGATATTATATATGTGATATAAGTGATTCCACATATAGATGCCATATATAAGTGAGATCATGCAGTATTTGTTTTCCTGTGTCTGGTTAATTTCACTGACCATAATGCCCTCAAGGTCCACCATGTTGTCACAAATGGCAAGATTTTCTTTCTCATGGCTGAATAACATTCCATTGTATATATATACCACATCTTCTTTATCCATTTTTCCATTGACAGAAACTTAGATTGTTTCCACATCTTGGCAATTGTGAATTATGCTGCAATGAACATAGGGATGCAGATATCTCTTCAAAATCCTGAATTTATTTCCTTTGGATATATATCCAGAAGTAGGATTGCTGGATCATATGGTATCTCTATTTGTAATATTTTTGAGGAATCTCTATACTGTTTTCCATAGTGGCTGTACCAGTTTGCGTTCCCACCATCAGTACACAAGCGTTCCCTTTCTCTGCATCTTTGCCAACACCTATTTCTTCTTGATGATAGCCATTCTGACAGATGTGAGGTGATAGGCAATTTGTCTGTTACAATTCTTTTTTAATATAATGTGTCTACATTTCTGATTCTATCATTTGGATGGGTTTCCAGAATTGAAATTAATTGATCAAACATTTTAAGATTCCAGAAACAGGGCACATGGGTGGCTCAGTTAATTAGGTTAAATGTCTGATTCTTCATCTCAGTTCAGGTCTTAATCTCAGGGTTGTGAATTCAAGCCCTGCTTTGGGCTCCACGCTGGATGTGGAGACTACTTAAAAAAGTAAATTAATTAAAAAAAGAAAGTTCTAAAAACATGTTAAATTGCTTAGTTGTATGAGTTTGCAGTCCCATTCGCACCGCACTAGTCTCATTCCTTAACCCCTGAATGGCTTGTTCTACTGGTGTGATTTAGTGACCATGTGGTAGAATCACCAATAACAGTAGCCTCGTCATCTTCATCTGTAAAATAATACAAGCTTTCCAGTGTTGTTATTTTGATTAAATTTAAAGAATAACTATGACACATGTTATAATGATTCAAGATAGAGTAGAAGCTTAATAAATTCAAGTTTTGTTTTGTTTTGTTTTTCCATATCCTTTTCTCTGCCCGTTTAGTAGAGGAGATAACCAACTCAGAGAGAGGCCAAGCAGCTTGCTCAGTATCCCAGGGCAGGCCAGCCATGGGGCTGGGACTGCAGCCCAGGGATTTTTACCACTTGCTCTGAGTTCTTTTTCCCAGTGATGTAGCCTTTTGATCCCTGCCTCACCTGATTACTAGAGGTATCAACTCTCAGTCAGTGAATCCTCCCTCAGACCTCAGTCAAGTCCATTAGACCTAACTTAGTTCTCAACCTAGTGTCTGAGCCCCATGGACATGACCTTCTTAGAGAATCAGATCCAGGAAAATCCTTAAGTAATAATGAAAATCTTGTCCTTTGCATGGCAAAAAATGATAATGAAAGCAAGCTGGCACACTGTGAACTTATTAATTTCTACATGAGCCCCACTGAGGCCTGTTAGGAAACTGTGGAGACTTTTAAATTTGAAGGGAATTAGATTGCCTTTCAGAGATAATAGAACTGTTCATTTGTCTACATTGGGCCAGTCTGGACTTGTCTTTTGTGAGGACAGGGCAGCAGGGAATGATCAGGTATAATTGGCTGGCTTCTCAGGCTGGGTGACTCTCTGAAGGAAAATTGCCTGGGATGTGATTTGGCCTGGGTTGATTAGCTGGTTGCAACAGAAGTTTCTCTCCTCTCTGTGGTTAACTCCACTCGCCCTCCTTGTTCTGCTCAGAGTCTGCCCACCTTATCTTTGGACCTGCCCAGGGACATTGTTTGTGCTTCAGGCACCCTAGGTCCCTGATGGCAGGGATCCTCCCCAAGGGTTTGTGCAGCCCCTGTGTCTTATGGTAGGAAGAGAATGAGGGTGTGAACAGCCACAGGCTTGACCGGCCACACATTGCTTTATATTCAGGCTCTGCCATTTGCTAGCTTTAAGGTCTCAGATAAGTTACTGAACTCCTCTGAAGGACAGTTTGCTAATATTTAAAATGGGGGTAAACACAGTACCTACCTCTAGGTTAATATATGGGTTAAATAAGATACTAATGCTCAGTGCCTAGAGCACTCCTGGCCACCAGTGGATGTCCAGTATGTCGCAGTGCGGATAATCTTAGCAATGGTAAAAATGAGAGTAATCACAGTAAGTGTAATTCTTAGTATCATCAATAAGCCACAGTGTTTTATTCATTTTAGGCTGATTACTGTTCTGTGATTATAACCTGTGATAATGATGTTAAAGAAAGGAGAAAAGTGAGTTTGGTATTTGTTCTAAAGGCTTAATGCCATCACCCATCAAGCTATGTTGTCCAGACTGATCATGTGCCAGTGTGAAGACAAGAAGTTAAATAATGTAGGCAAGTTGTTTGTGAATTGTGCCGAACTCTATAAATATTAGTTGGCAATACATTTCCTTAAATTGCATCTATAACCTGTCCCTGGGGAGTAATTAGTTGCAAGATACACTTTTAGATTACTGCAAACCACATGCCCTTTTATTATAAACACACACACACGTGCCAGGCATGGCACACAGAATTGTATCCAAGCCTCACACCAACTCTGTGGAACAAAAAGGTCAGCTATCATGATTCTGTTTTGCAAATGAGGACATCGAGACTTATAAAAATTAAGTAACTATTCAAGGTTACCTAGCTGAGGATGGCTCAGCCCTGTCACTCAATTCCAGATGCTCAGACTCCAAGTCCTCTGCCAGTTGTCCAGTGTGGAGTACATACCTCATTGGCAGTAGAAGATCTACATGGTACCTGGACATAAGGTTAAAGAATGCTGAATCCCATGCTAGGTCATTCCCTTTTAAGTTCTTCTTCAGCCTCTCTGATTATGTCAAGGAGAAAGGCAGCTTGGGAGGCTCAACACCTCTCAAACATTTGCTTATGTCTCTTTTTGACAAGGAATGAGCTCTATCTCAAAGCATTCCATATACAACACTGATGAGGTAGAATTTTAGTACCATTCTGTTGTATTTTATTTAAGTTACTTTTTCTTTTTTTGAGACAAGTATTTTTGGCTTTTCAGGTTTTTTTTTAATAAATTCATTTGGGTTTTTTAAAACCCCACTTTTTGTTTTGAGATTTTATTTTATTTTATTTTATTTTATTTATTTATTTATTTATTTATTTATTTATTTATTTATTTATTTATTTATTT
>NW_023270268.1:35728411-35780285 GCF_011800145.1 Mirounga leonina
TTTATTTATTTATTTATTTATTTATTTATTTATTTATTTATTTATTTGAGAAAGCAAGAGCTCATGCACCTGTGTGTGAAGTGGGCGGGACATGGGCAGAGTGAGAGGAAGAGGGACAAGCAGACTCTGTGCCTAGCGTGGAGCCTGATACAGGGCTCCATCTCATGACTCTGAGATCATGACCTGAGCCAAAACCAAGAGTCGACGCTTAACCCACTGAGCTACCCAGATGCCCCTAAAACCCCAATTTAAAGAAAAGTGTAAATAAATAAGTAGGTAGTTCATGGCAGTGGCAAAAACCATGAAGAGGTCTATGATTGAGTACCAAGTAGAACACCATAATCCCCTCTGGACCTCATTACCCACCCAGCTACTGCAGGACTACCCACTGTCTTCAGTCTCTCCTGCCCCATGGCTCTCTGAGCTCTGACCCTGGCAACAGGGGAGGCATCTATGTTGGCCTCACAGTAGATGGGACTTTGTATTCCAGCGGGTTTGTGTGGGGGTCAATCTTGTGGGCCAGAGGAAAGGTGCCCCCTGGTGTCCCACCCTGGTCTCTGAGCATTCTTGGCCTCACCTAGAAGTTTGTGGCAGTCCTTGCAGAGAACTGGGGATTCTCTGAAATCCACAATTTGGATTACAGCCTTGGACCTCACAGAAATAGAATCAAGAATAAACAGGACCAGAAAGACATGGACCAGTGTCTATTCATTAGAGTACATCTGAAAATTATGAAAAGGAATAAGGAATAAAACAAAATTAACCCACATTCCAAGACCCTGCTAGACCATTTTCTATCCATATATAGATACATAGTTCTTATTAATTTGGATCATCATATACATGGTTCGGAGTTTTTGTGTTTTCATTTTTTATAGACCTTTTCCAAGCTGACCAAAATATATTTTAAAATATTACTTAAGAGTAGGATACATAATTATATATCATATAGCCCTATCATAGTTTATTTAACCATTCCATCATTTTTATATATTTAGATCATTTCAGTATTTTTCTACTTAAAAAATATAACATTGCCATGGGCAACTTTGTTTGAAATACTTCTCTTAAACAAACAGGAGTCAGGGTTTCATGTTTATGGTTTAGTTCATAGATAGTAAAAAAACAGATGTGTTCTATTTTCAGTGACAGATTGAGATTGTGTTGTCAGATGTTTTTGCTGATAGGAACTGCGATTGCCCAATTTTTGAGCAGATGGTGGGGTTCAGAATAGATGGAAAAGTAAGAACTGGACTGACTCCCACACCCGTCCACAGCCTGTGGCAGAGCCCTCAGTGCCTGTCCCCGCAGGCTTCAGGCCTCCATCCCTGTGATGAATTCTCTCCCTCACTATAGTGACTGTCATCTAAGGCTTTCCAGTTGTAGGCAAGGTGTGATTTGAGAACTCAGCAGGGTAATACAGAAGTTGCTTTAGAGCTGGGGAAAATGCAGAGTGAGGGCATAGCAACCAGTAAATAAACCAGAAGACCTGGTCAAGTTGATGCTTGTGTCCTCTGTGGAGGGTGGCCATGACAGCATCCATTTGTAGTCCCCAGGAGCAGCAAGGTCCTGTTGAACCACCTGTGGTCCTGGTCCCGGTGGTGGTGGAGGGATCTGCCAGGCAAACTAGGAGAAAGAAAGAGCTGGTATATCCATCACTCTGAAATTAAAATATTGAATTGGCTCTGTTCTTGGTGCTCTATCTTCCACCAGTTTGGCAACTGCCAACCTTGACAGTGATTCATTGGGGTTGGGGGCATATTTAGATCCCTTTCTTGGTTATCCCTCCATGGGCACTGCATTCACTCCAGTGTTTCCTTTTCACACTTTTTACTACCTCCTATCTGCTGATGGCCAAGAAGCTCAGGAGGCAGATCTCAGCACTGGACAGGGCCTTCCATATAATCCTTGGGCTCGCGGAGCCTGGAGCACAAAGCACTGGCTTTGCTGAGAAGAGAAGTGAACATCTGTCCTACTCAGAGGTAGTCGGTGGCCCCTTTCTATGGTTTAGCTGCTCTGCTGGAGGAAGAATGAGGAGCTTCCCAGCTTCGCTGCTGCCCATCAGTTTGGGGTCTTTGCCCTGAATTTTCTTTCATCTTGTTAATTATCCTCTTTCTTTGCCCACCCCTGACTTGCTCTCAGTGTCCCTAAAGCTGTCTGCATATTGCCTGCCACCAGGCCTTTTGTTGTTATGGTTTTCATTTCTCTCATTTTGAAGGCCATGTGTATTTTTGCTGTATGGCAACTCAGTCTAGGTAAGTTTAGGATGGCCCATCTCATCTAAAGAATTCCACTGTCCACCTCTTCTCCATTATGTTCCATGTTTAATCCTGGTGTCCCAGGCCTTTCTATGGAAGCCTAGTTGCACAGGGTTCTTTGGCAGCAGCTGGGTCCCCTGTGAGTATGGTCACATGAGCTCCTCTTGTGCTCTGTGTCAGAGGCAGGCACTGAGGGGGACATCCCCTCAGGCTGGCTGGAGGAGGGCCTAGGAGCCAGAGTACAGAGGAAGGAGGGCAGGAACAAGAGCTGGCCAGTTAAGAAGGAACAAGAGGATCCCAGATAAATGCTCATAGCAGGGACTGGGCTCCATAGTCTAACTAGAAGTAAGAGGCTATTCACCAGTATGCCTGAGCTTCTCATTGAGAGGACTCTGGCAAAGTCCTGCTCCTGTTCAAACTAATATCTAAGGGAGACCCAGTGTTTACCTGTGGGTCATTTTCTGTCAGTTAGGCTGAAAAGTGAGGGACATTCAGGGAGTCAAACCATGTTGGTTTTCCCAGGACTGAGAGTTTCCTGGAACATAGGATTTTCAGTGCTATAACCAAAAAGATCTTGGTTAACTGGAGTGAATTGGTCACTCCACAGGAAGGATGTGGAGTTCTAGGATAGAAAGCTTGAGTACTGGCACTAGATTGCTTGAGAAAAGCCCGTAAAGGTAGGAATTTCAATTCTTCTGGAATTCTGAGTTAATGGCAGTATTATACTAAAACAAGATGAAAGGTGAACAATGAAATCAATAATAATAGCAGGACTGGTGACAGCCCATATGGTAACTGTGAAAATTAGAAACAGGTGCCCTTTCTTACATATGGACAGTCTCCCACATTAGAGAACACAACGTGACAAGTGGAGAAAGAGGTGGATTTCAGCTCCTACTTGTCCCCTCGGTCTTACATCCTTGTACAAAAAAACAACTTGCACATAACAGCACTGAAAATTAACATTTATCAAGCACTTACCATATACCAGGCACTGTACTAGGTATTTGCACACACTATATCATTTAATTTTTACAACAATCCTCTGAAATAAGTATTATCATTGTTCCTATTTTACAGGAGACACTGAGGCTAAACCAGATTATGTAATTTTCTCAGGACACAGTAGTAATGGTGAAATTGTAATTCTAACCAGATGTCTCAGTTAGGTATTGCTGTGTAACAACCTCTCCAAAACTTAGGAGCATCAAAAAGCAGCCATTAATTCTTTCTTAAGAGTCTACCCGTTTGTTAGACAGCTCTGCTAATGTGAGCCAGGCTCAGCTGGCCCCAGCTGGGCTTGTCCAGGTATCTGTGGGCAGTTGGTGAGTAGGCTATAGGCTGGCTGGTCTAGAGTGGCCTTGGCTGGGATGACACTGTTCTCTCCCACGTGTGCTGGCCCAAGCATGTTGGCAGGCAAGGCTGAGTATCTCCCTGTGGTGATCACAGAAAAGCATAAAGAGCACAGATATGTGCAAGCACTTTGGCAAGCTACTTGGAACAAGTTTGTCTACTGGCCAAACAAATCACATGGCCAAGCCCAGAGTCAGTGTAGGAGTAGACTACAAAGGGCAAAGAGGGGTGACAAGTTGGGGTCATCGGTGTGGTCATTCTATCACAGCCTGCCCTTACGCCACAACTCTTCACACCTCTTCCTCATGTAAAATATGCTCACTTTATTTTAGAATCCCCAAAAGTTGCATCCAATCATGGCATCTGGCTTGCAGCCTAAGACAGGTCTGGATGCAGGTCTCTTGATCCAGAGCCCAATGAATTATCTTCTGCCACATACCCTCCAGGGAAGAGAAAACCTCAACAAGCTCCCTTTCAAAGAGGAGAGGAATGCGAGGCACACAGCAGTCACTGGGCTGGCCTGTCGCGATCCTGATATCCCACTAGAGAAATGGTGCCATGTCCCTCCATTTTGACAGTCTTTCTTAGGAGTGGCTCCCAGGCCACTGTTCTCTACTACTCCCTGTTAACCACTCTTCTCTTTCACCATCGTTTGGTTCTGCTCCATCCCAAGCTAGTGGACTCAGCAGGAGTGGGCACAAGGTCCTGGCCTCAGTCCTTGGGGACACTCCTACTTTCATTAGTGTCTCTGACTCTGTCCAGCCTTAGTGAAAGACAATGGGTCAAACCTAACTCCAAAGCCAGGGTTCCTTATACAATAAATCAGAAAATACAAAAAAGTGAAACAAAAAACACACCTTTATTTCTATCGGAGAAACAATTCAGAGGATATAGACATCGAAACTCCAAGCCTGAACACATCCTGAGATATTGGGTACTCCAAATCTATGGCCTGATGTACAAATGTGATGCAAACATGTTTATGGTCCTTTCCCACTCACTGCTCCTGGTGGCCAAATTCTAGGCCACATGATCCAGACCCCTCCCTAACTGTGATTGGACCTGAAGCGGGCACCTGGCTCAAGGCAGCCAATGAATAAACTCCTTACAGCCTATGACTTGCTACCTGGATAGGAGAGGCCACACAGGCCAATGGTCTCCTGTTTGAGTGCTAAGGGAACATGGGGGAGTGTGGGGGTTCTGAATGAAGTTTCTGTAATACATGCAAATCACAGTTAAGAGCCCTTGATCCGCAGACTGAGGCGATGCAGCTGGTCCCAGGGAGAAGCAGATGTGCCTGGAGGGACAGGTCTAAGTGGTTCCTCTTGAAACTGGCCTCCATTCCCAAGTGGTCCTGGTGTGCAGGTGATTTTGGATTTCCATGAAATTAGTCTCATTGTTGTACTTTATTTCCACTCTCCGTTGAGATGACTATGTCTCTATCCCTGGAAATCAAAGAGGCCAAATGAAAACCACCTGTTAATATGGTTTTCCATATTGAGGGCAGGGGCATTGTTTGAGCTACAGGAGAAAAAAGAGCCCAAGAATGTTCAGGTAAGGGGCCAGCATAGTTAAGAATGAGCAGGGAATTTGAAAGCATTGAAGAAATCCTCTTAAAAAGCCATACCGGTGATCATCACAGTGAAATCAATGATGACTGAAAACCAGCTCCAACTGTCAGTAATTGGACCGTTTAATAGCCAAGCTTGGACAAGTTAATACCGATTCAAATCCCTTGTCCAAAAGCCATTTCCACAGCTTACAACAATGACCATATTGAATAGGCCTGGAATCGGAGCCCATCACAAATATTAATTATGAACATGAATATGTAAGGTCAATGGTTTTACTTTAATAGGAATTTGGGGCCTATGAATGTAAGTCCTAAATGTCTTAGACTTGTTCGAGATTCTAAAGCAAAGAAGAGGAGTATAGCAGGCATTTATAGTTCATTCTGCTTGGCATTGTGTCCAGTGTGAGATCACTGAATACCTTGGCGTGAATTCAGAGCTCGATTTTATTATCTTGTAGCTGCCTGTAATCACAGATGAGGCATCAAAGGCCAGCTGTCCCCCATGAACCTTGACAGTCTGTATAAACTAATTACTTTTCTATGAGCCATCCTTTCAGAGGTTTGGAGAGAGAGCCTATTAAGCCAAGTTCAATATGATCTACAAACTAAAAATTATTATTATTTATCTAAGTTCCAACTGAGTGCTATGGTAAATGACATCCTCTGTAATGATTGGCTTAGGTGGCCATGGACTTCATTAAAATACAATACTTTGTGTTGTTTTTTGTTTTTTAGTTTTTTTTTTTTTTCGTTTTAGGGTTTTTTTTTTCTTTTTAGTGGATAGGTGAATCCCAGTGTGGCAGGAGTTCTTTCTGCACATTAATGATACTAATAGCAAAACTTGAAGGGCATGGAAGAAAAAACACAAGTTTGGAAAGTGAGGGTACATTAGCAAAAGTCCCTCTCCTGGCTCCACAAGGCTGTGGATTGCAAGGGTAAAGACTATGTATGCTCTTTGTCCCTGAGTCCACTGCACAAAGAGCACCCCTTGGTCCTTTCCCTTTTGGTATGCCTCTCTCTCGGAGTCCCTAAAGAGATGGGATAACAGATAAAACACTCACTGCAGCCTGCCCTTAGACCACCCCACTTGGTGCTGTTCCCAGTTGTCTGTCACGTTAAGTGACGCCGTCTGTGCCACCATGCCTCACATGTGGTGGGCCAGCCGGACCATGTGGGGTGTATTCTATCCCAGCCTCTGCCACTGGGCGCTCCATCACTACCTGCCTCCAGATGTGTACTGCTGTGATGCTCTCTTTCGTGTCCACTATGATGATGACGGGCCCCGGGTGGCACATGGCACTCCCCTTCATCACCTCCTTCCCTTCCCAGGAGGAAATGGCTTTTTTCCTCTTCTGGCCAACTCTTGCTCAGCAGTTCCCACAGAAACGTTGCTTGGACTCCCAGTACTACAGTTCTTTGTTTTACCATAAACTCCTCCCTTTCCATAGACAGATGGGGATTCCCAGGCTGTAGATATAAGGGATGGGTTCACATACCAGCCCTGGAGCTGTGCTGTGATAAGTAATATTCCACTCAGGTGCTCCCCACTGACCTGCCCTTGACTGTCTGAGTTCCTTCTTTTGTAGTTTTGTAGTATTACTTTCCTCTGACAAGTGAACATTCCTGTCAGTTACGTGATTTCCGTGGACGCTCTCCACTCATCCCTCCTCTCATCCCCACACACCGGCCATCAGACATCACTCCATGTGTCTGAACCTGATTTACAGAGAAGGTCCTGAGCTACATGCAAGCCAGTGTGAACAGCCAGATAGCAGGGGAATAGCAAGAAGGACCATGTAATTCCACATGCCCCATATCAGGATCATGTCCATCACACCAGGACTCCTGCAGTGACAGCATGTAAAATAGACCCTTGTCTCCTAAGGGGCATCCTCGTGGTTCCCATGATCAGTTCTTTCCTTGGCCATGGGACTTGCCACACTGGGCTTCAATTGTCTATCCATGCCCCTGCCCTCTCACTGGTCTTGAGTCTGAATCCATTGTGTGTCCCTAGCACCTAGCACTGTAGGTGTTCAATTAAAGTTGGTGCAATGAATGATTGATACTATATTTCGTGCTTAAGCTAACCTATCACCTTCTCTTATTGCTTTTGATGTATTTGCTCCTGGATTCAGCTGCATTCTGTGCACTTTTAATCTATTTAATTGTCTGTTCCTCATACCAGAGTGAGCTTGTTTATCCTTGTATCGTGGCATACAACCTAGCTTAGAGGCTCCTAGTAAATATTTGCTAATTTGAGTTGAAAGGACTGAGTGGGTTCCCAACCTACAGCTAACAGCATGGGGATAGACGTGGGGAACATAGGTGTTAAGGGAAATCTCATCTGATGCCCACATTGCACACTGCAGGGGCTAAGACTGACTCCTGGTGGCCCTCTGATGTGATTGGGAGCAAATCCACCCCACCTAGTGTGTTTCCCAGATCACTACTCCCACACTCAATGTAGCCAGTGCAGGAAGAGGCCTGGTTTAGGGAGATCTGGACACTAGAGGGGACAGTGGTGATCCAAAGAGATTCCTTGTTGTAGTGGAAAGTTACCTTACCTAAGGGAAAAGGCAGCTGCTACTCAGTGCTGGATAATTTCTTTTAAGAAGGTTGATTTTTAAAAATAAAATTATTTTCAAATCATGGTGATTTGCATACAGTTGTAAGAAATAACATGGAGGGACCCTGTGTACTCTTTACCCAGTCTCCCCCAGTGATAACACCATGGGAAGCCATAGAACAACATCACAACCATGATATTGACATTGATTGTCAAAATACAGAACATTTCCATCACCACAAGGATCCTTTATGTTACCCTTTTATAGCCACACCCACTTTCCTCCCATCCACACCCTCCTTAACTTCCTGGCACCACTAGTCTCTGTTCCCCTTTGAATAATTTTGTCATTTCCAGTATGTTATATAAATGGAATCATCATTTACCCAAAGGATACAAACAGTGATCCAAAGGGGTACCTGTTCCCCAATGTTTATAGCAGCAATGTCCACAATAGCCAAAATATGGAAAGAGCCCAGATGTCCATTGACAGATGAATGGATAAAGAAAATGTGATACACACACACACACACACACACACAATGGAATATTAGCCATCAGAAAAAGAAATCTTACCATTTGCAATGACATGGATGGAACTAGAGGGTATTAGGCTAAACAAAATAAGTCAATCAGAAAAAGACAATTATATGATTTCACTCATGTGGAATTTAAGAAACAACACGGAGGCTCATAGGGGAATGGGGGGGGAATAAAACAAAATCAGAGAGAGAAACAAACCATAAGAGACTCATAACCCTAGGAAACACACTGAGGATTGCTGGAGGGGAGGTGGGTAGGGGGATGGGGTAACTGGCTGATGGGCATTTAGGAGGCACTTGATGTAATGAGCACTGGGATACAACTGAAAAATTACTAAACTCTACCTCTGAAACAATAAATAAATAAATAAATAAATAAATAAATAAATAAAAACTAAATAAATAAATAAATGGAATCATCCAGTGAGCAGCCTTCTAGAATTGGACCTTTTTTCACTCAGCATCATTTTCTGGAAATGCATACAGGTTGTTGCCTGTATCAGTAGTCTATCCTTTTTATTGCCAAGCAGTGTTCCATGGAATAAATGTACCACAGTTTAACTCTTCATCCACTGAAGGACATCTGGGTTATTTCCAGTTTTTAGTTACTATGAACAAAACTACTGTAATATTTGAATACAAGTTTTTGTGTGAAAATAAGTATTCACTCCTCTGGCATGTCAAGGAGTAAAATTGTAAGGTGGTATGGTATTTGCATGTTTCATTTTTTACAAGACTGCTAAGCTGTTTTCCAGAGTGGCTATTGCCATTTTACTTACTAGCCATCAGCAATGGGATGAGTGATGGAATTTCTCTGCATCCTCACCAGCATTTGATGTTATTCCTATTTCTTATTATAGTTACTCAAATAAGTATGTAGTGTTATTTCATTGTAGTTCTAATTCTCATTTTTCTAATAGCTAATGGTGTTAGCTATCTTTTCATGTGTTTATTTGCCATGTATATGTCATATTCCACGAAGTGTCTCTTTTTGTCTTTTGCCCATTTTCCAATTGGATTGTTTGTGTTTTTCTGTTGAGTTTTGGGAGCTCTTTACATGTTCTTTTTTTTTTTTTTAATTTTATTTATTTATTTATTTTTAAAATTGTATTATGTTATGTTAATCACCATACATTACATCATTAGTTTTAGATGTAGTGTTCCATGATTCATCGTTTGTGCATAACACCCAGTGCTCCATGCAGAACGTGCCCTCTTTAATACCCATCACCAGGCTAACCCATCCCCTCCAACCCCCTCCCCTCTAGAACCCTTAGTTCGTTTCTCAGAGTCCATAGTCTCTCATGGTTCATCTCCCCCTTCAAAAAATGAAGGGGGGGAAATCTCTACATATTCTTAACACTCACTAGTTCTTTGTCAGATATCTGGTTTGTAAATATTTTCTCCATCACATAGCTTGTTTTTTATCCTCTTAACATGGTCTTTCTCAAGGCAAAAGTTTAAAATTTTGATGAATTCCAATTTATCTTTCTATGGATTGGGTTTTTGGTGTCCAGTTTAAGAACTTTTTTCATTGCCTGAGATTTTAAAGATTCTTTCTAATGTGTTTTTCTAAAAGTTCTATAGTTTTACATTTTATATTTAAGTGCATAACCCATATTGAGTTAATTTTTATATGCAATTACATTAGGTTGAGATTTCTTTTTTTCCTTTTTCTATCTCCTCCTCCTCCTTCTTTTTGCCAATGGATATTCAATTACATATTATTTGTTGAAAAGTGTTAAATTGCTCTTGCACCTTTGTCAAGAAAACTCAGTTGGACATAGTTGTGTGTGTCTATTCCTGGGTTCACTTTACTGTTCCATTAATCTATATGTCTACTGCTGCCTCAGAACTACACAGTCTGGATTACTACAAGTATATAAATCTTAATTTTGGATAAATGAATGACTCCCAATTTATTTATCTTTTCCAAAACTGTTTAGACCATTTTGTTCCCTTAACTTTCCCTATAAATTTTAGAATAATCTTGTCTACATCTACAAAAAATCCTGCTGAGATTTCAATAGGAATTGAATTAAACTTGTTTATCAATTTGGGGAGAATTGACATTTTTACCGTGTTGAGTCTTCCAATCCATGAACATTCTATCTCTCTCTATTTGTTTCAATTTTCTTCATCAATGTTGTGTCATGCTTAGCATAAAAATCCTGCCCATGTTTTGTTAGATTTAGACCCAAATATTTCATTTTTCGGTGACTATAAATGGTATTGTATTTTTAATTTTGTGTTCATTGTAACTATAGAGAAATACAATTGCTCTTTTTTATGGTTATGTTTTTATGTTTCACATCCTCCAACCTTGCTGGACTCCTACATAGACGATCATGTCATCTGCAATTTGAAACAGTTTTATTTCATTTATTGTCTTACTGCACTGATTAGAAATGAGAGGTTTTCTTGCCTTGTTCTGGATCTTAAGGAAAAAGATTCAGCCTTTCACCAGTAACTATAATGTAACCTATAGGGTTTTTGTAGATGCTCTTGAGCAAGTTGAGGTAATTTTCTGTTTCAAGGTTTCTGAGAGTTGTTTTTGTTTTTTTTTTTTTAATCAAGAATGGGTATTGATTTTCTCAAATTCTTTTTTTCCAGTATCAATAATTTTTCTTCTTTGGTTTGTTTATATGGTGATGGATTGATTGATTTTCATATATTGAACCAACCTTGCATTCTTAAAACAAACCCTGTTTAGTCATAGTATATAATTCTACTTATAGGTTGCTGCATTTTATTTGCTAAGAATTTATTCAGGATTTTTTTGTCCATATTCATGGGGGATATTAGTCTGTCGTTTTCTTTCTTTGTATTGTCATTATCTGGTTTTGTATCATGGTGATACTAACTTCATAAAATTAATTGGGAAATGTTCCCTCCTTTTCTGATTTCTCAAAGAGATCATGTAGTATTGCTGTTAATTTTTTTTAAAACATTTGGTAGAATCCTCCAGTGAAAACTTTTTGGGGGGCACTTTTGAAATTATAAGTGAAATTTCCTTAGTAGCTATAAGGCAATTCAAAGTATCTATTTCATATTTGGTAAGTAGGGGTAGGTTGTGTTTCTCAAGGAATTGGCCCATTTCACACAAGTTGACAGATGGATGTATAGAGTTGTTTTTAGTATTCTCTTATCATCCCTTCAACATCTACAAGAGTCTATAATGATATATGCCAGTTCAAACACAATATTGGTAATTTATGTCTTCTCTCTTTTTTCTTTTGGCAGACTTGCTAAAGGTTCGTCAAATTTATTGATCTTTTTGAAGAACCAACTCATTTCATTGATTTTTTTCACTATTGTTTTTCTACTTATTTCTTTGCTTTTTGTTCCTATTTTTATTATTTCTTTCATTCTGCTTGTTTGGGCTTGTTATTCTTTATCTAGGCTTTTGAGGTGGGACTTTGATAATTGATTTGAAATATTTTCTCTTTTCTAATGCATGCATTTAATGCTATAAATTTCTCTCTCAGCACCTCCTTTGCTATGCCTACAAATTTTGATGAGTTGTATTTTTATTTAGTGAAGTGTATTAGTTTTATTTTCATTGAGAATTCCTCTTGGAGTCATAGTTATTTAGAAATGTGTTGCTAAATTTCCAAATGTTTGGAGACTTTCCAGTTATCTTTCTGCTGTTGATTTCTATTTTGGTTCCTTTGTGGTCAGAGAACATACTTTGTATGATTTTAGTTCTTTTAAATTTTTTGAGGCTTGTTTTATAGCCCAGGATCTATCTCAGTCATTATATGTTCTGTGGGCACTTGAAAAGAATGTATATTTTGCTATTGTTGGGTGAAGTGTTCTAAAAATGTCAATTAGATCCTGTTGATTGATAGTGTTGTTAATTTTTTCCATATCCTAACTGCTTTTCTGTACAGTTCTATCAATTGTTGAGGGAGGGCTGTTGAAGTGGTCAACTATAATTATGAACTTGTCTATTTTTCCTTTCAGCTCTCTTAGTTTTTGTTTCACATATTTTGTAGCTCTGTTGTCAAGTACATACACATTTAGGATTGTATGTCTTCTTGGTGGGTTGACCTTTTAATTATTATATATCATCACTCTCTGTCTCCAGTGATGATTTTTTTTTTGCTTTTAAGTTTACATTATCTGATATTAATATGGCCACTCTGCTTTCCTTTGATTAATTTTTACATGATATATTTTTTCCATTCTTTTACTTTCAATCTGCCTCTATCATTATATTTGAAGTAAGTTTCTTATAGATGGTATTTTGGATTTTAAAATTTGCTTTTCCAATCTGCCTTTCAAATAGTGTATTTAGATCATTTATATTTAATGTAATTATTGATATGTTAAGGTTTAGATCTGCCATTTTATTTATTGTTTTTTTGTATGTTCTCTCTGTTTCTTTCTTTCTTTTTTTTTAATCTCTGTTGTTGTTCTTTTCCTTTTCTTTTTCTCTTTTTAACCAACTGAGCCACCCAGGTGCAGTGCTTGTTTAAATTTTTTTTCAATTTAATTTTATTATGTTATGTTAGTCACCATACATCATTAGTTTTTGATGTAGTGTTCCATGATTCATTGTTTTCATATAATACCCAGTGCTCCATGCAGTACGTGCCCTCCTTAATACCCATCACTGGGCTAACCCATCCCCTCCCCTCCCCCCTAAAACCCTGTTTGTTTCTCAGAGTCCATAGCCTCTCATGGTTCATCTCTTCCTCTGATTTCCACCCCCTTCATTTTTCCCTTTCTTCTCCTAGTGTCCTCCATGCTATTCCTTATGTTCCACAAATAAGTGAAACCATATGATAATTGACATTCTCTGCTTGACTTATTTCACTTAGCATAATCTCCTCCAGTCCCATCCATGTTGATATAAAATTTGGGTATTCATCCTTTCTGAAGGCTGAGTAATATTCCATTGTATACATGGACCACATCTTCTTTATCCATTCAACTGTTGAAGGGCATCTCGGCTCTTTCCACAGTTTGGCTATTGCGGACATTGCTGCTATGAACATTAGGGTGCATATGGCCCTTCTTTTCACTACATCTGTATCTTTGGGGTAAATATCCAGTAGTGCAATTGCTGGGTCATAAGGTAACTCTATTTTTAATATTTTGAGACACCTCCACACTGTTTTCCAAAGTGGCTGTACCAACTTGCATTCCCACCAACAGTGTAAGAGGGTTCCCCTTTCTCCACAACTTCTCCAACATTTGTTGTTTCTTGCCTTGTCAATTTTTGCCATTCAAACTGGTGTAAGGTGGTATCTCAAAGTGGTTTTGATTTGAATTTCCCTGATGGTTAACGATGATGAACATTTTTTCACGTGTCTGTTAGCCATTTGTATGTCTTCCTTGGAGAAGTGTCTGTTCATGTCTTCTGCCCATTTTTTGACTTGATCATTTGTTTTTTGGGTGTTGAGTTTGAGAAGTTCTTTATAGATCTTGGATACAGCCCTTTATCTGTAGTGTCATTTACAAATATCTTCTCCCATTCTGTGGGCTGCCTCTTTGTTTTGTTGACTGTTTCCTTTGCTGTGCAGAAGCTTTTTATCTTGATGAAGTCCCAAAAGTTCATTTTTGCTTTTGTTTCACTAGCTTTTGGAGATGTGTCTTGAAAGAAGTTGCTGTGGCCGATGTCAAAGAGGTTACTGCCTATGTTTTCCTCTAGGATTTTGATGGATTCCTGTCTCACATTGAGGTCTTTCATCCTTTTGGAGTTTATCTTTGTGTATGGTCTTAAAGAATGGTTGAGTTTCATTCTTCTGCATGTGGCTGTCCAATTTTCCCAGCACCATTTGTTGAAGAGACTGTCTTTTTTCCATTGCATATTTTTTCCTGCTTTGTTGAAGATTATTTGACCATAGAGCTGAGGGTCCATATCTGGGCTCTCTATTCTGTTCCACTGGTCTATATATGTCTGTTTTTGTGCCAGTACAATGCTGTCTTAGTGATCACTGCTTTGTAATATAGCTTGAAATTGGGCAACGTGATGCCCCCAGCTTTGTTTTTCTTTTTCAACATTTCCTTGGTGATTCGGGGTCTTTTCTGATTCCATACAAATTTTAGGATTGTTTGTTCCAGCACTTTGAAAAATGTCATTGGAATTTTGATCAGGATGGCATTGAAGGTATAGATTGCTCTGGGTAGCATAGACATTTTAACAATGTTTATTCTTCCGTTCCATGAGCATGGAATATTTTTCCATCTTGTTGTGTCTTCTTCAATTTCTTTCATGAGTGTTCTGTAGTTCCTAGAGTATAGATCCTTTACCTCTGTGGTCAGGTTTATTCCGAGGTATCTTATGATTTTTAGTGCTATTGTAAATGGAA
This sequence comes from Mirounga leonina, assembly GCF_011800145.1. Classification (NCBI taxonomy): domain Eukaryota; kingdom Metazoa; phylum Chordata; class Mammalia; order Carnivora; family Phocidae; genus Mirounga; species Mirounga leonina. The sequence goes on from NW_023270268.1 coordinate 35,743,024, forward strand.
TCGTCTCTCTAATTTCTCTTTCTGCAGTTTTCCTTTTAAACTATCTGTTGTTTTTTTTCCCTGCCTTCAGTCAGAATTCATTTTGATTTATCTATAGTATTTTCAAGTATATCTTTTTGTATAGCTTTTTTAGTGGTTGTTCTAGCTAGTATACATAACTTATCACACTCTACTGCTATCATTATTTTGTCGGTTCAAATGATATATAGAAACCTTACTTCTTTTTCTGTCCCTTTACCCTCCCTGTGTATAAATGTATTAAATATTTCTTTTACATACATTTAGAGCCATATCAGACTGTGTTATAATTTTTGCTTCAACTGTCAAATGTAATTTAGAAAACTCAAGAGAAGAAAGGACTATTGTATTTACCCATATTTTTGCTTATCACATTCTTTCTTTTTTCCCTGGTATTCCAAGATTCCCTCTTTTACAGTTTCTTTTTTATTTCAAAAACTTCCTTTAACCATTCTTTCAGAATAGGTCTTCTGGTGACAAATTCTCTTAGTTATCCTTCGTCTGAGAATGTCTTGCCTTCCCCTTCACTCCTGAAGCATATATTTTCTGGATATAGGATTCTGGGTTGACAGTTCTTTTCTTAAAAATTGTTGTGCCCTTCCTTCTGATTTCCTTGGTTTCTGGGTAGAAATCTACTGTCACTCTAACTGCTTTTCCCTTATACGTGAGGTGTTATTCTGGCTGCTTTCAATGTTTGTTTTTTTTTTTTTTTTCCCTATGTCTTTTATTTTCTGAAGTTTAATTATATCACCTTGGCATGGACTTCTTTAACTTTATCCTGTTTGATATTCACTAGACTATTCACTTATTTACTCACAATAGGTTGTGTCTCTTGTCAAAAAGGGAAGTTTTCAGCCATTATTTCTTTGAGTATTTTTTTCAGCACTGCTCTTTTTTTCCTTCTCCTTCCAGGACTCCAATGACATGAATGTTAGATCTTTTGATCTTTTGTTATAGTCCCACAGGTCCCTGAAGCTCTCTCTCTCTCTCTTTTTTTTTTTAAGTCTGTTTTCTCTCTCTTGCTCAGATTAGGTATTTCTATTTCTCTCTTTTCTAGTGTACTGATTCTTTCCTCCATTTTACTAATGAGCCCATCCACTGAGCTTTTTATTTAATTTATTGTGTTTTTCCATTCTGAAATTTCCATTTGGTTCTTCATATCTTCTCTTTCTTCGTTGAGATTTTCTACTTCCTTGCTGGCTTTATAGTTTATTTTGATTTAAGCATGTTCATAATTGACCATTCAAGCATTTTTATCATGACTGCTTTGTCAGATAAAATCTGTCATAAAATCTGTGTCAGATAATTCTCATATGTCTGGTATTCTAGCAGTGTCATCTATTGATTGTCTGTTTTTCATTCCATTCAAGATCTCCCTGGTTTTTGGTATAATGAGTGATTTTCTATTAAAACCTGCAAAATTTTATATTATTCTCTGAGACTCTGGATCTTATTTAAACCTTATGTTTTAATGGGCTTTTCTGCCACCACCCCAGCAGGGAATGGGGCAGTATCACCCACTTACTGCCAACCAGAGGTAGAAGTCATGTCCAGGTTCTGTACATGGCTTTTACTGACACCTGAGTGGGGAGCCTCCTCATTACTGCTGGGTGGGTGTAGGAATTCTAGCTTCTCACATGGTCTCCAGTGAAAATGCAGTGGAGATGGCTTCATTACAACTAGACAATGATGAAAGTCCTGACTCTCACCTAAGCCTCTTTTGACACCACCCTAATAGGGAGGGGAGAGTGTTCCTCATTACTGTCAGGGAAGAGTGGACATTCAGGCTCCCTACATGGTCTCCACTGACACTGTAGGAGAATCCTTGTTATGGGCCACTGTTATGATCTCTGCTTGATCGTCCCTGATACTGCTTCAGCCAGGATGCTGGGATATACCTCACCATAGCCTCATGTGGGTGGAGGTCTAGGATCCCAACTCAGCCTTTCTTGGCATGGGTAGAAGTGAGGCCACAGTTTTTTATGTAGTGCTTGTCTGACTAGAGTGGCCATTATCTGGAAGTTATTTGTCTTGCTGGACTGCTCCTTTCCTGGTCCTTTGGCTAGAGAAAGCAACCTTTTGTTTGGGGTTTTGTTGTTTTTTGCTCTTCCTGTTGGCATTTCTGAGTTGTAGGATTCTTTGGCTCCAAGTTTGGGATATTTGAAGCAAAAGAAAACCTAAGGTTTCTGAGCTCCCAAACCAGTCTGCCTTCTCTCCAACTTAGAGAATCTTCCTATGTTTGTTTTGTGAATCTTGTCCAGGGTTTTTACTTGTACTTAGTGGGAAGAATAGATAAAAATCTAATATTTTTTTGTCTATAAACATAAGCCCAGTCTACCCAGTCTTGTTTTTTTCCAAAAGAAGTCAGAAATCCAGAGCTTTTTTGTGTGTGAAATTCCCCAATTTTTTTAAAGTTAACAATTCAGTTTTATCTACAAAGCACTGTGTGGACAGGCAGTCTCCAGATTAAACAACACTGCTGGCTAAATTTGTCCTCAGGCTACATGCTCATGACCTCTGGTTTAAGCTACACAGGCAAGGAGGGATAAAGGGTTGTGGGTTTGGTATACTTGGAGGTTTGCACATTGCCAAAGAAGCGTGGTTGCCCTATCCCACATTTACTTATTCATTCATAAGAAATTATCACATGTCTACTGTGTGTGAACTACAGTGGTGAATGAGACAGCAAGGGCTTCTCACTATGGAGCTTACATGAACAAACAAAACACACTATAGTAGGTGTTGTGATGGAGAAGTTTTCAGAAATAGATGTGACTTTATGGGCAGCTCCTGAGGTGGGATGTCTTTCTCATGGTTAATCCTAGTGGATTTCTTCAGGAATCCAAAGTCATCTTTCTTGTTATTTAAGAAGATTGCCTGGGGGAAGCCACATTGGCTCCAATGACAGCTAGAAGTGAGAACAGGTGCCTCTTATCTACATCCTGTCCTGGAAGCTGGCTATAGTCAGAAGTAGCAGAACTCTCCCAAACCTCATAGTGGGGGAAAGGCAGGGAAGAAAATCCAGAGTCACACTAAGAAAGTCAAGCAAACAGGAGGGCTGACATCTGGATGTAGGGTTGGAGCATGATTTATCATTGTGTGAACAGGTCCCGGAGATGGAGGTGAAGGCTAGAGGTGTCACTCAGCATGTTCTCACCTGGTCAAACCAGGGGCTGACATGGAATGGGTACCACTTGCCATCTCCAGGGGAGAGAGGGGACAAGGATGGACCCAAGAAATTACCAGTACAAATTCCTTTGACCCTTTTGGTCATCAGGGTATGAGATAATCAGTCCTGATTCTGAGGATGCATATGTGTAGTTAGGTACTCTGGAATCCCAACCAGCATAAACACCCATAGTGGGGTAGAACCAGAGAGGTAGCCCAAACAGCAAAAGCTGTCCCACTCTCATGTATTGTACAGTCTTAGGCTTCTGCATACAAACATTTTGTGGTGAAGCCAAAGTTTGAAAAGCCCAGAATTGAACTTTTTGTTTAGATTCATATCTGAACACTATCTATGATCGCAACAGCAGCATGATTACTTTGTTATGAAAAAAATTAGTTCTCTCCTGTTACACTCAGGCCTTTTCCATCTCAAAACCTTGAAATCTTCAGAGGTCTTTGGCAATTCCACATTTTTTATGAGTTTCAGCAATAAAATAAGTTGATTTACTCAGCTAGGAAAAGGATGATAAATACTAATTGAATTTTATTTTGCAGAATCCTGCAGCTGAAGATAAGGAAGCTTAAAGACATGACAAAAACAAACAAATAGCACATAGTTTGTTTTCCTGTACGGCAAATACAACCCTGCCTGACTTACAAGCATTCCCCCTTTCCTCCAAATATGAGAAGGTCACAGTCTCAGCTCACTGCTGCCAAGGTAGCTGTCCCCACTAAGAAATGATTGTTCAGTGGCATTTACAGCAAATTGCAGAAAGGAGAAAGAGCTTGCTGGAAATAGACTCGTGTCAGACTATCACATCTCATAAAAATAATAAAAATAATAGCCATGCCAGTCTGTTCTGTGCCTGGCATTTCACGTAACTTCATTTACATTCACCAATCACATGAGCTTGTAAAGGTGGCACTATTTTTACCTTAAAGATAAGGAGACTTAGGCTTAGAAAGGTAAGTGACTTACTGAGATCACATAGCTCAGTAAATGTTGGAGCCAGAGTTCACGTGGATGGCATCATTCGCTCAGATCCCTGGTTCTTAACTGGGGGCGATTTTGCCCCTAGATAACACCAAACAATGTTCAGAAACATTTTGTTGTTGTTGTTTTCTTAATGGGTTGGGGGGTTGCTATGGCATCTAGTGGGCAGAGATCAGGGATTCTGCTAAATATCCAACAGTGTACATGACAGCCTCTGACATGAAAGAATGATCTGACCCCAAATGTCAGTAGTGTTGAGATTGAGAAGCCCTGGTCTGGAAGACAGGAGGCCTCAGATTTAGTTCCTATTCTGCATCAAGCTCAGAATGTAACTTGGAAAACTTACTTCCTCTCTTGGAGCCTCAGTTTTCTTGTGTGTAAATCAAGGGGATAGACTGTGAGATTGGATTATCTCTAAGGTATTTGCAGCTTCAATACCCTGTGGATCCTGAGAAGCTTTAGAATTTCATCTCTGGCTCTTGAAGTGGTCTTGAACGGACCTGTGAATCATACTGAGGCTTCAAGCAAAAGTAAGAGTTTTTGGAAGGCATAAAGAAAACTCTGTTGTGAGGACACATGTGGACACTTAATGCATTCAGCAATAGAAAAAAATGTCTTCACATCATATTGTATTTGGGTCTTAGTTGTTAAATTTTGACTTCTTACCACAATTAAGTTGCCCATTCTGAACCAGCCAATTATTGTGTCTCTGTGGGTTGGCTGAGCTAGGTGTGGTGTATTGGTGCCTCTGGGGGAGGCAGGTCAGCTAACAGTGGGGTATTTGTGCTACCAACAACTGTTTATATTATGGACGCACAGACTCTGACAACCACAAGACCAGCTGAGCCTTAGCATGGGCAGACCACCTAAGCCTTACCATAGCCCCATTCTTCTGGATAGGCCCCACTGGCCAGTGGAGGTCAGTGGGGAAAAATTTATTCCAAAGCCAAAAATTACTTCTTTGCTAACACACACACACACACACACACACACACACACACACCTACATCTACATAGATTAACCCACACATCTGGCAATAGATTAAATATTTCAACCACTTTGTATTTGTTTAATGAAGATTTAACTTCATCCAGTTTTTATAATTGTCGGAGGACTGACCTTCAGTATATTGAGGATTCATTGCTAGTGCTTTTGTGAAAGGTCAGTGGGAAAAAAGCAGGTTAAGAATTTGTTTGAATTTTAGTCAGGAGATACTTGAGAATTGGTAAGTTAAATTGCTAAATTAAATTCTCAAGTTTCTATGAGTCATGGGGTAGAATGTAGATGTGGGCATGGTTCAGTTCCTGCCCCGAAGGACCTGGCAGTCTCTTGGTGGGAAGGCACAGGAAAGCTGGGTTGGAGGCAAATGACACTGCTGTAGCCTTAGATGCCATAAGGCTGGGTCAGGGTCATGAGGCTGGTGAGTTTTTGCAGGCTGATTTGTTTCTGTGTCATCAGGGCTGAGCAGAGTGTCAGGCACACAGAGGCCTCAGTGAACGCTGCTGAACATGACAGACTGACACAGTTCTCTCTCGTAGCTTTACTCATGTTGCATTGAAGGTGTCACTATACCCTGCTCTGCCTTGACTGGGAATTCCGTGACGGCAGAAGCCCCGACTTGTTCACCTCAGTATCCCCTGCGCCTGGCCCAGAGCATTCCCGAGGAATGGATGAATTCATGTACAACTGAGTGGTACTCCCAAGGGCTCTGCGTTCCAAGGACTGCATACTCCCTGAGGGCTGGGGATAGTTGGGTGAGGCTTCACGGATGTCAGGGAACCTGAGAGATGAGGCAGAGAAAAGCAGAGGGAGACTTCCAGATTATGTATTGAGGAGGCAGGTTACAAGTGCCTTTTCCTAGTGAGAATTGGCAGCTACTTGGTGTCTGAAGGCTTGTATGAGTCTTCCCTTGCTGTGTAACAAAGTACCACAGATTCAGTGGCTTAAAACAACACTCATTTATAATCGCACAGTGTGGCTGGGTCTTCTTCTCAGGGTCTTACCAGCTGAAAACAAGGCATTGGTGGGGCTGTATTCCCGTCTGGAGCTGGGTCCTCTTCCACACTCCCTGGTTGTTGGCAGAATTCAGCTTCTGTGGCTGAAGGACTAAAGTCCCTCCTTCCTTGCTGGCTGCCAGCTAGGAGATGTTCTCAGGTCCTAAAAGCTCTTATACAGATATAGCACATAGTATATGGCAGGCACTTCACATAGATTTTTTCACTTAGCCCTCTAAACCAGGGGTCAGCAAACTTTTTCTTAAAGCATCCAGTAGTAAATACTTCAGGCTTTGCAGATCAAGAGGGAATGTCAAGGCTATTAGGTAGGTACTTAATATAATCATATAAAATGTAATCATTTAAAGATGTAATAAGCATTCTTAGCCTATGGGTTGTAAAAAAAACTGCCGGCTGAATTAGCCTGTGTGGGTGGTAGCATGCCCTCTTCCTGCTCTGAGCAATCTAATTAGACTAAAATATTATAATATTTAGAGATGGATAAATGGAGATGCAGAGCCTTTAGGTTACTTGCTGGACTCTCTCAGCACCCAGCTACGGCTGATTCTGGTTCCCAGGTCTGGTTCTGCAAGGCCTGACCAGAATCCACATGTACAGGGATCATCGTCCGCTCGTCTTTCTTCTAGATGCTAACTCCCTTTCTCTCAAGTCCCCACAAGGGTGACAGGGCCAGAAGGTGGAAAATTAGCCTACCACGTGCCAGTTGTGAGGTCTCAGGCAGTCATTCTGTCTGTAGCCTGTTTCTTTTCTCTGAAGTAGGTGGGATACTGCCTTAACCTTGCCCTGGGTCCTTGGCCACTGGCCAACAGCAGCTGGGGAAGGTGGTTAGGGCCCTCCTTAGGAGGAAATGAGAGAGTCTTTGTGGATGTCCAGGCTTATCCATCAGATAACCCTTCATCTCATCACCCATACCCTTGCCTGAACATCAGAGTCCCCTGGGAAGATTTCTAAAAAATGTAAAAATCAAATTCATGGGCTTTGTCCCTAAAAATTCAATCCAGTAGGTCTGGAGTGGACCTGGGAATTGGAGTTGTTTTGAAACTTTCTAGGCAATTCTGATGCAGAGCCAGATTTGAAGCCATTAAATAGATGAGTGCTTCTAATCAGCTGGGGTACTTACCAAACTTAGAGCCTCCCAGGCCCCTGCCCGGGTGGTTATTGTCACTAGGGATGATGGAGACACACTAGACATGTTTTCTCCCAGTCTCCTTCTACCCCGGAGTCCCCACACATGCTTGTAGCTGGTCTTCTCAGAGATTGGGCCAGCAAGCCTAGGTGAGTTCTGGATAGCGAGATGACTAACAAGCACCACGGGTGAATCTGATGTTCTCCAAAGTCTGCCACGCACTGGGGATGAACAAACCAAGTGAGCGCACCTGGCCATCAGGTGGACTCAGTAGAGCTCGCTTCTAGCAATCACTTAATTAGAACTTAATGACATTTAATCCAAATCAGACACCGAATGTTAGAAATTGCGAAGTTCTTTTAAGTTTAGTGACACTGAACCCAAACACTGTGACAAATATAGTTCAGATTCTGGCTGGAGGGCATTATTTATGCAAGGATTGGAGCAGCTGGCGGTAGTTTGCAGGTGCCTCCTAGGAGACCTTTAGTGCAGACACGAAGGCAGTTCAGCTCAGAGGAGTCTGTGTTCTACATAGAACCTCACAACTCTTTCCTTGGGAGCTTCACTCGAGGCAGGAGCTGTATATACTAGTCGCATCCTAGGCAGGAACTCTACATACTGGGCAGGAACTACATATACTAGTTGCAAGTTAGTCTTTTATTAAAGTCATCCTAAAAGACAAGATTTTTTTCTCTTTCTAAATGGCTTTGTTTTTTGTATGGTGAAGTGGTTCGTACACATTTTCACCCTTCTTAAGACCTGGCTCTGGTGACTCCTCCTGTGCTAAGCTTTTCCAGCCCCTCCCCACCCAGGTGACACATCACTCAGTACTTACCTCTGCAGGACCTTGATCAAGACCTGGGAACTCCTTGTTCATCCAGCAATCTTCTCCCAATGTGACCATGCTGAAGGAAGGAAAGTGACCTCCTTGCCTCCAGGTCCCCATCCTCACACAGAGCAAAAATGTCTGCTAAATGAGAGCTAGGTAAATGAGTGGAAAGCCCTATACGGTTGCTTGAGGTGAATATAACAAAGGCCCTGCCCTCAAAATATTTACTTAGAGGGATAAGTTGACAAGGGGCATGCTGGAAACCACTGTGGCGTTCAGAGACTGGGGACGGTGGTCTCAGTTCAGGGGGGGGAACATCAGAGGAGGCTTCAGTGTGGCAGATGATTGTCGAAGTGGCGATTGGAAGATGAGTGGGCCCTAGTTGCTCCATTTAGAAGGAGAAAGGAAACCAGGAGCAGAGACAGAGGAGATGAAAAATGTGGGCATGTCGAGGTTGTAGCTGTCAGCCCCTTTGCCTGGCACACAGGCCTTGTGTATAGAGGAAGTGGGAGCCACAGTGAGGAAAGAGCAAAGGGACAAAAACATGTGGCATGTTCACTGTCAGCCTGGGGGTTTGCACTTGTTAGGGACCCAGGAATGTTTTGAGTGACAGGACTGATAGGGAGACATAGGGAATCAAAGTGGCATACTTGGCCACTGGGAGAGTAACTGTGAATGCTCTAACTTTTGGTAGTGCAAGATACTAATTATTTCTTCAAAGAGTATTTATTGAGCACCCAGTACATGTTAATCTCTGTTCTAGAAACTTAGGATACAAATAAGTGAACCTAAAAGAGTTCTGGGTCCTCATAAAACTTATATCCTAGCAGAGGTGAGAGTGAGACACAGACAGTAAATAATAGACATAGAAAATCAGCAAATTATATGGTAGGTTAGATAAAGAATGAAAAGGGAGAAAATCCTGAAAGGTAGAGGAGGGAGTGGGTTGGGTAGTGAAGATGATATTGAAGGGAGGGTGGGGATGTGCGGTGTGTCATCTGAATGAATGGGTTGGAGGGTGTTTCAGGCAGAGAGAATGGTCAGTACAAAGGCCGGGAGCTGGGGGCTTTCCAGATTGTTTAAGGGAAGCCTGGGGTCAGAGAGGTAATGAGGGTGGGGCAGATCAAGCGAACTATGGTGAGAGCTTTGACTTTTCCTTTGAGTGCAGTGGGAGCCATTGCAGGGATTTGGGCAGAGGAGTGACATGAATTGGCTTACATTCTGATAGGAGCTCTCTTGGAATGGCATTGAGAGTAGATTGTAGGAGAAAGGCCAGGGCAGTACCAGGAAGGCCAGGTAGAAGGTGACTGCAATCATACAGCTAGGAGTGCTGGTGGCCTATATCATGAGGTGAGAAGTAGTGGGATTTTGAGGGTGGAGCTAATAGGATTTACTAATTTTTGAGGTGCGAGAGACACATAGGGGTCTAAGATGGCTGCAAGGTTTTGGGTCCAAACACTGACCAAGTGGGTGCAGTGGGTTTGGGAAGGAATAGGGGGCATTTACTTTAGAATGTTCCATTTGCTATGTCTTCTAGCATCCAAGTGGAGATGTGAATAAGCAATTGGATACCCACATTTAGAGTTTGGGAGAAAGGTCTGACTGGAGAAATACATTGAGAATTGTTGGTTTACAGCTAGTCTTTTAAGACATGGGATATTAAGATGTTCAGGAGAAGAGATAGAGGACAAGCAAAGGAGACTGAGAAGAACTGGTCAGCAAGTTAAGAGAAAACAAAGAGAGTAAAGTATCTGGAACTAAAGGGAAGGAGGTGGGATATGGAAGAGACCAGTGAGATACTCCCCAAGCCAGTTCCTCTTTTTCCCAGGCACATAACTAGACTACATTTCTTTTCTTTTTTTTTTTTTTTTTAAGATTTTATTTATTTATTTGAGAGAGAGAGAATGAGAGACAGAGAGCATGAGAGGGGGGAGGGTCAGAGGGAGAAGCAGACTCCCCGCTGAGCAGGGAGCCCGATGCGGGACTCGATCCCGGGACTCCAGGATCATGACCTGAGCCGAAGGCAGTCGCTTAACCAACTGAGCCACCCAGGCGCCCTAGACTACATTTCTTACCTTTCCTTGAAATTAGATGCATCTACATGACTGAGTTCTGGACAGTGAAATGTGGCTGGAAGTAATGTGTGCTACCTCCAGTAAAATCTCCTGCTCTTTTGGCCTCAGATCATGGTGGAGCCTTCAGATGGGAGAATCTGGTCCCCTAATGACTGTGTGGAGCAGTAACCACCCCGCCACACACACACACACACACACACACACACACACACACACACTTGGGAGTGCATCATGGGTGAGAAATAAATCTTTATTATTTTCAGCCACTGAGAGTTGAGGGTTGGTTGTTACAGCAGTTAGTGAATTCTGACAAACATAGGGAATGATCGAGGGCTTTGGATGAGTCAGGGAAGATGAGGACTGAGGAAGGATCATTGCCAGTGACAACCTGGAGGTCACTGGTGGCCTGGAAAAGGGAGTTTTCAGGGAAGAATGAATGAAAGTGTGATTGGAGTTGGTGCAATAGAAAGTGGGAAGAAAGAAGTTGGTGACAGTGAATCCAGACCCACTCTCCACGACTGTAAAAGGAAACAAATGGGGTACTAGCTAATGGAGAAAGAGGGGTCAGGAAAGGGTGTTTTATTTTAAGATGGGAGAAATAAGCAAACCTTGTGCCATTTGTTGGTGGAAAATGTCAGCTCTTTTCCTGAGCCCACGGTGCAATTTGGCACCTAGCCCATGCCTCTGCCGCTCACCTGGGACAGTTATTTGTTTCCGCCTGAATAGCAAATGATATCGTTTTGAAAGGCCTCCTGGTGCCTGATTGATTTGTTAGGGAACCTGGCAGCTTTAATGGACTTTTCTGACAAGACAATGGCTTCTCCTGGCAGTGCTTGTCTTGGAGAGGTTCCAGGGATGGTAATGAACAGCATTATGCTGGAAAACAGAGGAGGAAGAGGAGGAGGAAGAAGAGGTAGATGTTGCAGTTTACTTGACATGGAACCTGAAGCATGGGAAGGAAGTCAGCTTTAAGGTCCTGTTTAACCCACTGAGCCACCCAGGCGTCCCTATTTAAGGTCCTGTTTAATTGGCAGATACCAGGGGAGGGAACAAAGGTATGAAAGAAATGTGTCTTGTTAGGGTCTTGGTTAGTAGGAAACAACTAGGATCACCCCATGAGCATATTTCCTTTTGTAATTAATCTCCATGGATCTCCCTTTTCCTTCTGTTCCCCATTTTCCAAAGAAAAGGTGTCCTTTGGGATGCAGTGTGGCATATGAGAAAAACTCGACTTAAATTCCTGCTTCATCACTTTCTGCCTATGTGACCTTGAGTAAGTCACTTAACATTTCAAATCTTCCATTTCGCCTTCTGGAATATGGAAATCTTCATATCTGAAATAGTTGATGGCATGTGGCAGGGGTCCGCAAGTGGTGGCTCTTGTTATTTGGGACCATGGAGAAGACAGGATGGCCTAGAGAAGCTATCATGATAACATGGGTTATCATGTGGTTCTCTTCTCCAACCTTGTGTAACTTCCCCTCCCTGTGCCTTCTCATCCATAAAGTGGAAGTAATCACAATGCCTACCTCACAGATTTGAGGGGCGTATTAATGAATGAATGCGTGTAAGACACTTAGTGTCTGGCACATGATAACTTCTTGATGAATGAGCTGTTAGAATTATTTGCACACACACACACGTGTGTGTGTGTGTGTGTGTGTGGTTTTGTGTTAATTTGGGGAAAGGCACATCTCCTGGCTGGTTGGTTGTACTTAACATGGAACCTGGGCAGAACTTGGGGATGGGGTGAGGGATCTGGAACTAAGGATAGCAGTGTGATGCTCAGCCTGTCTCTCATTCCAGCTATGCCCAAATGGCTCCCTGTGGGAGCCAGATGTGCTGAGGGGAACCTCCATTTGAGGGGTAACATGAGCCACCTTGAGGTCCTTGCAGTTGCCAAGGGTCTTATCCCCCTCTTACTGTCCCTCAGGCAGCCAGACTGCAGTGGTGCTTATAATTGCCCAGGCCTGCCTACCCCCCATTCTGGCTCTCTGAGGCCATTGGGAAGGAACTGGCAATCCCTAATGACAGGACATTGGTAGGCCCCCTGTCATTACTGACCTGCTAATGATTCTTAGGGGCTCTAAATATGGTGGGGCATGGAGGAGTCAGGAGGTGTATGAGAAGAGGGCAGACATTTTCCATAAGATGTGGCCTTTGTCTTACCTGTGACAAGGTAAACATTATTAGGCATATCTTAAAGGTAAGGAAGTTGAAAGTCAGAGAGTTTGTGTAACTTGCCCAAGATCATACAACATCCAAAGGGATTTGTCAGCATCTGAACCCAGGTCCTTCTGACACTCAAATACTATGTTTGTTTTTTTTTAATTTCTTTTATCATTATGCCCATGTGTGGTTCAACTCAATTCGAATGTATGGAGCTCACAATGAGTCCTCAATGCTGGAAGGGGGCCATATATGCACAGAGGCAGAAGACATTATGCCCACCTGTGAGGAGTGCTCAGTGTAGACATGAAGGCAGAACATGCTCGTGGAGAACTTGAGCATGTGATAAATGTTCAGTGATCAGGCTGGCCAGACAATGAAGCAGGGGTTCAGAGAAAGGCAAGTCTAAGTACTCTCTAGGTCATGAAAGGTGGGACTCCCAGAGACATTAAACTGAGGATGGTGAGCAGAGAGTGTTCAGAAGGGGGCTGAGGACGCAGGATTAGATGTAGTTGTTGCTTGGACCTGACCCTACACAGCCACATTTTCTGCATATTCGCAAGGCAGTTCTTGGTTAGTCAATGAGCTCATCAATCAAAACACCATCTTCTGCCACTCCACGAGGGCTGAGCACCTACTCTATGTAAGCACTGTGTCTGAGACTTGAGCCCACAGGACAATACAGCAACAGCTCTTACTCCCTGATCAATGCAAATACCCGTGTCTCACAAAGCTCCAGACCCACACTCCTACTGGTCAGCCCCGGGGCTGGGTGGGACTCGTATGGACAGCACCCTGCTGTAGGCATGCGCTGTGCCCCTAGGGGCTGGGAGCTTCATCTTCTGTCTCTGAAGAAAATGCACCCAAATGCACAGAAGTAAGGGGTTTTATTACAGATATAACCTTGAAGCTACTCCTATTAAACAAAATGAAAAGGAAATCATTCACAAACTTCAGAACATTCACTTTTATTAGTAACAAATTACTGCTTGGTGGAAATACTGCTGCTGAGATCTATAGCTATAAACAACTCTAAATTAGTCTGTTCATGGGGCCGGGAGGGCACCTTTAAGATCTGGTAGTGGAGTCCAGGAGTTGAGAGAGGCCGGCAAAGAACCCACAGAGACACCTTCTCCTTCTCTGGGGGTGGAGAAGTGGGCTTAGCAGGAGGCAGAAGCCTAGAGGGAGGACACACTCCTCCCTGGGGGAGGCCCTGCAGAGCCCCTCAGGGCCACCTCCCCAGCTTGGGGGCAGAGGCCAAGGCAGGGGGCAAGGATGAACAGCACTGGCAAAAGGCCCCTAAAGGAACTGATTGAGGAATTGCGGCCCCAGCCAACCGGAAATGAGCGCAAAGTGCTCCAGGCGGGTCTGGCTTCCTTAATACCCGTCTGCTCTTATCAAGTGTGAGGACACCTGACACATAACAGCCAAACATGACTCTTATCTTCCAGACCTGAATTAGCTCCCCAAACCAACTCTTCAAGGCTTCTTTTAAATAATGAAGTATCTGATAAATGTGCTGCCAGGTGGATTCAAGAGCAGCTGAGGAGAGCGGCTGAGACCAGGTTTAAAATCTCCCATTGAAGCCCTGTAGGGAGACATTTGTAACTGCCCTGCTAGAATCTCTGTTTAGGGAGGGTGTGTTGGGTGGTTCCGTTTGGACGCTGGTGGGGCACATCCAGGGTAGAGAACGCTCAGAGACCGATAGAAATGTGGTGGGCCTGAAATGGCAGATCTGAGGTCTGTAACAGCTGCCTGAGCCAGGAATTGCTAGTCCCAGGAGGAAGCAGAGCCTACCCTGCGCGAGCAGTGTTATCAGGCAGCTGGTATTTGTCCCCTCCTTCTATATTCTACTTCTCTGTGCATCCCCAGGATCACTGAGTAACCAGAGCCCAAGGGGGTGAGGGGCGGACCCTGGGATATTCTCAGACCTTTCTTCAGACCTTCCTCAACCTCATGTTTCTCCATCACAACTGACCGATCATGTGTCCCATTTCCAATTTCTAAGGTGCCTGTGTTTTAACTAATAACCTAACAAACAGCAGAGGGAAGAGCTGTGAGAGCAGGTCCTCCTTCCCAGGAATGTTTGTGCTTTACAATGAGTTAGTCCAAGAGAAGGAGTGTTTCAGAATCAACATGAGTCTCAGTGAGAAACTTCCCCTCTCTAAATCCCAATTCTCCACTTTGTAAGAGGAAGGAGTTGTTGTAGGTGACCCATCCTAGCCATTCTATTCATGTCTTAATGGCATGATTTCAGACATCAGAGAAATCTTTCTGTGACCCTTAACTCGGACTACACCTAAGCTACCCATTTTGTCTTCCAGGGTCTTTAAGCGGGGATAATGATGCCTTCCTTAGGAAGTTATTTCAAAAATTAAATAAGATGACACTTGGGAACGTGCTCCACAAATTCAGAAGGTCAAAACCACTGTGAGGACTGACATTGATGGTGTTCTTTTAAATAACCAAGCACAGAGTAGATAGAGCATTCTGTGCCTAGTGAAAATACTCCTATATACACCTTGATGCAATTATTGGATTGTCACACAGGGTAAATTCCTAGGAGATGAATTGGTGGGTCAAATGTATACTCTGTTAGCATTCTTGGTACCCAGAGCAGAACTGGCTTCCAGAAAGGAACTGATTTACCAGCAGTTAAAAAAAAGAACTGCTCTCCTCTCTGTTTTGCCAATTGAATAAGCAAAATTGTGGCCACATTTTATTGTGCATCTTGTTGATTACTGGGGAGTGTGAACATTTCCAAAATCATTATGGAGTATATGTGTTTTTTGTCTTGTGAATTTTGTATTCATATATGCTTATAATTGAGATTATTGTTTCCCTATTAAAATGCAAAATGTCTATCTCTAGCTTCCTCTTTTTAATAGTAACCCATTCACAGATCTT
The DNA here is from genome assembly GCF_011800145.1 of Mirounga leonina. Lineage (NCBI taxonomy): Eukaryota > Metazoa > Chordata > Mammalia > Carnivora > Phocidae > Mirounga > Mirounga leonina. The sequence continues at coordinate 35,758,326 of NW_023270268.1, forward strand.
TGTTTTGCAGGAAATATTACTCTTTTGTGCTTTTAAATTTCGATTAGATTGTTTTGGATATAAATTTTAAACAGTATTAGTCAAACCCATTGATGTTTTCTTTTATGATATTTTTCTCATTACTTTTTGCTCTAAGCAAAAGGAAAAAGGTTCCTCATCCAAAAATCTGAACAATACTAATACTTTTTTCCCAAGGTTATATAAAGCTCATTTTTAAACTAACTCTCTAAACTTTTTGAAATTTGTCTTGATGTAGGATTGGAGATGAAGCTCCAAATTTCTTATGAGTAAAAATATTCACAAAAATATTTCTCTTGAAAATAATTTTATTAATCCTAGTTTAGTAAATTTAGTTGGTTTTATCTAGGAAAGTTTATTTTTACTGATTTTCTTTTTATGAAATACAATGAGATCTTTTAATCTTAAATTATGATTGATTTTTTTGTCTGTTTTATTTTAGTCAAGGGAAATTTATAATATCTTTGTTTATTGATTCTGTTCCCCACAATTACAGACAATGCTTATAATCTCTGTCCTCCATGTATTATGTGTTCTGACATTGTTGTTTGTTTCGTTGGCATTTTCCTGCCTTCTTAGACATTTTATTTTATTTTTTTTAAAGATTTTATTTATTTATTTGACAGAGGGAGAAAGAAAGAGAGAACGCACACAAGCAGGGGGAGCTGCAGAGGCAGAGGGAGAAGCAGGGTCCCCACTGGGCAGGGAGCCAGACACAGGGCTGGATCCTAGGACCCTGGGATCATGACCTGAGCTGAAGGTAGATGCTTAACTGACTGGGACTTCCAGGCACCCCAGATATTTTATTTTTTGCATCAGTTTTACAGTTTTTACTTTGCTTTTGTGTGCTACCAATGCAGATTTTCATTCTGATGCCATATTTTTGGGTTCTGTTGCAATCCTTTTTATTTCACTCATCTTTTTTAGTTAATTCTGTTGGGGTTTCATATTATTTGTTATCTTTTAACCCAGTTTTATGTAAAAAGACACTGTGACTTTGAGCAAGCTATGTACTTTCTCTGTACTTCTCAGGGGGTAATTGGAGAATAAAATGAGTCAATGCTTATAAAGTGCTACTAGCTATGTTTGACACAGAGAAAGGGCACAATTAATCTTACTTATAATTATTAACACCCACCACACTTTCTGGTTATTTTACATTCTGAAAAGATACAGTGGATAGAAAATGATAGTTCCCAGTTTGAGTGCCCCCAAATTTCTTCATATCTTTGTCACCACCACAGCATCTTCCTATGAGAACCATATATTTAGGGAAAATATGTCATTACCATTCTATCTACCCTACTCATATCTTGCTCTCAGAGTTTTGAAACTTAGGGACTCAATTACCTATAGAATAAAATCCGCTATGTGTACTGTGGTGGTTGTCAGGAGTGGGGATGCAGAGTTGTGGGTGTTGCTTGGGGGACAGTATTCTGGCTGATCAAACCAGGATTCATTTAGTAGAAAAGACAGGGCTCAGTATTTGGATAAGTATTGACTTTGCATTTCTGGATCAGGGGGCCCATGGGGGAATGAATGGACTATAACCCCTCATGCTTTTAGGTCAGCAGGTTCACTTCCTTTCAGCCACATAGCTTCAGTGCCCATTAATGGATTTTTTCATTTCTGTTTCACTGGTAGGAGATAGAATTTTCCTTTCAATTCTGTCGATAGGTTAACTGCCAGGGCCAGATTTTGGTGCCTTTGTGAGTGGTGGTTCTTGCAGTGGCTTTGTATGTACTTCCATGGGGTACTGAGGGAGACTGAGTCCACTGCTGTTATTCAGGGACGCTTCTACCATGTATATCCCTGTTGAAGTTGCAATGATAGCTGCATTGCTGTCTGAACCTGCAGCTCCCCAGTCTGGGAGCCAGAGCACCCTGGGATTTAGTGGATGAGAAAGTAGCAGGAACCCTGCACAACACTCTCCTGTGGACTAGCACCTGGAGAGGACAAGTGGCATAAAGAGCCAGCATGATGAAAAGGAGTGAACTTTTAGTTCAGGTGGTAGTGAAAGAGGGCATTCCAGTGGTTCAACTTTGAAAAGATGCTAACTTTTTATGTGTAAGTTGGAGCCTTAATTAATCTAATTCTCACCACAAGCATAGATTTCAAGGACTTTCTAAGCACCTTCAGGGCTGCAAATCAGAGACCATTCAGGTGATCATTCATTCACTCCCCTATTCACATTTTTTGAGCTCCTGCCATGTTCTAAGTGCTGGGGATACAGTGGTGAATAAGACAGAAACTTCCCTGTCTCTTCTGAGAAAGTCTACTCTTCATTGCACACCTACCATATCACACTCATTTATTAGGAGTCTTACATGCCTCACTGCACATGTAATGACTCTGGGAAGTTGCCACCATTGTCCTTATTTCAAAATGAGGAATTGGACACAAAGAGCTTTGTGTCAGTGGAAGGCCAGGACTTGACCCACTGTTTGCCTGACACTAAAGCCCTTGGCTTATGCTTCTTAAATCCACCAATACCTACATGCCATGAATGATAAGAATATGTTTGTGAGGATATGACTCTGCAACCAGAGATGCAGTGTTCAACTTGATAGAAGCAGCAGTAGCTGGAGCATGCAGTACATCTGGATGCTAAGAAACATCTGGAAGCATTACACTTTTTTGGCAGGTGTTTTGGTAACAATGAACCAGTCAACCCACATGATACGCACCCAGCAGGAAAGAGGCATTCCCACCTGGAGTACAGACTCTTGAAGTCTGAGAGCAATTTTCAGTTTTGCTCTTGTAATCCTATGGGAAATCATGCACTAGCCTGAGCTGAATTCACAGAGGCTCAAGGAAACCTCAAGCTTTTTTGGTTGGATAACTCATCACAGTGAAGCCACACTATGTCCTAACCATTCTTTGCACCATTCCTGAGGAAGGATGCCACTTGTCTGGTGGGTTTGAAGGAGGAAGACTGTTATAGAATTCAGGGACAGGGAGGGGGTTGTAACAATACTTAGACAGCCATGAAGCTGAGGATAACTCAACATACCCTCAGTTTCCTAGGTTCTAATCTCCAAATTCATAGCATTCCCCCTCCCCTTCCCAAGTATTCCATGAACAGTAACCAGACATTCTACTCACTACATTATTGTGAGCATGATTTTTTTTATTTTTATTTTTTATTGTTATGTTAATCACCATACATTACATCATTAGTTTCTGATGTAGTGTTCCATGATTCATTGTTTGTGCATAACACCCAGTGCTCCATGCAGAACGTGCCCACTTTAATACCCATCACCGGGCTAACCCATCTTCCCACCCCCCTCCCCTCTAGAACCCTCAGTTTGTTTTTCAGAGTCCATCATCTCTCATGGTTCATCTCCCCCTCCGATTTCCCCCCTTTCATTCTTCCCCTCCTGCTATCTTCTTCTTCTTTTTCTTTTTTTTTCTTAACATATATTGCATTATTTGTTTCAGCGGTACAGATCTGTGATTCAACAGTCTTGCACAGTTCACAGTGGTGAGCATGATTTTTAAGAGAGGTTCTGAACACTTAGGGGTGGAGGCAGTGTCTCATTCCCTGGACAGCCAGGCCAGGCTCCTGTGGAGGGTCAGCCTGGTGGAACAGAAGGAGCTCTGGACTGGCTGTTGGGAGGGCTGGGATCTTGTCCCAGCTCTGCCCCTCGCTAGCAGTGTGACTTTGGTAACCATTCCCTCCCTGGCCTCAGTTTCCTCCTCCATAAATTGAGCAATTTAGTTCAGTTTAGATTATTTTAAGGAGGGCACCTGGGTGGCTCAGTCGTTAGACGTCTGCCTTCGGCTCAGGTCATGATCCCAGGGTCCTGGGATCGAGTCCCACATCAGGCTCTCTGCTCTGCAGGAAGCCTGCTTCTCCCTCTCCCACTCGCCCTACTTGTGTTCCTGCTCTCACTATGTCTCTCTCTGTCAAATAAATAAATAAAATCTTAAAAAAAAAAAAAGATTATTTTAAGGAAACTTCCAGCTCTCTTATTTAAGATTCATTTGGGAATGATTGGTTTGCAGGGATGAGCAATCTGTTCTCAATTATCCATGACCAATAAACAGAAGGAGAGGCCCCAAACCACATAATATATACTGGGTAATTCATATATATCCAATTAATCCTCACAATAAAAAACTTTAGGTAGTTGTAATAGTTACAGTGATATAATGGAGTTGAATCATAATGCCCATTTAATTTACTTGAATGAAACCAAATGTGGATATTGGGAGAGAAATCTTCACTTAATCTCATCTCTACATCCCTGCCCCCCACCCTATTTACCATCTCTCCCTCAACCTTTCAAACTAGACCTTAACCTCTAGTGAATAAAAAAAGTATAAGAAAAGAAAAAGAATAATAATAAATGGAAGCTTTAGGGCTTCCAAGTGCCTGGTAGTCACAATTTAAAGAGGATTTAAAGTTTTGTGGTTTTATTTTTCCAGTGCAATTTTGCTTTATTTTCAATTCTCAGGACACCTGCTGGCTTTTGACCCTAAACCTGTGTAGATTTCCCCTGCATCCTCCATATTAGATATGAAATGAAAAGACAGGTGCAGATCTGGTGAGGAACCATGATTCAAATGCAGTGGCACCAAATGAACAAGCCCCTTCTCAGTCTCCCACTTCCCACATGGCTGTGCTGACCAACTACACAGACATTTGGCTCCTCTGGAACGCTACGGGTGGTTGCTGTGGGTATTCCCCTGAATGAGCAGTTATTTACACTTGGCTTTCTCATGCATTATGTTAATCATTTTTAGCAGAGATTTCCCTTCTGGATTTGGTTTGGCTCAGTCCAGTGTTAAAATGAGTTTCAGGCCTGGGGGAGCTGGTGACTAATGACAGAAAGGCAGCCATCAGTGTCCTGTGCGAGAATGGAAAATCAGTGTGGGGTGAACATTTTTCATTTGCCACAGGTAGTCCACAAAGCAATTAATCTGCATATAGATAATTACAGGTTGATTCAGTTGTACCTCTCTGAAATCAAAACTGTGGTTTATATAAGTAAAAAGCTTATATGCTACCTCCTGAGGACCACCCAGAGCCAGCCTGCCTAGGAAACTCCTTTAGCTAGCCTGGAAGTCTACTCTGCTTGATGTTCTTCAGTGGTTCCCCGCTGCTTTTAGGCATCATCTTTAACATGACCTATAGGGCCTCTATTATCTATATTCTGCTTATATCTTTAGCTTTGTTTCCTACCATTCCTCCTACCTCCCAACAGCTATAACAAGCTTATTTCATTTTCTCAACTAGACCATGCTTCTCTTCACTCTAGACCTTGCCGTGTATTGTCCATTGTGCCTGGAATACTCATCCCCTATGCTAAGACCCACCAGCCCTCAGCCCTCAGCCCCGGAGAAGCCCACACTGATGCCACTTGTAGCCTCCCTTATACTCGGTTGCAATTGCTGGTTTCTCTGCCAGAAGCTCTTCTGGGGAAGAGATCTGTCTGCCTTCCATCAAGCCTCATATCCTTACCATGTCAGTGCATATTGGGGACGCTCAATGGCTATTGATGAATGAATGACCCAATCATCAATTAAGATTAAACTTTCAATTCTCTGCCTGGGAGAAATAGCTTCATAGCCATTTGTGTTTTTCATTTTCATTTTTAATACCATAAGTAATACATGATATATTCTCCTTGTTAAAAAAGATAGAAGAAGGAAAGAAAAGAAACATTGCAAATGAGGCTGAACTCCTCTTAACTACCATTTCCAGGCCCAGGATCCTCCCCTATATTCAGTGTTATTTTTCCTAGCATGTATGTGTGTGCATGTAAGATGTGCACATGCACATTTGCACATTTGTATTTCTATACCCACATGTCCTACAAAGAAAATGTATAGTATTATATGGCAATATCTATTTGCAGCTTGCTTTTTTCAAATTTACATGTTACAAATTTGGTCCTGTGTTAGCATCCTTAGCTTTAATTCATTCTTTTTAGAGGCTGTCAAGATTTCAGAACATGGATAGAATAGTGTATGTAGTTACTCCCCTACTGTCCATCAATATTTAAGTACAAAGTGATCCTGGACTCTTTGAGAGAGTGGGGGACTTCAGGGATCATTTGATCTTCTCTAGAGACTGGAGTCCCTCCAGCAGCATCCCTGTACAGATGTCTCCCATTCTTGCTTGGATACTTAAAGGAAGAGAATGCTCTGTACCAGAGATGGCAACCCTAATTAGAACATTTATTCCCACATCAAACTAAAATCTTCACCCTTTTAATCTCCACCATTCATTGTTGGTTCTTTCATCTGGAACCTCAACCACTAAGTGCACTTCCTCCTCCTCTCTACTTGCCCTCCAGATGTGTGATGGGAACTGTCTCACACAAATCATTCATCTTAATCCTTCACCGAGTCCTTTAGATTTGACTTCTAGACCCTGTAAACATCAGGCAGCCTTCTGAATGCACCCAGTTTGGAAAATCCTCTCTTAAAGTGTCACTCTTAGGAGGAAATACAGCACGCTTGCTCTCTGGGATTATCCCTGGGCTCTTTGGGATTATCATCTCCCTCAAGTTAACCATTATGCATCCATTAACACCACCCATTATCTACATAACTTCAGGCCCCAAGGAAAAAAGGAGCAGGATGAGTAGATTTGGATCAGACTGGGATGACAGTGGGTGCAAACTCTTCTGGAATGCAGGCCTGGTGAGGGGTAGGGGGACATCAAGAGGATTCTGAGTTCCCCTGGAAAATGACAATGAGCAAAGAGAACAGAGCTCATAATCCATCTCCTCTACCATTTTTCTTGGCATGAGCTATGGAGGAAGCCAGTCCTCGGGAACCTGGGGACATAGCCCTGCCCGCTGATTCTTGTCTGAGTAAAATAAAGTAAGGAGCACCTGGCCCCCAGGCCTAGGCAGGCAGGCCCAGAGCTACTCTAGCATGATGAGCAGGAGGATTGTGCTGGAGAATAGCTGTTGGTGCCTGGTGTCCTTTCTTCTCTGTTCAGTCCTGCAGGATGCCTGGTCTACCTACATTCACCTATTCTAAGGTCTGACCTTGTGATGTGAAAGTAGGTCCCCCTGGTGGGTTAGTAGGAGGGACGAGTCTCACTTTCCTTCACAGGTGATTTGTGTGTTCAAGGAGATCAGGGCCCAAATCCAGCCCTGCCCTCTATCAGTCAGCACATTCTGGTTGTAAACAACAGAAACAGACCCTGGTGGCTTAAGGAGAAGAAGATTCACTAGAAGGAAATAGAGCAGGGAACTCACAGACCCCATAGGAGGTTGAAGACCCAGGTTTAATTTCCATCCTGAGCCAATCCATTCAAGATTTAGTGATCTGGAAAGGTCAGCTCTCTTGACAGCTTGGTTTATGGTTCTAATCTAAACTCAAAAACAATGAGTATAAGGCATCCGCAATGTAACAGAACATTCTAACTCTGTCTTAGATAAGATTATCCCAGCTTCGGTTTCCTTATCCTTTTTTTTTTTTTTTTTAAGCATGATGTGTCCATCCACTTTGAAAGGTTTTTGTAAAAGTGCCTAGCATGGAGTAGGTGATCAACATTCTTCAACCTCAGCATGTCCTAGGGACTAAAATGAGAGCTTGTTCCTCTGCAGATAGACCCGGCACTACATTTACCAGCTCATCTGACCTCTTTCTAACACATCCTCACTGCTTGAGGTCCTTCAGAAGAGAATCTCCTAATTATTTAAATAGTATCTTCAAAGATCACTTCCAGAGATGGAGGGAGAATTCCCACCCCAAGTGACTGCTCATGTGGCAGACAACTTTGAGAACAATGAGAGGACAGCATAGGGGAAGAAATTCAATAACAGCATAATTTAATGAAAGCAATCTTTCTTTGTCTGAAGCCTTATCTGTTTTCTTACACTTCGGAAAAGCACAGACACCATATATTTTTGAAGTCCTTATACAACATAATAAAATTAGACTATTTATTATATGTGTGTTAATCAGAATGTATCAAATTTTTATCAAGCAACCAAAATAGCTAACACTTCTGGATTTTGCATTATGATGTAGATCTGGGGTGGAGGGATGAATATTTTAGTAACTGCACTTAGTCCTTGCAGTGACAGAGATCTGGATCCCCTGGTAGAAATAGGAGGTGGGAAGAGTCCCTTTTCTGCCTTGTTCTTATGTGTTGATGGTGGGTTTGATCAGAAAAAGCTCTTACTCTGCCTTCCTTTGTCCTCCTTTCCTCCTCCTCTGCCTTGTCTTTGTTCCTTAGTCTTCTCTTTGCCCCTCTTGCACCACCCCCTTTCTCCTTCTTTTCCTTATTCCCCCCTACTTATGCCCTTGTATGACAATCGCAAACTATACCCAGGTCACAGGACCCACCACTACAGGCTCATTCTTTGGAATAAAACAGTTTCCTTGTTAAAATATAAGGAGCACCTAGAACAGGAGGCAGACAACTTGTTCTTAGCCAGGTGCTCTTTAATTGTAACTGTTTATCTATCTATTCTTATCTCCATGGTAGTTATCTTCATGCAAGAAATATCAGGAAAAAAGAGACACTGGATGTGGAGTTGGGAAGGGATGGGAATCCCTGCTTGCCTTTTAACTACCTGTCACCTTGGGAAACTTAGACTCATCATTCATTGAAACACCCAGCACAATGCCAAGCACATAGTAAACACTGAGTAACTTAAGAGAGTCGGTAGAGCCTAGTAATAACCATGTGTAAGTAACTTAACTTCTCTGTGCCCCAATTTCCTCATCTGAAAAATCAGAATAATAGTGCTACTTTTCAAACTGCATCATTATAAGGATTAAATAATTCATAGAAAATGTTTAAAACAGTGCCTGGCATAAAGTATGTACTCATTGTGTGTTATCTAATATAAAGTAGGTTTGGATTTGGTCAAGAAACACTCTAGGTATTTCCAGCAGAAAGGGATTTTGTCAAGGAGATTCGAGGACACAGGTCTTTAGAGAAGCTGAGGGGATGAAAAAGACAGCCACCGTTAGTGTTTAGGAAGTCAGGAGTTGTAGCACCTGTGGGGGTGACTTGTAGGAGGATGTCCAAATGCTACTGGTGTCACTCCATTCTGCCTGCCTTCTGCTGGAGAGCCTCTGGCTGCCCACTACTGCTTAGGAGAGTGGGGGCTCTGCTCCTCCTCTGCTGTTACTCTTACAAAGATAGAAAAATCTGTCAACCGCTGGTTAGAATTCCAGGAAATCTAGTTCCCAGGGCTCTAGGACTGTGATACAGGGGAAAGCACAGAGGAGAGAAAATGGCACCAAGTTGCCCAAAACAATCAGGCAGAGTAGGGAGAATACCCAGGGCTGATGTGAAGATGATGTGAGATTTAGAGTGTAAAAGCATTTTGTAAACTTCGAAGTTCCATGCAGATGTAAGATTTTGATGGTGATGGAATTGAAACCGGGAGCCATATGCCCAGACAATGAATCCAAGAGCATATAAGAAAATCTGGGAAACCAAGTGACAGGGCAGTGAAACAATGTTCCATAGATAATTTGACACATTTAAGAATTTACCATGTGCCAGGTTCTATTTCTATATGCTAAGTTACTTAATCTTTACAAAAACCCATGCAAGAGGTACTATCATTATACACATTCTACAGATGAGAAATTATGGTCCAGAGAAGTTAAATAACTTGCCCAAGGTCACACTGCTCATAAATGGTCAAGCCAGGATTTGAATCCCAACAGTTTGATTCCAGGGCACGATTTCTTAACTGCGTGTTATAGCGAAAGGAAGAATGCACAGGCTGAGGTTGGCTGACTTCACATTAATAGGGACTGTAGCTAAGGGTCTGTTATATCATCCGGTGTGGCTTTTACATCCTCAGAGCAGAGGTTACTTTTAAGAGCACAGGTCCTTCTTGCTTCTAGGAGCAATTTTGTGCCAAGTCTGGGGATGTGTTCTCCTATAAAGAAGAATTTGACAAAGTGATTAAGCATCTTTGCCCCAGGATGGCTGTCCATGGAACAGAGTCATAACCTGCCCCAAGAACTGCCCCAAGATCCTCATTCAGCCCACAATGGCACCTCCTCTGTGGTTTTCTGAGATCCAGGAGAAACTGATCATCATTCAGTGATCACCATAAAAATTATTTTAATTAAAAAAAACCTTGAAGTTAATTACTTTGTACATGACAAAAATAGGAAATAAGAAAATGCAAAAAAATCCTTGCTCTTCAATATAATTGTTATTTTCTACACTTTTTTAAGATGCGGGAGAAATAGAAATGGTTGGTGTCTTGAGAGAGAGTTGTGGTCTGAGGATTTGTAGCACATGACCCATTTCTTCTAATAGTCTTCCTTCACCTTTGGTTTTCTCTGTCAGCTGCTTCTAGAGCAGAAAAGGCCATATTTACCTTAGGAAGCCAGAGCATTGTTGTTGGACTAGAAAATGAAACTATATAAGAAATGTCAAATGCAGAGAAAGCTTGGAAATTATGGTTTTAAATATTAAAAGTTCTCTGCAGCTGAAAGGAAGGAAGAAGCCAAACCATGCTTTGCTTCAGCTCAGGAGCACATTAGCCCTGGAATGAACCAGACCCTCCCTGAAACCTTCATCAGTGACTCAGCATACATGAACTAATCCATTTTCTAACTGCCCCAGTAGAAGGATGACCAGGAATAGGAAAGTGAGCACAATCCAAAAATTCGTCAAGGGGCTGGAACTCAGGAAGTAAAAGCAAAACTAGAATGTTGATAAGAAAATGTAACAGTTATCATTTTTAAAGACACAATGTTTTATATTATTAAACTCCTGTTAGCAAAATTTCCCTAGTTCTTGTCAGAAAAATGGCTACCCCTATTAACCAAGAGATTAAGACTCTCTGGAGTCCCTGCATTTGCTGTTGTTTGCGTGTATTGATCTCCATGCCATTTAAGCAAAGATGCAACCTTGCACAACCCCTTACTGGCAAAGCTGTGAGGGATCTGGGGTCATGCTCTTGCAGTAACCCTGGTGCTCATAAATCTTTGCTCACTGATTTTATTCTTACTTCCTGGTTTGGAAAGACCCATCCCAGGGCCAAGCAGGAAGTGAAATCGAGTGTGTAAGATGGAGGGATGCTGGAATTGTGCTGAGCTGCAGAGGGCTGCTCTCCCTGAAAGCAGGACCCAGCCCATTGTTGCCTTGTTTGCTTGTTGGCCCATATTGCTAGATATTCTGATTTTTTTGAGAAGAACCTGAACTGATACAAAAAACCTCCTGAATTTATATCAACAACTAGTTATTTTTAAAACACTGAGTAGGACAACCTAGCATGTCTTTGGACCAAATTCAGACCAGAGGAAACTTCTCCCCAGAGACCTCTCAAGGCAGGCAGTTGCTTTATAAAATAACTAAATCCCTATGAAACGTGGAGCAAAGGTAATGTTTGGGGTGGGATCTATTGACGGAAATGATGACCTGAGTTTGCTTCTAATAATGGATTATGTGGAGTCTCTGGGGGGACAAGGATATAGAAACAGACTTCACAAACATGGTCATGTGGGGCAGGATTGAATGGTGCAACTGTTCAAAGCATCACACAGTGAACAACATGAGCAGAGGTAGTAGAGTGGAAATAGAGGGGACCCAACCTGGATGGAGCGGGCAACCCCATTTGGCAGTGGTTGGTTCACATACAAGATAGTTCTAGAAGGCACGTGAACCTGTGTGTTGTTGTTGTTTAAATAATTGGGAATTTATTTTAATACCACCAGTGTGTCAACTCCAACCATGCTCTGCCCCATGTGTGTCATAGGGATGATGGACATGCTGGTGCCTGGGTGTATTCATATCTGAAGATTAGGGTATACATCCTTTCCTAAAAAATGGGAATGGGAATAGGAATAGAAGGGGCTCACATGCAGGGCTAAGGACTTCAGAGTTTCTTATCTCATCAGAGACATTTTCTGGCCTGTCTTCCTGGAGAACATGCAGGGGACCTCTGGGCTCACACATTAGTTGTGCATGAGTGAGTTTTAATTAAAGCCCAGGGCTTTAAAAAGTCCATATTTCCTGCAGGTAACCTTTCAAATCACAGTTCTTTAATTCAGAGAATTCAAAGCTCCTTAAGAAAACAAGGTGGCATTTTATCTAGGAGTAATCTTGCTTCCAGAATCCTTTTTCTTGATTTTTTAAAAAATGTTTTATGGATGTGCTCCCTCCTTGTTCAGAGCAAACCCTATCTTGGTGTCCTAGAGGCTGGTAAATACAGGGGCAAGGACACCTGTGGTACCAGGATGGAAGGGCAGTACCCAGCCCTTCAAGACTATCCAGCAGATTCAGCTCTGGCATCAGGAGCAACTGGATCTCCTACACATCCATTTGGTAAAGTTAGTCTTCTAGAAGGCACCTCTTGGTAGCCTGGCTTCATTCAAGTTTCCTAGTTGACCATGGCACCTCCCTGGGATATGCTTTGTCAGGTAGTGGGATACAGGAATGTCTCCAAAGGATGATGTTGTCCCTGTCATATCTACTGTTTACCTGGGGCTTTCTCTTTGCTCCACACTTTGGCCATATTTGGTCACTCCACTCCCAGAGGCGGAGGGTACTATTTTTGTCCTCATTCTATAGATGGAGGAATAGAGGACAAGAGGGTTTACATTATGTTCTCAGCATCTGTAACTGGCTTCAAACCCAGGCAGTTGGGCTCTGGACGCTGTACTCTGACCTGCTGTGCTGTCCTGCCTCTCATGGTTCCCTGCAGCCAGGAAAACAACATCCAGATGAGAACAATCAATGCATCAGTTCAACTTTAAGGCATAGACTGGGCTGTGTCACCTGCTGCTGGACTCCTCAAAGGCCCGCAGGCTAGTCTGCCCACAGCACACCCGGCAGAGGTCACCCCCCGCCCCAGGTGCCATCTCATTATGCTCCTAATACTCTACACATCAGTGTTATGATGTATTTGGTCCCTAGCCTGTAACACTGGCAGAGGCAGGGCGGGCAAGTACCCTGGGAGAACAGAATTGTGGATATTATTAGGTCTATGTGGAATTTGGCTTCTTGTCTTCCCACCTCAGTTCCATGTTTAGTTTATAGAGTTTCCATTTTTAGCCTTAAATTGGCCTAAATGTCTTTAGCTTTGGAACCAGGCCTCCTTGCCTGGGCAGCATAGCAAGCATCCCATTCATGTCCATTACTATTAACTCCCTAACTCATGGAGAAGATTCTGGGTGCATTCTGAGGCAAATTTGCCAAGAGCCATTTCCATTCAATTCAGTAGGAATGTGTTCAGTGCCCAATACTGAAGATGCATGAGCAGAATTGGCACCTGCTTCCATAATGGTTTCTAATTGAAAATCCAAAAGCAAAGCCCAAGAACTCAGAGAAAAGAAAGAACATAAGACCAAATACCATTTATGCTGATTGGTGATCGAAACAGGGCAATTTCCAACCAGAGAAGGAAGGAGGGTAACATTTACAAATGCCTCTGTGCATTTCCAGGACTGTGAGCTCAGAACTTGCACTTACACTTGGCCTTAGATCCTCGCAACCAGCTGATGAGCTCAATACTATTATCTGGGGCCAGAAAGGACAGAAAGAAAACTGAGGCACTGGCTCTGTGGGATCTTGGGTTTGTGACTATGAGGAGGTAAGGTTGAGAACAGGTGGAGTGCAGGGGACAGGTGAGGAGTTAGCCAGGCTCTGGACACATGTGACCTTACTGGGTCTGACTTCAAAGTGAACAACCAATCAAAGCAGAAATCATGGGCCAAGCCTTGTTCTTCTTTCTACCTCTAGAGTGGCTGGACCTTTACCACTTGCTGAAAAAAAAATGTTTTATATTATTCAAAGAATGAATTAATAATATTATTTGAGGGCTCTTATGAAACAGAAACATGATGGATATGCAGAAGGATAATAAATTTAAACTCATGACTGCTATCCTCAAGTCTTTCCCCATGACTTTAATTTTCAATTATCACTCCACATGCTCCTCAGAGTATGTCTGCAGCTAGAACTGAATGTCTCATCAGAATATGGGGCAAATGCTTAAGACAGAGAATTCTGGGAGGCAGGAGGACAGGCTAGATTTGGAGCTCCAGAGGGTCTCATTCCAATTCCATCAGACCCCAGAACTTCCAGTGATATCTACACCCTTCAGGTGTTTGGGGATGAACTGCACAGAAGGTTGGTTGTGCCTTTGTAGGTACCTAGCCAGGTATCTAGGATCTAGAAGGCTCACAGGGTGACCATGAGTGGGACCCTGATATGCAGCCCCCAAAACTAGAATTTATCTGTGCCCCAGAGTTGATCCAACACCAAGAGACTGTCTCACACATTACCTAAATACATAGAGGCTGGTGTGAAAACCAGAAGACCAGCGAGACATAAAGGCAAAAATATAACTAGATCATTGCATATCCAAGACCAGGGTTAGGAGAAAAAATTAGACAACTCACAATTTTAATATTTCTATTCATTTTAAAATTCTGTTATGTCCATCTTCACTCCAAGAGCAGACCATCCACAGGCCCTGGACAGGACATGGAGGGGCACACCCTCTCCCCTGGTTGTTTCCCAAGTGCGCAGGTCTATGTCTTCAAGCTGGCTCTTTCTTTTCATGAGAAAAGCCTTAAGCCAGATTAGTGCTTCTAGCTTGGGAAGCACTTTATTAGTAAAGTACCTCTTATACCTCTAGGCTCTCAACAGTACATATTGCCTTCAGTACTATGGGGCCCAGAGTGTAGGGGTACCTTTCTGTATCTCATTGCCAAAGCTTGGATTTTTGATAGATCTAGCCCATAGCCTAGGCCACCACATTCAGTGCTTTAACTCCCTACTTCTCATTTTCCTGATGTATAACATGGAAAAATAGCATAAAGTTGAGAAGTGTAGAGTAAATGGCATGGCATATGAGAATGTCTGGCACAGTGCTGGGCTCCAAATTGAGCCATTCAAAATGGGGCCATTCTTTTTTTTTAAGATTTTATTTATTTATTTGCCAGAGAGAGAGAGAGCACAAGCAAGGTGAGCAGCAGGCAGATGCAGAGGGAGAAGCAGGCTCCCTACTGAGCAAGGAGCCCAATGCAGGACTCAATCCCAGGACCTTGGGATCATGACCTGAGCCAAAGGCAGATGCTTAACCAACTGAGCCACCCAGGTGTCCCTCTTGTGGTCATTTTAATCACAAGGACAGTCTTCAGTGTCTCCCATGGGCTTCCCCTTGTTCTACTTCCTTCTCAGAAGTTAGAACTCAGAGAATGTCTGGAAAGACAGGATTGTGCTCAGAAGGGGATGACAAATCCCTGGGTGGGCACCAAGCACAAATATTCACAGAGGGCCCCAGGACAGAAGCTCACCTTCCTGCCTCTATTTACCACAAATGTGGGCCCAAGGACCCCAGGCCTCCCTAGGCAAGAGAACTACTAAGTAAGTGGTCCAGAACATGGCAAGGGTGATACAGCCAGTCTCCTACTGCAAAAATTACCACATCTTGGTGGCATCTTCATGTAGTTTGGGGGAGCAGATGTTGACAGGTAAACTGCTGCTTCCATTCTGGCTAACTTTAGAGCTGGCACCTAGCTTAATGCTCTTATGGACTGAGGATAAATGCTCTTTCATGGAGCATGAAGAATCTCCCAGAGATTATATCTCAGACTTTAAGAGCTAGAACTCTAGGGTTTGGGTTAGAGAGTCAGACATCAGTGGCCCTGGATGGGAAGGAAGGAGGAATCCAGTCTGCCAATCGGGTTAAATATAGAGCACAGTGCTTGGCCCACATTCCAAACACTCCATCACCATTAGCTATGTATCATTTTTTTTTAAATATTTTATTTATTTATTTAATTGACATAGAGAGAGAGACAGCAAGAGAGGGAACACAAGCAGGGGGAGTGGAAGAGGGAGAAGCAGGCTTCCCGCTGAGCAGGGAGCCCGATGCGGGACTTGATCCCATGACCCTGGGATCATGACCGGAGCCGGAGGCAGTTGCTTAACCAACTGAGCCACCCAGATGCCCCAGCTATGTATCACTTTTTATTTATTTATTTTATTATGTTCAGTTAGCCACTGTATAGTACATCATTAGTTTTTGATGTAGTGTTCAATGATTCATTAGTTGCATATAACACCCAGTGCTCATCACAACACAATTGCCCCATCCCCCCACCCCCTCCCCTCTGAAACCCTCAGTTTGTTTCCCGGAGTCCATAGTCTCTCGTAGTTCATCTCCCTCTCTGATTTCTCCCCCTTCAGTTTTCCCTCCCTTCCCCTATGGTCCTCCACACTATTCCTTATGTTCCACATATGAGTGAAACCATATGATAATTGTCTTTCTCTGCTTGACTTATTTCACTTAGCATAATCCCCTCCAGTTCCATCTATGTGGATGCAAATGGTGGGTATTCATCCTTTCTGATGGCTGAGTAATAATCCATTGTGTACATGGACCACATCTTCTTTATCCATTTGTCTGTTGAAGGACAGTTTGGCTATTGGTGGACATTGCTGCTAATGAACATTGGGGTGCATGTGTCCCTTTTTTTCACTACATCTGTATCATTGGGGTAAATACCTAGTAGTACAATTACTGGGTCACAGGGTAGCTCTATTTTTAACATCTTGAGGAAATTCCATACTGTTTTCCAGAGTGGCTGTACCAGCTTGCATTCCCAACAGTTGTGACTCTGTGGACTCCTGGCCATGCAGGGTCTGATATGGGGCCTGGCACAGAGTAGGACCAAGTAAATGTTTACTTTGAGTGAGTGAGTGGACATATTTGAATCCCACCCAGCCCTCACTCAGTTGCCCATAAGTCTGTGAACTTCAGAGCCTCAAGAGAGAAAGTGCTTTTTGACCTATTTTTTACTGTTTCCCATATTGGCCCATGACTACATAAGGCTGCCCACATCACTTAAAGGAAGACCTCTGTCCAGGAGACCAGCTATAAATCAGGATCCATCACTAGTCCAGGCTGGGAGCAGGGCCTGGCACTGTGAACACAGTATCAGAAACCAGCAAGCAGACCTGGCCAGGCCCTGGCACTAGGCACTGGGCACCAGGCACCTGGAATAGCTGGAGGCCCTGACCACTGCAGACCACCCACCATTCCCAGGTTTAGCCCAGAGGCTCCCTGGCAGTTCATGGACAAGGTCTAAGCAGGAAGCTTCTTCTGCTGAAACAGACCTCCACAGTGAGTCAGGAGCAAGGCCAAGGGATCTGAGTAGGGATGTCCTCTGTTCTAGTGTAGACACAGCAACCCACTGCAAGGGTACCAGTCAGGTCAAAAATCCCTTATCCAGAATTTTAAAAAGCTCGGAAACCTTGAAGTCTTTTCGTGAGTTTGATGTCAAAACTCACTGGGTGAAAACATTTGACTGAAATGATAGAAAGATATTTATGATATTTATTTATCTTACTACAAATATTTCTATGTTTAGCTACATAAATATTAGCATGTTTGATTGTGAGGCATTGCCCTCAATCCTGCGTGGAATGGTACATAATATAAATTGTGTTTGTCATGTTACCTTCCTAAATGTCAAAAAACCCTGAGTTCTGCAAGTCAGTTGGCCTTAAAGATTTTGGATAAGGAAATATACACCTGGAATAACCAGACTGGCAGGTGGCACTCCTATCAGGCCTTACACCTAAATGCCTTACATCTATTCTTTTATTTTTTTTTAATTTTTATTTATTTCATTTATTTTTTATTATTATGTTCAGTTAGCCAACACTGTTCTCTTTTAATCCTTACCATAATTTTAAGAGGTAGATGCTATCATTTTTGTCCCTATTATAGAGATGGGAAAGCTAAGGCCCAAAGAAATAAAATAACTTGCTCCAAGTAGACACACTTAGTAAGTGGCAGAGTTAAGAATCAAACCCAGGCAATCTGGCTTGAATATCTGCCTTCTTAACCACTGTTGTATGCTCAATTGGAGTCATGTTGACCAAGAAATGTCCTACTCACCCAGAGGCCTTGTCTGCCAGGGCCAGAGCTGATGTCTTACCTGGAGCTAGCAACAAGTTTTCATCTTTTGTCAAACACAAGATGCATGGAGAAACAGGATGAAGCAGTAGTTAGCAATTAGAGTGTGTTTACAGCACAATCCCTTGAAATCATAACAATAATTTAATTCATTTATACTGCTTAGGCATCTAAACAATCCCCTATCCATTTAAAAAAAAAAAAAAAGGAAAAGGAAAAGTAGTGACTGCTTTTCCATAAGACAGGGCCATGCCTGACTAAGTCATGATTGAGGGGCTCTGTGCAAAGCAGCCTGCTCCCAGTACCTAGGCCAGCCCCTTACAGGGCCTGAAGCCTGTGCTGGAACTTGGGCAAAGCTGAAGGAGACCCTTGAGGAGTAGGATGAACTTTCTGAGAGATGCACTTCCTGTTTCCAAAGAGGGATCTTCAGAACGCCTTTTTGCACCTGGCTTTCTACTGTATCAACATCCACTTTCCTAGGCGGGTTTATTTCCTATCTGCCACAGTGCTGGGTAGAAGTGTCTCAGAGACATGCTATGAACATCGAGAGGCTGAGATGCTCTCTCCTGGATCTCTGTCTGCTGCGATAAAATAAATGCTCCCTAATTTCCTGTTTGGAAACCTTAGTGACTACTTGATCCCTTACAAGGACTTCATCCCTGCCCCAACCCCTGTTCCTGTGGCTGTTTTATTCTGTATGCTTCAGTATTCAGTGTTGACTCTTTCAAGGAGACCCACACATAATTAAATGAAGACCAAATCAAGTATTTCAGGTAAATCTGGTTATTGGTGACCTATAGTTCCCACAAGCATGTGTGCCATCCTCTGCAGCCGGGAAGATTTTAGAAATATCTGTTATCCCTGAGCATACTGGAAGACCACCTCTGAGGATGAGTTCACTTGGAGGAATGGGGTGTTTTGGTGGGGCCACTTGGGGCTAGTTCCCTTCTGGTGGGTGATTCCTGGGTGGGTTTTGGATTCATCTATTTATCTCTTCCTTCCTAGAAGCAGTGTAGAGAAACAGTTACTCATGTGGGTTGGGGAGTCATACAGTCTGGATTCAAGCTCCAGCCTGCCCCTTCCTATCTGGGTGACCTTGGGCAAATTATGGAACCATCATAACCCTCAGTTTTCTCATCCATAGAAGGGAATAACAATGAGAGCTAGTTCTCTGGATTGTTTTGAGTGTTGAGTGGGATAATACTGGAAAAAAGTTTAGCACATCTCCTGGAACTCAATAAATAATAGCTATTATTTTTAGTCACTTAACCAGCATTCACTGAGCACTTGCTGTGAGCCAAGCACTCTCCTAGGCAGTAGAGATACAGTAGGGAATGCAATGGGAAGCTCTTTAGCATGGAGCTTATCTTCCTGCATTCAATTTGGTCATGTGCACACAGGCCTCATAGACAGGAACTGAACAGGTCAGCCTTCCCTGAAGTGTGACCCAGAATGCTTTTGTCTAGGTGAAGCTTCACAAGAAAATAAGGTCCCTGGTCAGATGAGCTAAAAAAATTATGATTATAATCAGTAATTATGACTGTATAATCTTATAATAATCTGTAGGTGCCCCATGCACAGTCTCGTACCCAAAGGTCTGGGCCTTCCTACAATAAAGATGCCTACTTATCTTTGATTAAACCAGCATTCCCCAAACTTACATGACCACCAAATCTTTGCTAATTCCTGTTAGACTGAGTGCCATGGGTCTATGTTCTGAGGAGCACACGGAGGCAACGCTGAACTAGAGAGGACTGAGCAAACAAGTACATACTATAGCAAGAAGTACAGGGTCTGTACTTCCACTGAGCAGCCAAGCAAAGGCTTTCCTGCTCTCAGGGGCATAATGCTCTTTCCACTAGCCAGTGCTGCCCAGCCATTGCAGTCTGTCCCAGGTGGGTTTGCCTGTGTGTGGATTCAGTATCAACTCCTAGAGGAGCATCAGCCCAGCCATCCCCCACTGCAAAGCTCTCTCCTACTGGCCCTGCCCAGGACTCCTCTCCTTGTGGGCCCCCACATTCCTTCCCTCCTGGGAGTCACTTCTGCTCACAGGCGTGAGCACTTAAATGCTAAAATTCCCTCCTCTATGGAGAAGTCCATAAATCTCTAACTGGTGTTTGCCCTCTTTGGAATAAACTCCTAATTGATTTCTAAAGATTGCTGTTTGCAAATTAAATTACACTTCCCTTATCCATTATATAAAGAAGCATAAACCAGTCACCTCTCCTGGGCACACACCCCCTCCTTGGGCTCCTAGGGTGTGATTACATTACTTCAATTTCAGGGTTTCCATTCCACTCAAGCTACATGAATTGTTTCTCTTGCTTGTTTAATTGCCCATGTCTTATTACAGAGACAATTTATTGTTTTAGTGCAGCATAAAGTTCAAATATTTTATGCAAGATGAATATGGCCACTGACATTTTTATTCCCTTCTCAAATTCACACATACAAAATTCACATTGGAAACTTTTAAAAATGTTTGTGGCCAATACTGCAAAATGTCAAAACCTCCATAAGTTAGTTGTTTTTTTAAAAAGAAAAGACTCCAAAGAGTATATTCCCTTCTCTAACATTGCTGGAGATTTTTTTTTTGGGGGGGGGGTGATGCTGACACAAGCTCATGGACTTCCCCTGGGTATGAAAATGCCTTTGAAAACACGTTGGGAATGAACTACTGATACACACAACAACCTGAATCACCAGAGAATGATGCTGAGTGAAAAAAGCCAATCCCAATCATTCCATTCATATAACAATTTTGAAATATAAAATTATTGAAATGGAGAATAGCTTAATGGTTGCCAGGGGTTAAGGAGGGGGTAGGGAAGGGGGGATAGTAGGTGTGGGTATAAAAGGGTGATGGTTGTTCAAGAGTGTGTTATTTAATTTCCACATATTTGTGAATTTTGCATTCTTCTGCTATTGATTTCTAGTTTATTTTATTGGTTTCAGAAAAGATACTTGATGTGATTTTGGTTTTCTTAAATTTAAGACTTTTCTGTGATCTAACACATGATCTAACCTGGAGAATGTTCTGTGTGCACTTGAAGAATATGTATTCTGGGGCGCCTGGGTGGCTCAGTTGGTTAAGCGACTGCCTTCGGCTCAGGTCATGATCCTGGAGTCCCGGGATCAAGTCCCGCATCGGGCTCCCTGCTCGGCAGGGAGTCTGCTTCTCCCTCTGACCCTCTTCCCTCTCATGCTCTCTGTCTCTCATTCTCTCTGTCTCAAATAAATAAATAAAATCTTTAAAAAAAAAAAAAAGAATATGTATTCTGCTGCTGTTGGGTGGTATGTCAGTTAGGTCTGTTTGGTCTATAGTATTGTTCAAGTCCACTATTTCTTTTCTTTTTTTTTCTTTTTTAGATTTTTATTTATTTATTTGAGAGAGAGAGAGAGAGCATGAGAAGGGGGAGGGTCAGAGGGAGAAACAGACTCCCTGCTGAGCAGGGAGCCCAATGCGGGACTCAATCCCGGGACTCCAGGATCATGACCTGAGCCGAAGGCAGTGGCTTAACCAACTAAGCCACCCAGGCGCCCTCAAGTCCACTATTTCTTTATTGATCCTTCTGTCTGGATGTTCTATCCATTATTGAAAGTGGAGTATTGAAGTCTTCTATTATTGTATTACTGTTTCTTCCTTCAATTCTGTGAATGTTTGCATCATCTATTTGGATACTCTGCTATTAGGTTTGTATATATTTATCATTGTTATACCTTCCTGATGAATTTCCCCTTTTACTGTTATATAATGTTTTCTTTATATCTTGTGACAGTTTTTACTTAAAGTCTGTTTTACCTGACATAAATATGACCATCCCTGCTCTCTTCTGGTTGACACTTACATGGAATATATTTTTCCATCCTTTCATTTTTGCCTGTATTAGTTCTAACGTCTAAAATGAGACTCCTGTAGACAGTATATAGTTGGATCTTGGTTTTCATTTTCTTTCTTCTTCCTTCCTTCCTTCCTTCCTTCCTTCCTTCCTTCCTTCCTTCCTTCCTTCTTTCTTTCTTTCTTTCTTTCTTTCTTTCTTTCTTTCTTTCTTTC
>NW_023270268.1:35780295-35799669 GCF_011800145.1 Mirounga leonina
TCCTTTCCTTTCCTTTCCTTTCCTTTCCTTTCCTTTCCTTTCCTTTCTTTTCTTTTCTTTCTTTTATCTATTCAGCCATTCCATGTCTTTTGGTTAGAGAGTTTAAACCATTTACATTTAAAGAAATTACTGATAGGAAAGGACTTACTGTTGACATTTCCTTCATCATTTTCTGTCTGTCTTATTTTATTTTATTTTTTGGTAGGCATATACTTTGATTCCTTTCTTTTTTTCTTTTGTATATCTTCCATAGGTATTTTCTTTGTAGTTACCATGGGGCATACATAAAACATCTTATAGTTATAACAGCTGGTTTTGCATTCACTTGGGGTATAGTATCCTTGTAACTGGTTTCTGGTTTTCTCACAAAGGGAATTGGTTTTTGTGTTGTTGGATCAGTATCTTCATGAGAGAAGGAGGGTCTGAGGATTTCCATTCCACAATCTTGCTCCCTAGCATCCTGAATTATCTTTCTTTGACAAAGCAAAAAACATTTTCATGCTCCTCAAGTAGTTATTCAGAACAGCTAAATTTTATTCATACACGTAAGAAAGTAAGTATCCAAGTCAGTGAAGGAGGAAGTGGGGAAGCTGCCATGCTTACTCTGGTAGCCTTAAAATATTGTACCCACTCTCACTTTCACAAATTCCCTCAGGGCTCCTTGAGATTCAGCTTTCCAGCCTTCTCCCTGTAAGATCTTCTCTTACAAAGGCAAATCAAACTCCTGCTCTATGAAATGTAAAGTTCCAATAATAAAGGATTCCTTTCTACCCTGTGGAGACATAGACAGAGACTTCAGCTGGCTAGTTCTCTCAAAGTGCTCTCTCTCTCATGATTGAGATGATCTCTCTGAACAGGATGTGAGGTGGGAGCTCAATCTATTTTTTGTTTGTTTTTGAGATACAATCATTATAGAATATATTGAAAAATATATATATATATAATATATCACACTATATTGAAATTATTGCTTTCTTAGAACGATTAGTTCTCTAATAGTCTGTGAGCAGTTTGAAGGATGTGTCTGATTCACCTCCTTGCCTGCAGGATAAGGCTTGGTAAAGTAAATGCTTAGCCAGTGTTTCTTGCGTGACTAGAATGGATGGATGGATGGATGGAAGAAACAGTGATGGAATATCAGGCCTCAGTGAGCAGGGTCAGGAGGTAGTTTTGGCATTGATTTTTGATGTATGCAACAGTATCCTGACAGCAGTGACATGAGACGAATATATTTGTTGGGAAGGTTTCACATGGCTGTATAGTGTGGTCAAACAGGCAGCTAGCCTAAGTGCAAAAGAATATGTCAAAACCTTGGGTATTTTAGACCTACCTATAATGTCCTCAATGAGTAGAGCTAGTCCAGTCCCTGAAGCATATCTCAAACAGTAAATACAGTCATTTCAGAAACCACCTTTTAATGTCATGTAAACACTACATATGACACCAAGCTGATATCTATAGAGGGAATCCTTCCCAAACCACCCTCAGAATATTGTAGTCTCCCTAGAATCTCAGATAATACTGTGAGGACAAAGAACCTTATAGGGTCTCAGGAAACTTCACTGGCAAGTCAGCCTGGCAATTCCTGAAGGCAATGAGATAGCTCACACTCAGCTTTTAAACAGGAGAATAATCTCTCATTTATTTTATAAGTCAACTATTTCTCCGCGATGAAACATCTAATGTAGATCCCTCCCAATTCAGACCTTTCTTATCTCTATAACAATCAAACCCCATGGTGAGCATTGGGAAGGGACATATTATCAAGAGATAAAGGGGACCAATAGGGTCTTATCTTTTTTTAGGAAGCTCCCACTATGTCATGATGTCACCCAAGAGTCCTTCCTACCTGAAGAAGACATACTGGTTCCCTTTCCTGGCTTCAGAGTTATCAATATCCTCCCCATCATCCAGTGCCAGATGAACTCTACAATTTCATAAACCCCAACCCTCTAAGTTTTAAATGTTTCAGTCTATTCCCATCACAAGAAGGAGATTGAAAAAAAAGCTTTATGATTTTTAAATAATGCAGACTGTCTCAGGAGCAGCAAATTAACCATCACAAAAATACCTTCCACAGGAAAGCACAAGGGGAGACAAATTCAGGTCAAGGCAAGTCTGAAATATGCAGGACTATGCCCTTAAACTAGTTTGCCCATTATAGCTCATCTCTGGTCTAGAACAGTACTCCACACCAAGGTGTTCAATAAGAGCCTGTGTTTCTCTTAACTGGTCCCCATATCAAGTTGCCTGCACATTCTGTCACCAAATTCTTGTCTCTTTTTTGTGTGTCTTTTCTAGATAAGATCGAGGAGGTACTGAACTGTAAGATCCATTTGGTTAGGAGCCATAATGTTTCAGTGCATTTTTGAATTGCAACACAGAACATAATGCCTGCTACATGATAGTTACTTTATTAGCCTCTGCTGAGGGAAAGGTTTCAGAGTTTTCAAATTCAAGTTGTATAGTGCAGTGGTTAGGAGCACAGACTTCCTATGTTTAAAATTCAGCTCTGTCATTTTCTAATCATGTAATCTTGGACAAGTTTTTTAAAAAATGAGGATAATAATGGCACTAGATTATTGGTACTGGATATCACTGAATCATTGTGAGAGTTAAATAAGTAAATATATTTAAAATGTTTATAATAGTGTGTAGAATGCAGTGCACACTAAATAAATGTTATTCATTTTATTATTGAAACCTCTGATGTAGCTTGTGGGTTAGAAATGCATAGGCTTAAAAAACAAACATTTCACAAATGTAAAAAACACCTTACAAGTGTATAATTCATTCAGTCCTGCCTCCAAAATCTATTGGCACTGCAAACCTAGTTAAGTTGCTTTTCCCCACTGATTCCCAGTTCTCTTATTGGTAAAATAAGAATAATCAGATCTAGCCATACAGTGGTTGGAAACATCACAGGAGACCATCCATGTGCCATCCCTGACAATGAATATTATGTCACTCTCTCCTGATCCTCCTTCCCTCTTCATAGGTGCCCTTTCCCTTCCTCCTCATGGCTTCCCTATTCTGTCCATCTCGCCCCAGGAATCCCTACTAGGTCTTCTGCTCTGCTTACTCTATGTACTCTTTCTGTGTGATCTCATCTCTGCCATGGCTTTGATCACAGTTCCTACAGACCAATGTTCCAAACCCCTACATCTTGCCCTGATCTCTACCCTACGTTCCACTCCCAATATCTTCACTAGTCTGGTTTACAGACACTAAAAGTCAACAAGTCCAAAGCTGAATTCATCACCTTTCTTCCAAACCTGACCCTCCTCTATATTGAATATTGCAATGAATGGCACCAGTGCCTACCCAGTTAGTCAGCCCAAAACTTGTCTATCCTTTTGAACTCTCACTACTGTCATTTCAGCACTCACCAAGCTTTGTCAGTTCTACCTTATAATTCTTTCTAATACTACCCCCTTCACTCTGACCCCTATTACTAGCTTAGTTCAGGACATCAGCTCTATCCTGGGTGACTTCCAGAGTGTCCCGACACTGGTCTCTCCTCTATATTGCTACCCTCTTGGTCCATTCATTACCCCTAGTGAAGCCTCAGTAAAATGTTTCTAGATTTTTAAAAGAGAAATCCAGACATTATTTCTCCCTGGATTAAAAGGCTTCAGTGTACCCCCATTGCCCTAAGAATTGGGCCCCCCTCCTTCAGAGGCTGAAAAGGTTTTTGACAATCTGGCTCCAGATTCTCCCTTACTCCACTTACCTGCATTTCCTTCTGAGACACAAATCTCTGGTTCTGCGGTCACATCGCTTTAAGCTCCCATGCTCCTTCCTACCTATAGCCGTCACACATTTTTCACTTTACCCCTCCTTCACCTGGTTGATTTTGCATCCTCCAAGCCTTCAAGTATCAACAGAGGCTTACTTTCTCCTTCTAATTCTCTTCTTCTGGTTATATAAGGTGCCTTCCTCCAAGCTCATGCAGTGCTCCTTGGCTTTCTCCTTTCTAGCACACACCACATTGGCTTGGGCTGCTTATTTACACCTTCCTCCCCCATTGGGTTATGAACTTTTTGAAAACAGGGGCATTGCATAATTTATCCTGTATTTATTTATACTACCTGGCATATAGTAGTCATTCAGTAAGGATGAACAAACAAAAGAGAATTGATGGATGTTAGTTAACATTCCTTTCTATTCTACAGAGCCCATCTAATAAGAGTTTGACATGAAGGAGAAAAAGTTTTCCCTGCCATAAATAGTCTATTACTCTTCTTCAGTCTTTTAGTACTTCTTATGTTTATTCCAGGCATTTGGAATCCAAACCATTTTCATTCATTGGAATGTCCTGCCTCCAAGTGACTACTAGAATGTCCATTCAGAGTGAAGCATATTTTCTTACATTGCTTTCCCTTCCACAGCCCCTCTTTGAGAGGGAATATCTGGTGCTCTAGAATTGGGATGGTAAACCATAGCCTGGGGGCCAAATTCAGCTCACCACCTGTTTTTATAAATAAAATTTTATTGGAACACAGCCACACTTGTTCATTTATGTGTTGTTTATGGCTGCTTTCATGCTGTAGTGCAGAGTTGAGTAATCATGACAGAGACCATATGGCCTACAAAGCCTAAAATATTGACTCCCTGGTCCTTTATATAAAAGGTTTGCCAACACCTGCTCTAGAGCTTTGCTCAAGAGGATCTGGGTCCATTCAGCTCTGTGCTGAGATTCAAATATGCAAGGCATAATCCAAGAAAGGGTCACAGTCTTAAATCCAATTTCCATGGCTGAAAGGCATTTCTAATACCTTCCTTTTGATAATGCTTTATGTTTTTCTAAGTACTTTCATATTCGTTAAGGAAAAGATCTTCTAATACAAATACTACTGCTCTCAGGTGAGTCCCACACTGCTGCTCTGCCAATCACACTTTCAGTTGTGAGGCGGTAGAGCGAAGACTCTGGAATCTCACTGTCTAAATCTGGCTCTCTACTTACCAATGGTGTGTACTTGAGCAAGTAAGGTACTTGACCCTCTGGGTCTCTCAGTTTCCTCCTCTGTAAAATGTGCTCAATGAAAGTGACATCCATTTACCAAAGTTATGGTGGAGAATAGATGGGATATGGAAAGCTCTTATCGCAATGTTTGGTTTATTCAAAATGCTTAATAAATGCCAGCTGTTATAGTCTTAGTACCATGATAAGAAATTCCAAGAAGAGCTCCTGGATTTATGTGTTCCTCCCCTCAAATTCCTAGCTACCTAGGAATAGCCAGATGCCTAAAACTTCTTTTCTCCATACTACTCCTCTACATGAAATCTTCTATCTATCTCAGTGCCCACATGAGAAGATCATAACAACATTCCATTCGTTGCATCCACTCTGATGTCATTCAGTCTTCTTAGTCTTGCTCTTTTGCTCTATTAATGCTGTTCCCCTAAGCTTGCATTCTCTCAACCCTCCTCTCTACCTGTCTCAAAGCCCTGCAGGCTCACCACTTCCTGTAGGAAGCCACCTATGACTATGGCCATCACCCAGAGTGCTCTCCTTCTTCCTGAGTTCATACAACATCAGGAGAGACAACTGACCTGTATGTGAAACTTGTCTCCTCAGCTTTTATTTAGCTGTATAACTCACCCAGCCTCTCTAAGCCTCAATTCCTCAACTGCAAAGTAGGAATAATAATATTTATTGCTCCATGTTGTTGCAAGGATTAACCATAATATAATAAATGTGTCTTACACGTTGTAGACTTAAAATATATTTATTTTTTCCTCCACGCTTTTAACCCATCACATGGCTCTTTGCACATAGCTGGGCACATGGACTGATTAATGTGCATTCCTGCTCCCAGTTATCGGCATCTTAGGGCCAGATGAAGGACCCTGACAGTTGCATACCAGGATTTTGTACCCTCTTCTTTCTCTGAAGTCTTTGCAGGTCCACCATGTAACCTCCCAAGAAGGGTAGTGGTAGAGGAGAACTTAAGTGCTGCTGGGTGCAAAAGTGGTCTGTTTGGGGAGAAATTTATTTTTATTATTTAAAAATTTTTTTATGTTTCAAGGTTTTCTTTAAATTCTTTGAGGCTTATTGAGCTTTGTGTGGGTTTATGGTTTTCATCAAATTTGTTAAATTTGCAGTAATTGTTTCTTCAAACATTTTTTGTCTATTTTCTGGGATTCCAATCATAAGAATGTTAGGCTGTTTGATATTGTCCCATAGCTCACTGATGCAATGATCCCATGCTCATTTTATTTTCCAATTTATTTTCCTCTTTATTTCATTTTGGATAGTTTCTCTTGCTATATCTTCAAGTTCACTGCTCTCCAGTATTTAATCTGCTGTTATCACCCATCCAGCGTATTTAAATCTGATGTATTATTTTTGTTCATTTCTGGAATTTCTGTGATAAATAGATATAAAATCATCTATATCCATCTATATTATCTGTTTATCTACTTATCTATTCATCTATCTTATTTTCCATCTTTCCTTATCTGCCCATGCTTTATTTTATTTTTTGAACATATGAAATATATTTATAATAGTTGTCTTAAATCCCTTGTCTACTAATCCTATTATCTGTGTCACTTCTGAGTCTGTTTCTATCAACTGGTTGCTCTCCTCATATGTTTTCCTGTTTCTTTACATGCCTGGTAAATTTTTATTGGTTTATGGACATTGTGAATTTTATGTTGAGTTGCAGGATTTTTTATTATACCTTTAAATATTCGAGGACTTCATTTTGTAACCCATTTAAGTTACTTGGAATCAGTTCAAGATTTTCAAGACTTGTTTTTAAATATTGTTAGATAGGACCAGATCAGATTAGTCTAGGGATAATTTGTCCACACAACTAAGGCAATAGTCCATGCCTTATATATGGAGGTTTTCCTCCTTGGATGGTGGGAATACAAACTATTCCTAGCACTGTGTGAACTCCAGAGTTTATACTTTCTGCTTCTTTCAATAGTCCTTTCCCCAGCCTTGGTGCTTTTCTCATGAGTGCTCTAATTAGTACTCAGTCAAAGACTTGAGGGAAATTCTCTGTTATCTCCAGATTATGTTCTCCTTCCCTCTCTTTTTGTCTCTCTATATCTCTCTGTCTTTCCTAGTCTCCCTCTCTCTGCATCTCCTTCCTTTCTGATACTCCTGCCCACAGATTCTAGCTGCCTTGATCTTCTCAAACTTCTGAATCTGACTTCTTAACTCAGGGAAACTGCTGAGCTCTCTCTGGATACTCTTTCCCTAAGACAAAGCCTGGAAAATCTTGCCAAGCAGTAAGCTGGGGCATGAGGTTCACCTCATTTGTTTCTCTTTTCATAGAGATCACTATGCTGTGCTGCCTGTTATACTGTATCTGAAATCCATTGTTTTATACATTTTTCCAGTGTTCTTGGGTTTTCTTTTTTTTTTTTAACTATTTTTATCTTTGTTTTACAGATGGTGAAACTAAGGCACAAAGAGATTAAGTAATCTGCCCAAGTTTGTGTAGTTAACAATTGGAGTAGCCAGGGATTTGAAGTTATGTTCCTAAACTCTAGGCTCTACTGTCTCAAAAGCATTTATGTAAAACAAGTCAAAATCTTTATGAATGATTATTTGGTATTTCCCAATTACAGAAGAAAGAAAGCAACATGTGTTTGCATAAATCCATCCAGCATTCAAAGGGACAGACCCATTCCACTTATCTATGTGCTCAGAGCTAAACATGGATGCTTTTCCAAGTCTCAACGTCAATGCTATATTTGCATCCTGTCTCAGATTTAAGAACAGACATTTCTCCTGACCCTTTGGGACCATAGGATAGATTGCCAGTGCCGCCAGCTGTGGCAGATACTTGTATTGAAGAGAAATACAATCTGACTTTTCACTGCTATCTGGAAAATTCCTGTTTTCAGAGCACAAACCATTTACCCAAACAGTGTAAAGAGATTATGGTTCACTCTCTACGCTGAATTATGCATGGTTTTCAGCTAGGTAAAATTCTCTGTGTTCTATTTTAAGAATATTTCCTGCACAGAGTGGAAAAAAATCTATACTATCCAGAAGAAACTACTTTTGATATATTTTACTTCTACGAGGAAAAAGGAATAATAAATCTGAACCTCACCGATTTTCTTTGCATCTTGTTTTGTAATTGGTAATCAGAGATTTCTATTCATTTTCAGAAGTGGAACTTTCCCTTCATGTTCCAAGACATTAAAAGGGAAAAATAGAAGCAAATTTGGTCCAAATTTTAAAACATCTATTGTGGTGTACTCTTTATGACATCTTTTTAGAATTAGGCTTACTAATCCTGCTTAATACACGAGAAGTGTTTGCTATTAAGCACTGTGCCTTCTCAGAACACCATGTCAAAACCATTTTAATTTGAGTTAGGGGTGATTTTAAAATGTCAGCTTTAAAAGAACTATTTCAAGAATGCCTCAGAGCCTTGGGTTCGCTACAAAGAAATTTGTGATTCATTGAAATAATAGAATGATTAAGGCAAGAAGGGATTTGAATTCCAGAGTTTTAGTTCAGCATTCATGGTGTAAAGTACAATGGATGGAGATCTAAAAGGGAAGTTAGATCACCCAACTGAATTAAAGACATTCATTTGGGGGAAAAATCAGACACATGGAAAAAATATTTCTGTAATTTCTCAAATGTACTGTATAGCTCATCATCTGTCCCAGCAATCTTTTGCTGCATTTGAGTAGCAGGAAGTCCTTAGTAACCACAGTTTTTGCTGCCAGTCTCCCCAAATGTTGGGTGTGAGGATGGGACAAGTTGGTTGGTGACATGAGAAGCAAAAATGAGGTAACTCCACAATTTTGGTTCAGTTCAGACCTGCAACTCAATTTTTCTTTATGGTTGCAGAATAGACATACATACACATATGAATTAACACACAATATGTCCATGAGCTCTAGGTATTGATGATAAGATGCCATCAATTGTAAGATGTACCATCTGTACATTTCCCTCTAGCCTTAGCATTTCTCTAAGCCCTAGCCCCAGCCCCAGCCCCAGCCATAGAGCTCGACTTTAGCTGCAGCTGAATATTCTGTTCTTTTTACAGTGGTACTTACTGAGCAAGTTATCATGATCAAAGAAAACAAGCATGGGGCACTGCATGAGATTTGGAAACAAAGGGACAAGATTTGAGCCCCACAGAACTGTAATATTTATAAGCTATGAGCCTTTAGTCAAGTTACAAACCCTCATTGAGCCTCATTTCTTCATCTGAAAGTAATGATGCAGTAATACCAAATCTGACAGGTTTATTGAGAGGGTAGATGAGATAACATTTACACAGATATAAAATTATAACACACATGAATCTCACTTATACTGCCAGTGTGCTGACACATATACTGCAGGTCAGTAGGTAAGGCCTTGCTGATGGTGGATGATCCTTGGTCTTGCTCCTAGCAAAGCACCAGAATAGAGAACTAGGGAGGGTGTGAGCCAGCTTTGAAAGATTGAAGCAAAGTAGACTGGCCTAGGGATAAAGGGATATTCTAAAAATTGGGTAAAAGAGGAGGCTAAAGTTTTATGGGGCCCTTCCTCTATATGTGCCTTCTCCATCAGAGAATCTTCCTTTTCCCAGATGACATGCTGACCATCATTTAGGAGGCTCAGAAAGGGAGAAGTGATATGGGCTTAGGAGGTAAGGAATTGTAACTGTTGACAATGTGACAGAACATGAAAAATGATTATGCATGAAATCAGCTGTAGATATTATGACTTATAAGTTATCATTCTATGTGTTGTTTTTCACTATTTTTAGCAAGATAATTTGAAAAAAAGAAGAATATTAAGAGTGCCATTTCATGGTGTGACTATACCCATTTTGTCAAATTGTGCCTGCCCATCCCTGTCACCTGTGGTCAGGTTGATAAATAGGTTTCTTACCTCCTGTTATCTCATCAGTTGTCAGTAACTGCTGGAAGTGCTCTGTTGGAAAACAATCTCAGGCCATACTTATGTTCAGCAAGTAAGTGTTCTGTGAGGACTTAAATATTATTATCTTCCATGGATAAGGGAGGGGAGAATGGACTCAGTGTTCCATGAATCCACAGACCCTGCCTTGTGGTTCAGGCCACTCATCCAGGTATCTTTGTTTGAATAAATATTTAAAAGCTGGCTGAGGAGGGAGTTGGTCCTTCACTTAGTTCCAATCTCAATTAATGTCCTATAACTCTTCCCAGGCATCTTGCTCCAATCCTAGTGTCCCAGACTCTTCTGGCACAAATGATTAGATTATGAATTCACTCAATCATCCATTCATTCATTTAAAAAATTTTGATTGGGTGCTTATTATATATCAGGAATTGTACTTGAGTCTGGGGAATGTATCAATAAACAAGACAGATGGAGCCCCTGGAGTCCTGCTGTCAGGAAGGAAGATATGCCTTCAATAAGCACACAAACTATTTAATACATTTGCTTTACATGCTGCAGAGGAGAGGACCTATACAATTTATTATGAATATGTAAAAATGGGGGAGATTGGTCTATTCCAGGAATCAGTGAAAGTTTCACCGTGAAAGAAACATAGAACCACATCTTGGTTTTAAAATAACATCTTCACTATTTTCCGGGGAAACCTGTCTATGAGACATACGAGCAGAAATATGAAGAAAGTATATTTGAAATATAATATTGAAAAGTGTGGCCATGTGTCTTCCATGGGCCAACATCTGAGAATATTTTTTACTTAAATTTACATTTTGAAAGCCTGTGTGCTTTATCCTGAATGTCCATTCTGGGTGCTCTGCCTTCCTAGAGACCAGGGAAGTTAACTTCTCCCTATACAAGACAGATGCAGGCCTCCACCACAGTGCCTTCCCACTTGGCTGGGAACTACAGGGCTTTTATGGACCTGGGGGGTTTTGACACTCAGCCGTCACCTTCCCACGGGGAAGCTTACAAGCAGCGAGAGCTCACGGGACTCTGAACTTTATGAGAGGACATGACTCCCATTCCCCAGGCTGCCATGTCTGGCATTCACAGAGGCGATGGGGCCTGACGGAGTCCTCACTGCTCAACAGCCTGTGGAGGAAAAGTGCACATTCCCCAAGTGATTCTCTTGGGGATGAACACTGCAGCATCACAGGCCCCTCCCCAGATGAGTACTTGTTTTCATCAACACTACTTCTTTCTCTTCTACCTCACTCATTGTTAAGCTCTGATTCTTCTAGAACCCTTGCCAAGCCGCTATAGCCCACTGTTGTATTTTCCATGTTTGACAACTATATCAGTCCTATTTTCCCAACCACACTCTAGGGGCAAAGGGCTTCTCAGGTCTCATAGCTCAGCCCACCCCCATCATGTTGGAGTGCAGCATAAGGTCAGTGGGAGATATATGCATTAAAGCCCATTGGTAATGGACAGGGGCAGCAGTGTGCTCTTGCTCTTCCCTTTCCAAGTTAGGATATTAGTGTCACTATCCAAGGGCTAATTTGAGGCTCAATATTTTAATCCAGACCTTTAGAAAGAAAGCCATTGCTGGGTAAATTATCAGCTAATGGTGTGCTTCCCACAAGTGGGTCATGAAATGGTGTTGATGTTTTGAGACATCATGGGTACTGTTGTTGTCATCTGTCTGTGATTTAGCAAATGGGGGAGGTCTGGGTGAGCACAGGATGGAGAATAGGGACGACATGTAGCATGCGTATGTATATGTGCATGACTATACAGGAATGCATAGTGTATGGGTGCCCATTTATTCCCCATGTGCTGTGAGTACATAGTGAAATACCCCATTTGGGCTGTATACAGCTGAGGCACACAGGCAGAGATCACAAGTATATACATGCAGGGTCTTCATGAGTTCTGTGGTCTCAGCCTTCCCAGGGAGTGCTGAGAACTTGAACTGTAAACTCTGGGAGAGGGTAAAGGGCTTAGACTTGCTTCTTCAAGTGTGGTCCATGGGCCAGCAGCTTCAGAATCACCTGGGAGCTTGCTCCATATGCAGAATCTCAGGTCTTCAGATCTACTGAGTCAGTCTATATCCTAACAAAACCTCCAGGTGATTCATAAGCACACGGATGTTTGAGAAGCACATGCTTAGAGTCTATTATCTGCATTGCACAGGTAAGAAACAAGCCTGGCATGAGTCTCCAAAGTCAGTCTGTGTCCAAGCTGGAACCACAACCAGGCCTGGCAATGCTCAGAGTACACCTGGGCCCTCCTTGGTACAGCCCAGGCCTGTGCCCATGTTTCTCCTGCCCAGTGTGCAGCTCCTCTCCTATAAGGAGCACTATCTGTCTGTCAGAAATACCAGGAGGAGAGTGGAGAGGAAGACAGTCTGCATTCAGTGCCAGGGAGAAGTGCCAGCATCTGAACTCAGTCATGGCTAAGAGGCACAGAGTCCTCAGGCCAGAGTTATGTAGTAATAGGGGTAGCCCTCCACATCGCACAGCTGACCAACATGACAGAGAAAGGAATGGGTGCAGAGTGGGGCTTCCTGACATGGGGTGAGTGTTGTGGTGTGGTAGTTATCAAGAAAACAATGACTTTAGCATGAAGTCAAATTCACATCACAGCCATTCAGGACTTTATGTCATATGAGACCCTGCCCCATACCTCAGGAAATGACGTCTCTTCTTTCTTACCTTCACTCCGCATATATCTAGGAGTCTACACTCTTTGTGGGAGGGGTCTCTGTCTTAGGCATCGCATGCACACATACACACACACAGACGCAATCACACACACTGTATACATGTATACATACACACTCATATGCTCACGGCACCAAGGCACAGGCTTTACACTTGGTCCATTATCTGGTTCATCCTGTAGCCCCAGCCCCTGGGATCAGGCCTGGCATGCAACAGCTGCTTAATAAAAGTTTATTGGAGCAAACCCAACTGCAGTAAGAAGACACAGGAGGGCCTTTCTCTAAGACCAAGACCTCACTTATCTAAAGGAGAGGTCAGCCCTATTGAACTTCTTCCTAAACAGATTTTCTTTTTTACTTGTGCTTATATTTTATTAGGTTTATAGTTCGAGTTTGATGTTTATTGCAATTTGTTCCTTGTAACACTTGCTCCCACAGAATGTTAATTTTATCTTATATTAAAAGAAGTTCTCATTGCACAATAAATTTCGAAATATTAGAATTTAAAAATGCCATGGTGTGTGTTGTTGCAAGACTTCTCAGCCCTGAGCTGCACAGGCATGCAGGATGGCTCCCCAGAAAGCAGGACTGGGCAGGGTTCCCCAAGCTTGCCTCACCACAGAGCCTCTTCCTCACAGTCTTAGTTTCTCAGGAGACACTTTGGGAAATACTGATCTAGCTGTTTTGGTATGCATGCCATTTGTCTCCTAACTTGACAACCATGTGTTACATGGCTGTCAATGTGTTTTGTGCTTGGCTTTTAGTCTTCAAGGCAGAGGGCATAGTAGGTATTCAAGGATTGCCTGTTGAATGATTAACTAGATAAAAGTAAGCTTGTGAGGAAGTCAAACAGACATAAATTCCAGGGTGAAACATATTCATTCAATTTAGTTCTAATCCAATGCAGTGAAATGTGCAGGTAACTGCTTCTGTGCCTTGCACAGTGGTAGGCATGGTGAATACAGAAATGAAAGAAACTCAGCAGCATCTCCAGGAAGCTCAAAGCCTTGAAGGAGATATGGGCATTTAAATGAAGAAATTGCCCAGCTGTGGATAAGTGGAACAAACTGGTGGATGTATGAGGCTTGGAGGTTGCAAAGGAAAAGGAATGTTTAATCCTTTATCTACATGATGACTAATGTAGGTTTTGGAAAGGTAACTGAGTGTTTACCAGGTTGACAAGGATAGGGGAGAACAATCCAAGGAGAGAGTGTCCAGGATGGTCAGGGGTTTCCAAACCTTGGTGGAAATACATTGCCATGTCCCACAAACTAGTAATTTCTAAAAAGGAAAATGTAAAGACTGACAGAATTTGGAGTTGCAAATGTCTTTGTCACAGTGCATACTTTTTAAAATTATTATTATGTTATGTTAGTCACCATACAATACTTCATTAGTTTTTGATGTAGTGTTCCACGATTCATTGTTTTCATATAACACCCAGTGCTCCATTCAATACGTGCCCTCTTTAATACCCATCACTGGGCTAACCCTTCCCCCCACCCCCCTCCCCTCTAGAACCCTCAGTTTGTTTCTTGGAGTCCATAGTCTCTCACAGTTCATCTCCCCCTCCAATTCCGCCCCCTTCATTTTTCCCTTCCTTCTCCTAATGTCCTCCATGCTATTCCTTATGTTCCACAAATAAGTGAAACCATATGATAATTGACTTTCTCTGCTTGACTTAGTTCACATAGCATAATCTCCTCCAGTTCCATCCATGTTGATGTAAAAGTTGGGTATTCATCCTTTCTGATGGCTGAGTAATATTCCATTGTATATATGGACCACATCTTCTTTATCCATTCATCTGTTGAAGGGCATCTTGGCTCTTTCCACAGTTTGGCTATTGTGGACATTGCTGCTATGAACATTGGGGGTGCACATGGCCCTTCTTCTCACTACATCTGTGTCTTTGGGGTAAATACCCAGTAGTGCAATTGCTGGGTGATAGGGTAGCTCTATTTTTAATATTTTGAGGCACCTCCACACTGTTTTCCAAAGTGGCTATACCAACCTGCATTCCCACCAACAGTGTAAGAGGGTTCACCTTTCTCCACACCCTCTCCAACATTTGTTGTTTCTTGCCTTGTCAATTTCTGCCATTCAAACTGGTGTAAGGTGGTATCTCAAAGTGGTTTTGATTTGAATTTCCCTGATGGCTAATGATGATGAACATTTTTTCACGTGTCTGTTAGCCATTTGTATGTCTTCCTTGGACAAGTGTCTGTTCATGTCTCCTGCCCATTTTTTGACTTGATCATTTGTTTTTTGGGTGTTGAGTTTGAGAAGTTCTTTATAGATCTTGGATACCAGCCCTTTATCTGTAGTGTCATTTACAAATATCTTCTCCCATTCTGTGGGCTGCCTCTTTGTTGTGTTGACTGTTTCCTTTGCTGTGCAGAAGCTTTTTATCTTGATGAAGTCCCAAAAGTTCATTTTTGCTTTTGTTTCCCTTGCCTTTGGAGATGTATCTTGAAAGAAGTTGCTGTGGCTGATGTCGAAGAGGTTACTGCCTATGTTCTCCTCTAGGATTTTGATGGATTCCTGTCTCACATTGAGGTCTTTCATCCATTTGGAGTTTATCTTTGTGTATGGTGTAAGAGAATGGTCGAGTTTCATTCTTCTGCATGTGGCTGTCCAATTTTCCCCACACCATTTGTTGAAGAGACTGTCTTTTTTCCATTGCATATTTTTTTCCTGCTTTGTTGAAGATTATTTGACCATAGAGTTGAGGGTCCTTATCTGGGCTCTCTATTCTGTTCCATTGGTCTATATGTCTGTTTTGGGGCTAGTACAATGCTGTCTTGGTGATCACTGCTTTGTAATATAGCTTGAAATCGGACAACATGATGCCCCCAGCTTTGTTTTTCTTTTTCAACATTTCCTTGGTAATTTGAGGTCTTTTCTGATTCCATACAGATTTTAGGATTGTTTGTTCCAGCACTTTGAAAAAGGTCATTGGAATTTTGATTGGGATGGCGTTGAAGTTATCGATTGCTCTGGGCAGCATAGACATTTTAATGATGTTTATTCTTCTGATCCATGAGCATGGAATGTTTTTCTCCATATTTTTGTGTCTTCTTCAATTTCTTTCATGAGTGTTCTGTAGTTCCTAGAATATAGATCCTTTACCTCTTTGGTTAGGTTTATTCTGAGGTATCTTATGATTTTTAGTGCTATTGTAAATGGAATCGTTTCTCTAATTTTTCCTTCTACAGTTGCATACTTCATTACTTCTCTAGAGGCCATGAAGCTCTGTGGGGACAATATTTTGCTCTGATCCAGGAAGGTCCCACACTTCCTGACTTCAGGGATCCGTGGTGGCTTTGGATAGTGGCCTCACCCTGTGAACTCACACGTAATTGCTGGTCTAGGAACTGAGGGAGGCTGCCCCAGAGTGTGGGTGGTGGCATCTACTGAGGGCATATATTCCATTGACTCTCTCACGTTCTTAAAGTCTTCTTATTATGCAGTACGGATATTGTACTTTTTTTTTTAAGTACTTTTATTGCAAGCTTTTTTTTTAAGCTTGCAATCAAATCAATAAACTGTGAATCTCAGTGACTGTAAATAAGACAACTTGTAAAAATGCATTTATGTTGATACTTCCAACTTAAAATTTATTTTGCTTTTACTTTAGTTTATTTATGAGCTGGGAATGACACTGATGGAGAATCTGTTTCCATACTAATAACACTAAAATAGATTTAGATGCATATCAGATGGAAGCTGAGCATCATTTTTAATTATGATTAAGGTGATGTTTTATTATTTTCCCCAGGAGAGTCATGAATTTTGACTCTGCATGAAATGTTAATTGAATGCACCTCCTGCCCCCTCAATCAGAGGATATTCCTGGTCAATAATTGTGGTTCTGAATGGGCAGTTACTACTGGGGGAGCTTTCAGGAATCATTTTGGATGCCTTCCCCTTCCCTGCCTGTCTGAGCGAGGAGAAGGATCAGACGCAGGTAAATTTGAAACCCAGCTATACCACGGGGTAGCTGTGCACACTTTGATGAGTTATCTCACCTTTCTAAGCCTGAGTTCCCTCAGTTGTACAGTGGGCATGATACCCCCCCTCATAGGATGATGATTTCATGAATCATGTTGTAAAATGCACAGTGAAATGCCTGGGGTGCAGGCACTGGGGTACATGCACTGTAGTAAGTGCACTTACGTTGTTTTTGTTGTTGTTATTTTATTGAAGTCTCAGTAAAAATGAGAAATCTTAAACTAATAAACCAGTCCGAGGAAGGGCTAGGCAGTAAAGAACAGGAGCACATCTGGGCAGGTAGGAAGACGAGTCTGGAGGAATTCCAGAAGAGGCGTTGGACTCCTTTTGTCCCGGGGCATCCTCACTTGCTTCTGGGAGGCAGCATAACATAGTAGAAAAGGCATGAGCTGCAAATTTAGATATACTTGGGGCCTAAATCTAGGGTTATTAAAATGGGAATAATAATGCTATTTTAGTTATTGTGAGGATTATGAATAATGGATGAAAGCATCATCCAAATTCCTGGTGCCAAATACCTGGGGACCATGGCTATGAACTGATACCAGAAAACATAAAATGGACAACACATCTACCATGATGGCATGTGAAGAAATCCTCTTTGAATTGAAGATGAATTCCATTGAGGTTTTGGTTAATTTTCAGAAAAGTGATCTAAGGATCATGAAAGGGCATTGACTTAGACCTTGGGGTCTTGACTTGGCTATCAGTGATATCTGTTCCACAAGGATCCAGTTCTTAACCCTGTGTTTTCTTCATGACCATGTCAAGAACCAAGCCATTCAGCTAGTGTAACCTAATTCTTGGTAGAGCGATCAAGTTGTTAGGTTTTCTTGGGACTTTTTAATTTTAGCACTAAGAGTCCTGTGTCCTAGGAAACTCTTCCAGGAAGAACTAGATGGTTCGTGCTTATTACCCTACTTGTTACCCTACAGAAGAATGATGGCCTTTGGAAAGTCCTGGCATCCTTATAGTGCCCAGAACTTCATTTGTGTTAAGACACTTTTTTCCTAAGCCTAAAAAAAGATCAACTTCAAACTGGCATATTAGATTTCTTTCATTTAAAAACCAAGCACAAGAACACAGAACACCTGGGTCTCTAAAGTAAAACAAAATGATGTGCTTTATATACTTTGCTGCAATTCTCCCCTCCTAATGGTTGTTGATGTGCTTGTTCATTTGAATGTGTATCATTTGAGTGGGAAATGCAGGCATTTTCATGTGAGGAGTGGTGCAGGGCACATGGACAGTGAGACACCTCTACCCATCAAACCGTCCCCAGACAAAACATTTGTCTCCTTATGTAGTAAGACATGAAGCCATAAAGCAGCTCGGGCACCCTGCAGGCTCCCCCACACCCCTGTCCAGTTAGTACCCCATAGGAACCACTGTTCTGCCTTCCAGAGCTTTTCAAACATACTGACTCCCAAGTCACACCCTCTGAGACTCTGATTTAATTGATCCCAGATTGGGCCAGGCATCAGGATTCCTTAAAAGCTCCCTGAGGTGATTCTAACATGCTGCCAGAACTGAGATCACTTTTGTAATCAAACAGGATATATGAACAGTAGGTGGTTCCAGACGCCAGCACATTTCAGACCTGCTACTTCCCAGGCATCTGAGGGCACAAATTAATGGGCATGTGAGAAGGGAACTTCAAAGACCTGTCTGTGGGTATCTGAGGGGAGTTGAGAAGCGATGATGTCATTCCCTGAGTAGAACAAAGCATTAGATTTGACATCCCACAGAACAATGGGGTATAGGTTAAGCCGAATGGGGCCATTTTGAAGTGGAACATAAGCCATACCACTTAGCAGCTTTGTTGGGGGGTGTGCCACCCATCAGAACAAGGCTCCTTGTCCGGAGCTCTGCAGGCAGTGACGGCAGGGTCTGCAGAGTAGTAGCAGCCCCAAACACAGAGGAGGAAGTGGTATGGTCATTCTGGGCAGCAGTGGAAGAGGCTAAGGATCTTTCTCAAATGCTGTGGACAGCAGGCCTCAGCTAAGTCATAATGCATTAAGTGGACTTGCTCTTGAGTACGTGTGCAACTCACCCAGAGAACGTCTAGTAGTACATCCCTGGGAAGACCTCCATTGGCGGTCAGAAGAGGGCCAGCTGAAATGCTGTGGATATGAAGGTGGAGCTGAGAGAGTAGGGACATTCAAGTGTTAGCTCATTGCAGATCCCCAGGGCTTACGGTCTGGCAACAACAATTTTACCAGTTCACACTGGTGCTGGATCAGCATATGAACAAAAGGTCCTTACAGAAGTCCTCCAAGGGAGACTTCTGTAATATGTTTGAGGATTAGTTTATTATAAAACTTTTATCTACACACAAGAGCTAGAAGAAACTGCATTCTACAGATTTGGAGATCAGGTTTCAACCTCAGTTCTCCCACTAAATAACTAAGCAACCCTGGACAAGATACTTTCCCTCCTTGGGCTTCCATTTGCCTGATTTTGAAATGAGAGAAATGGATTAGGTGATCTCTAGGAGACCTCTTAGCACTGACACTTTAGGAATTTGTGGATTTTTTTTTTTTTTTAGCTCAATTTCTGTATTAGGGTTCTCCAGAGAAAGAGAACCAGCAGGCATATATCTACATCTATACATCTAAGATAGATGATAGATAGATAGATAGATAGATAGATAGATAGATAGATAGATAGAAGATAGATAGATAGATAGATAGATAGATAGATAGATAGATAGAAAATAGAAGATAGATGATAGATAGATAGATAGATAGATAGATAGATAGATAGATAGATAGAT
>NW_023270268.1:35799679-35814055 GCF_011800145.1 Mirounga leonina
GATAGATAGATAGATAGATAGATAGATAGATAGATAGATAGATAGATATTTATTATAAGGAATTTGTTCATGCAATTGTGGAGGCTGAGAAGTCTCACAATCTATAGTTTGCAAGCAGAGAAGAGTCAGAGAAGATGAGGTGGACTGTCTCAGCACAATCAGTGATGCAGGAAAAAGGGGATGAGTTCCTCCTTTCTCTGCCTTCTGGTCTATTCAGGTCCTAAAGGCTTGGATGATGCCCACCCACATTGGAGAGGGTGATCTGCTGTACTGAGTCCACCAATTCAAATGGCAATCCCATCTGGAAACACCCTCACAGACACACCCAGAAATAATGTTTAATCTGGGCACTCTGTAGCCAGTCAAGATGACACATAAATTTACCACAGTATCTATGTAAAGTGAGAGAGGGTTTTCAGGAAGGGTTTGCCCAAGGAATCTTTGATTCCTTGCTCCCAGTCACATTCCTCTACTCCCTCCCTGCTTCTCCTAAGCACATCCCTGCAACTCCTGGAGCCTCAGAGGGCCTGAGATGCCAGCCGGCTTGGCTCAAGCCAAGCCCTGCTACCTCTGTTAAGATGTCATTCCAACAAACAGGGCTCCAAGAGAAAGTGTCCTGCCCCTGAAGTTATTTCCCTGTTCAAACAACTCCAGCTGCAAATCTGAACCTAGAAGAAGATAAATTGACACAGACAGATGTTCTAGCCAGAGCAATTTCCCTGAAGCTCACACAAGAACGTTTAGTCAACATGGCCAGCCCATAGAATCTGAGAAGTCTGACAAGGCTGGGGGTTGAGTGAACACTCTGCAGAGGGCTAATCTGGCACCACATTGCTTTGAGGGCTGGAACTCTTAGGAAGAAATGATCACAGGGAGCCAAAGGTGTGGATTCTGGTCTAACTGACTGACATGAACTGAGCTAGGCTTCCATACTGGGCACCTACAATGTTCCATGTACACTATGGGCAATTTGCACATTTTATCTAATTTAATTGTCTTCCAGACCCTAGGGCAGTGTGATCTCTATTTTATAGATGAGAAAATTAAGGCTTAGAGATTCATCAGGGGAGAGTTAATTTGTGCCCCAGGCAGCCTGGCATGAAAGCCTATTTTCTTTCCTCCATTACGTGCTAAATTCTAGCTATCCTTATTTCACCCACCATTCTTGGAAACCCACTATAACTCATGGGTCCCAGCCAAGGGAACTTGGGAGTGCAGGAGGTGAGAGATGTCACTGAGGGGTTTGGAAAGGTGGAAGGTTAGGATAGTCACCAAAGAGCCTGCCCAGCAGGGCAATGGGCTGCCGCAGCCAACACAGCCAACACAGCCATCGTGGCTGTGGGCTGCAGCTGTCAGGGAGAGCCCAGGAGGACAGCAGTGTGGTCGTATATGCTAGCCAGGAATCAGGTCAATTTCAGAAATAGCAAGCCCCCCCCCCCCACCTCCACCCCTTCAAGAGGTACTTGCTTAAATTTTTTTAAACTTTTATCTGTATTCATTTTATGCTGAATTTTTTCCTGGGCCATAAGTTTGTGTTCTTCAGTTTCTTCTGGGATATCTTTTTCTTCTGTGCAGTCGCCTCTTGTGGTTGAGCAACAATCTATTCTTCTTCCATAGGAACCATCTCAGCGTGGCAGGTGGAGCTCATGTATGGGTTATTCCAACTGTGAGCTCTGTAAGCACAGAGGCACATCTGGGGGGCTATGTTCACCTGGATGTGCTTTATGATCAGAGATTCTACATCTAAATTCTTCAATTCAGCATTAATCTGTGCATTTTTGAACATGTGCAGCTTAAAAACTCAGCACTCTTTTTGGGCCACCAGTCCTGTGCCAGCCCCACTGTTGGGCCTGGGCCTACCTACCAGGTATACCATGTAAGGA
Source organism: Mirounga leonina (assembly GCF_011800145.1). Taxonomy (NCBI): domain Eukaryota; kingdom Metazoa; phylum Chordata; class Mammalia; order Carnivora; family Phocidae; genus Mirounga; species Mirounga leonina. The sequence goes on from NW_023270268.1 coordinate 35,801,563, forward strand.
CAGAATGGCACATACTGTCTCTGTAAAATGAGGTCTTTCCGATACTCAGTTGCTTTCCACTTAGGCACACCTGATGGCCTGGGCAGTTTCTTGGGTGTTCTTAAAGCGGCCATGAAGATTTGAACCTCTTGATTTGCATGATTTTGTGGGATTTTCTGGGTCAAGTGAATAGAGATCCATTTTCAGAGATCACCTCAGGCCACTTATGGAAAGACCTTTCCTAATTTTTTATTAGAAGCTTGGGAGCAATCTGTGCTATGGAGGAATTTATTACAACAAGTCAGACAGACAACGTCCTAGGAAGACAGACATCGTTCGGCAGCCAGACATTCAGTGCCAGCAGCAAGCATGTGTGAGGGATCGTGCATGCACTCAGCACGGGTTCACTGGTACCCACCCTGTGCCCGGTGCTGTACGAGGATGTGGGAACCCTCCATGAACCAGGTCTGGCCCTGCCTTCCCAGAGCCACACACTCCTCCAGGGCCTCCCAAAGAATTCACCTCCTCCCAAAGAATCTGCCAAAATCTGATGGTAGAATGGAGGTGGATCCTTCGAAAATAAGCTGGGGAATATTTCCATGTCAGTCAGTTACAGCTGAGAGTCACAGCTCTTCAGCTGGCCTCTTTGGGGGCTCGGAGCTAATGCTTCATGGAGTCTTCGTAGGGAAAAAATGAGAAAATCTATTTCAATTACTTTTTAGAAGTCAAATTTACATAATCATTTAATGTAATGCTGTTCGTTATGGGCTTCCCTGGAGTGGCATTAGAACCACTGTCCCTGCAAGTGCCGCAGCCCCTGGAGTTGCAGCCAGACATATCTGTACACAGGGAGAGCCAAACTGTACTCAGCTGCAACTGGATGGGCCCCTGGCCAGGGATAATTAGGCCAAATGGGTGAGAAACCCACCTGGGGAGAAAAGAAAGGAAAGCATTCTCTTTAATTAATCACTCCTTTTCCAAACTTAAGAGTAAAACACTAAAATTAAAATTCATTTTAGTAATATAGTCTTCATTAATGTGAAATGTGGTTTTAGGCAGACCTTAATTCAAAGCCTGGTTTTTCCTTAGAAAAGAATATTGCTTCTTGTGTGACCTTTATTAAATCCAAAACTGACAATATGGAATTATAAAGGATTTCTTACGCAGATGAATTTTGAGAAGAGCCTTTTCCCCATTGATTGGTTCTCCAAGTGGCAGAGCGGCCATGCTCTGACACACGTTTGTGCCAAGCATATGTTGGCTGTGACTCCTGCAGGTGCATGTGTGTGGGGAAGCATGAGTGTGTGGACCCTTCTAGGAGTGCAGAACCACATCTTCTCTGGCTGGCTTTCTCTGAGCCCAGCCTGGTAGGCATTCAGGCACTATCTGGAAGGAAGGAAGGGAGGGAGGGAGGGAGGGAGGAGGGAGAGGAAGAAGGAAGGAAGGGAGGGAGGGAGGGAGGGAGGGAGAGAGAACATTACCAAAAGGTGATTCCATTGTTCTTGATACCAAAATTTGGCATCTCCTCTGGGGCAAGGCTGTTGAGTTTGCTATTTGTAAAAATTTTTGGAAAGAATAATCGTTAAGTGTCTTCTTCCATTAAAATTTGCTCTGGCTTGCATGATTTATTCGGCATCTGTTTCTATACTTTGGTAGTTTGCCTAATTATTAAATGAATGTTTTGTGACTAAAAGTCTAAAGAGCTCATTTACTTTCTTTGACATTTTGGCAGGAAAAGCTAAAAATGTTTCATAAAGTTTGGAGACAACATCTTTACTCTTGGCTAGTGGTTGACACCTGGTTCCTTGACCTGGGGTGGCAAGGGAAAGGAAATCACCAAGGGCAGCCCCTGGGTCCCCTCCCTCTCTCCCTTCCCTCCCTCCTCAAAGAGGTAGTGAATACCTTCTTTGAGCCAAGCCCCATGCCCTGTGTTATCAGCCGTACATGTGTATGTGGTAGAGGGACATGCAGCTCCCGCCCTCATGGAAACAAAGAAGGAAGCAGACAACACAAAGCAAAGGACCTAGTACTCCAAGGCCATGGAATCTGGGCAGCCTGGAAGGAGTAAGAGTTTCTCTGGTGGAGAAGGGGTAGGCTGGAAGGAGGTTTCAGAGAGCAGAGCTCAATGCTCGAAGCCTGGAGGCAGACAGCCATGATGCACTGGGATGCAGGGTGCTGGCTCTGCACCGGCTTGGGATAAGAAGACAACAGAGGGGGAACATGAGGCTGCAGTGGAGACACGGCACCTAGGTTACAAGGAGCTACAGAGGCCATATTAAGAAGTTGGTTTTCTAAGCACAGTGGAGAGGCATTGAAGAATTTTAAGCAAGGCAGTGACACAATGAGACATGGGTTTTATTTATACAGAAAACTTAGGAAACAGAACTGAGGAAAACAGTGATGGATGAGAGTAGACGTGAGACAAGGAAGTTGATTAGGGGGCAGGTGAAGTGGAGAGTCGGGGAAAAAAGGGAGCAGATGCTAGAATGGGGTCCAAGGTTTGAAATTATACCATGTGTAAAGATTTTTTTTTTTGGTGGGGGGCAAATAATTTTTAATTTTTTTAAAAACCAATACATCGAAGAATCATGCAATGCTGCCACCATTGGATGCAATCCTGGACCACAAGTCTACACACTCCTTTGCGACTGGTCCTGTGGTAACAGAACCTTTCATTTAGCCTTTATTGTTTACTATGACCCCCGCATTATCTTCAGAATACAGAAACACGCCATCTTTTCTCCGGTATGGCTTTCATTGTCAAATTACCACTGCTGGATGTACTTTCTTTCTGAGCTCTGGTTTGCCTTTCTTCACTGTGGCCATCACCATGTCACCCACAGCAGTCCACTCTTGTTGGAGATCCCAACCTAGCCCTCGGGGACACTCACTACTCAAAGCATGGCCCATAGGCCAGGTGCACTGGCCTCCATCTGAGGTTTGTTGGAAATGCAGAAACCGCTCCAGCCCCATGGAATCAGAATCTGCATTTTAACAAACTCTTTGGGTCATTTGGGTGTATAAGAAAGTTTGAGAACATGTCTGTGATAGATTAGGGGAAGGAGGAACACAAGTCTATAAGGTGCAAGTGAGTTAGGACAGTGTGGTGCACATGTGCATTTGTTGAGTTGATTGTGTTGCTTAAAGAAGCAGCAGCTGTAGCTCAGAGGCTTGAAGGTATATATAAGCAGCTGAGAAGGCCTGTGAGCTTTTCTTCAGCCTTGACCTAGCCCATTTTAAGAAAGCCAGTGACAGCTGGATCTGCTGGCCAGTGTCTGCGTGGAAGCCAGAGAGACCACACCAACATGCTAAGTTAACACCAATCCCTGGGTCTCCCCCACCCCCAGCGTAAGCTATGTCACTCTCAGCCAAATGTGCTTTTCTGCCTAAGACTCTTTGTTTGTATATGTGTGAGTTTGATCACCAGTATCTATCTGACCACCTGTACAGTCCAGGCACATTAGACAAAGGACAGTGGGACCCCTACCCAAGGTCAAAGCAGAGGGATAGAAAACAGAAGACAGGTGGAGGTCACAAAGTTACCATTGCAAAGACAGAGTCAGTAAGTCTTGGTCATGAGCAAGATTGTGGGAGTAAGATGGGCACTAGTTAAGCTCAGCATTCAAACTCTACCATTGTCACTGCCAGGTTCTTCGGTGGCTGGGAGGATGGATCGTGGGAGCTACCTCCTCAGGGTACCTGTAGGAGCTGTCTCCATAGCCAGGAAATCTGTTGTCAGCCTCTCTGAGCTCAGGGGTGCTGTGCATGTGGCACCCGAGCAATTGATCTCCCTAATTAGTGCTGGCAGCAGCTACATTTGCTTATGATGTTATGTAATCAAGTTTGTATAATTGCTCTTTTATAACTCACTTTAAAAATTCAAAGCAGCACAGTTCAGGCAGGGAGAGTGTGAGCAGGGTCCCCGTGACAGGTCGTCATTCTAGCCGTTTCCTCACAGGGAAGGGTATGTGTGCTGAGAGAACACACAGCCAGAAATGTGTCGTGGAAGAGCTGTTTCCAAATCTGCCAAAATCAGGGATGGCTCCCTTCTCTGGGACAGACCTTAGTTGGATTCTTTTCATTACAAGGAGAGAGAAAGTTCAGGATCTCAGGAGGCAGAGATCCACTCAGAGTTTCAGTCTTGTTTTGTTTTGTTTTTTTCTCCCAGGTAGTGCACCAAACAGACATGACCGTTGCCTTTTCATCCTTCTGACAAGTGTGGGATTCTTTGATTGAGTGGCACTCCTGGAATTGGAGCTCCCATGCTTGGTGATGGGGATGGACTGTCAGCTATCTGCTCAAAGCCACAGGCAGCCCTTTGTTAGGGGCAGTTGGGTAACTTTCCACAATGGTCAGGGAGCCGTGTTCTGACTCCTTTGGAACTTTCCTTGGGGCAGAAATTGTGAGTCCCTTACTTAATTTGAGCATTTACTTAATTTCTCCCCATTCTTTTCTAGAAATCATAAAATAGGTAAGGAGGGACTCATTATAAGATATTTTCAGACTTGCCATGTTCTCCCTTCTTATTGCAAATACATGACAAATCTGAGAGGTGAGGCAGATCCTTACAAACCTTATTTAAGAAATGGAAATAGTCAAATTATTAATCTTGGCTTTCTGCAAGACGGAAAAATCATCATATATAGGGGCGAGGAGGTCTTGGACTCCTTGGAGGGGACTTCTGTGAGAGTTTCCCATAACTAATTTATAAGAGAAGTTCTTAATCTGGGACTCATTATGGCTTTACGGACTCCATGAGCTATCCAAAATAATTTTGTGTATAATTTTTATATACATGCATTTGAACACTTTTACAGGAAGCAGAATTATATCATTCATAAAATTAGAAAGGCTGTGGTTTTTTGACAGAGAGAGAGAGCAAGAGAGGGAACACAAGCTGGGGGAGTAGGAGAGGGAGACGCTGGCTTCCCGCTGAGCAGGGAGTCCGATGCAGGGCTCAATCCCAGGACCCCAGGATCATGACCTGAGCCGAAGGCAGACGCTCAATGACTGAGCCACCCAGGCACCCCACAAAGGCTGTGTTTTTAAATAGCTTAAGAACTTGGAGAATTTTTAATGGTTTTAGGTTTATTGAAGAGCCTTTAGATATATCCCATGTGGTCCTCCTGTTATCCTTGTGAATGGAGCAGAACAGAGATCATTATCTCCAGTTTATAGTGAGAAAACTGAGGTGTAGACGTGTTCCATGCTCATTGATCACAAGCCTATTGATTCTCAGAAACTGGACACATAACTAGGGTCCTGACTCCTGATCTTTCCATTTTAGCACAAGCTTTAGGAACAGAAATTACTGACTCCATCTACATAATCCAGAACATTTGGACCTTTGGAATCACTTAAAATCCTTACACCCTGAATCTGGAGAATTGATTTCTAAGTGTGCAAGTCAGATTCCTGCCCACCCAAATATTCCCTTTCCCACATTTTGCAGATATGAGGGTCATGGATAATGTGAGATGGTAAAGCTATTTCTAGGTCAAAGTTAGTCCTAGGTGTGACAGCTGAAGACAAGAGAGACCTTTCCTCAAAAATATCCACAAGAGCCCCCTCACCCATTCTTTACCCCAGTCCTTTCAAACTGATAGCTTTATAATGATTAAACATTTGCTTCATAAATAGCCCTCAGTACACACTACAAATGAAATAGTCTCTGAGGATTTCTTAGGAGATTAAGATGATTTAATAAGGGAAAGTATTTAGATGAGGAGGAGAAAACCATGATCCAGTGGACCAGATATAATCCACAGGAAAACAGTCTATGCCTGCGCAATGAGGAAGGTCTCATATTACTTGGAGAAATGATGGGAAAAACTTACAATAGATCATATGTGTCATCATAATATCTTCTAGTACTTAAAATTCATTATTGCTCAGTTGTTTATAAAGAAGAAAGTGAAAATCACTGGTCGTCTCACTAGCACAGAGTGACAAACATTGTCAGCATTCCAGCCTGCTTCTTTTCAGTGTTCTGTGTGGAGGAGTGTGCACATGTGTGTGTATCTGCTATGGGATCACATTCTGGGTACAACATTATTTTTCTATAAACCATTAAATATTCCCATGTCACTGAAAATGTCTTGAAAATGTGTTTTTAAATGGCTGCAAAATACTGTGCTGACGTATAGATATGTCATACTTTAATTAACAATCTTCCTGCTGCTGGGCCTGAAGGCTGTTTCAAAACGTTTGCAGATAAACACAGAAATATTTTTATTTATTTACTTTTTTATTATGTTAGTCACCATACACTACATCATTAGTTTCTGATGTAGCATTCCATGATTCATTGTTTGCGTATAACACCCAGTGCTCCATGCGATACGTGCCCTCCTTAACACCCATCACCAGGCTAACCCGTCCACCACCCCCCTCCCCTCTAGAACCCTCAGTTTGTTTCCTGAGTCCATAGTCTCTCATGGTTCTTCTCCCCCTCTGATTCCCCCCCCTTCATTTTTCTCTTCCTTCTCCTAATGTCCTCCATGCTATTCCTTATGTTCCACAAATAAGTGAAACCATATGATAATTGTCTTAGCATAATCTCCTCTAGTTCCATCCATGTTGATGTAAAAGTTGGGTATTCATCCTTTCTGATGGCTGAGTAATATTCTATTGTATATATGGACCACATCTTTATCCATTCATCTGTTGAAAGGCATCTTGGCTCTTTCCACAGTTTGGCTATTGTGGACATTGCTGCTATGAATGTTGTGGTGCATGTGGCCCTTCTTTTCACTACATCTGTATCTTTGGGGTAAATACCCAGTAGTGCAATTGCTGGGTCATAAGGTAGCTCTATTTTTAATTTTTTGAGGTACCTCCACACTGTTTTCCAAAGTGGCTATACCAACCTGCATTCCCACCAACAGTGTAAGAGGGTTCGCCTTTCTCCACACCCTCTCCAACATTTGTTGTTTCTTGTCTTGTCAATTTTTGCAATTCTAGCTGATGTAAGGTGGTATCTCAAAGTGGTTTTGATTTGAATTTCCCTGATGGCTAATGATGATGAACACTTTTTCATGTGTCTGTTAGCCATTTGTATGTCTTCTTTGGACAAGTGTCTGTTCATGTCTTCTCCCCATTTTTTGACTTGATTATTTGTTTTTGGGGTGTTGAGTTTGAGAAGTTCTTTATAGATCTTGGTTACCAGCCCTTTATCTGTAATGTCATTTGCAAATAACTTCTCCCATTCCGTGGGTTGTCTCTTTGTTTTGTTGACTGTTTCCTTTGCTGTACAGAAGCTTTTTATCTTGATGAAGTCCCAAAAGTTCATTTTCACTTTTGTTTCCCTTGCCTCTGGAGACATGTCTTGAAAGAAGTTGCTGTGGCCAATGTCAAAAAGGTTACTGCCTATGTTCTCCTCTAGGATTTTGATGGATTCCTGTATCACATTGAGGTCTTTCATCCATTTAGAGTTTATCTTTGTGTATGGTGTAAGAGAATGGTCGAGTTTCATTCTTCTGTATATAGCTGTCCAATTTTCCCAGCACCATTTATTGAAGAGACTGTCTTATTTCCATTGGATATTTTCTCCTGCTTTGTCAAAGATTAGTTGACTATGGAACACGACAAGGATGCCCACTCTCGCCATTACTGTTCAACATAGTACTGAAAGTCCTCGCAACAGCAATCAGACAACAAAAAGATATAAAACATATTCAAATTGGCAAATAAGAAGTCAAACTCTCTCACTTCACAGATGACATGATACTTTATGTGGAAAACCCAAAAGACTTCACCCCCAAACTACTAGAACTCATACAGCAATTCAGTAATGTGGCAGGATACAAAATCAATGGACAGAAATCAGTTGCTTTCCTATACACTAACAATGTAACTGCAGAAAGAGAAATTAGGGAATTGATTTCATTTACAATAGCACCAAAAACCTTAAGATACCTTGGAATAAACCTAACCAAAGTGGTAAAGGATCTATACTCTAAAAACTACAGAACACTTAATGAATGAAATTGAAGAAGACACAAAAAGATGGAAAAACATTCCATGCTCATAGATCAGAAGAATAAACATTGTTAAAATGTCTATGCTGCCCAGAGCAATCTATACCTTCAATGCCGTCCCGATCAAAATTCCAAAGTGCTGGAACAAACAATCCTAAAATTTGTATGAAACCAGAAAAGACCTCAAATCGCCAAGGAAATGTTGAAAAAAGAAAAAAAAAAAAAGCTGGGGGCATCGTGTTGCCTGATTTGAAGCTATATTACAAAGCTGTGATCACCAAGAAATATTTTTAAAAGTATTACAATGACCTCTTTGGTGCCAAAATATCCGACTCCATTTCAGATTCTCTGCTTAAGATGAGGTTCCAGTAGAGAATTGCTGAGTTGAAGGATATAAACATTTTTAAGACCCCTCACATACATTCTTTTCAGATTTGTCACTTTGCTTTTTGACAGTGTTCAGGTGCTCTCCCTTTCACAAATTCCGCCAATGTTGAATATCATTATATATTTTTCCTACTTTGGTAGAAAAATGATCTTTGTTGTAATTTGTTATTCTTTAATTATTGGTTGAGCACTTTCCTCGATGCTAATGGCATTTTTAATTTCCTCATTTACACAGTCTCTGTTTGTGGCTTTTCAGCCTCCTTTATTGTGCTAGCTCCCTTTTGTAAAATTATTTAAACAGACCTTGAAATTAAGAAAAGAAGTCCCTGTGTGGAAACTCCTATCTACTAATTTGCTAATTCCACATGGGCAGTGACTTCCTCATAGACATATGTAGCTGAAATTACTTTAATGCTTTGTGCTTAGGTTAAGTATTTATCCATAGATTTTTCATTTGACAGCTAATCCATGACCCAGCTTTGGGAAGGCATTATTTCCTTCATGTGACCATAGATAATGGATGAGGTCATCTCCAATTCATTTGTCTTTTCCTTTTTTCTTCTTCTGGCTCTCTTTAGTCAAATTCTTGGAAAAGCTATAAATGCACCACAATGAGAATGAAAGTCATATTTCTGATGCAAGGTTTGTCATTCCCCATTTGCTGCTGTGATACGTATTTTTTACAAACCTGAAGCGAGGATGCATTTTCTACTTGAAGTTAAATTTCATTACTTCCTCCTTATTCATCTTAACCCACCCCGCCTTTACTGTCTTTTGTGGCAACTTCCATCTTAGTATCTTTGAACTGTTTTCTATGGGGCACAAGACCTCTTTGAATTTTAACAATATGTTGGAAATTTCCATTATTCTGACACTTGCTGTATGATTACTAGAAGCTGTCTGATGACAAGGAGTACTTAAGAAGGGTCTTCTGTGTAATTATCTTTATTTTCAAAACCTATTCACAATATCAGCTTTCTCACTGATGAAAATCATGATATGCATATAACATCATGACTATTTATATAGAGGAGGCACAAAATAATACATAGATGTGTCCTTGGAGTAGTAAATGGATAACCTTGCAAATTTGGTGTGTCTGTACTATACTATTGACTCACATTTGGGTCAGTCCCTTTGATAATCATATCTTAGCTTCCATGTATCTTTTATGGCTTATCTTAACCATCAGAATGTCTTCAGAGCTTGCTCTGCTAGTTATGGGTGATGCTGAGGGTTATTTCAAGGTCAGTCATACAGCAAAGCTAATTAGTATAATGCTATAAAAACTATAGATTTTAGAGTCACCCTATTCTGCCTGCTGAGCTATGTGACCTCAGTAAGTTTCATAACTGAGACTCAGTTTCTTGATTTAGAAAATGGAGATTATAATAAAAACCTTGCAGTTTCAATGTGTTTATATATACCCTGTTTACTTGCATGTTTATTGCAGTTGGAAATGATCTAGTGGAGTACGAAAAAAAGTGTATACTCATGATGTACTATATGTTGGCTAATTGAACTTAAATAAATTTAAAAAAATGTATAATGTGGAAACAAGAGGGGCTGATTGCTGGAGTGAAGGCAAGTGGTGATTAGACTCAGCACATGAGTGGTGAGACCAGACTTTGAGAGGAATAAAGATACATCTTTCTGTTCCTTATTAGAACAATATAACATTCATATTAACTACTCATTGATAATTCCAAGAGGGGAAAAACATCCCTGAAAGGAAGTTTAAGGTGAACTCTAAGTCTGAGAACATTTGAAGCTACAATTCCACAGGCATTCATTACAAATGCCATACTAAGTATGTTCCTTTCTTATTTCAAGATCATATATAGTCAACTCTCATTATTCACCAATTCTGTATTTGCAAATTTACCTACTTACTAGAAATTTTTTGCAATTCCAATATCATTACTCATGATGCCTTCATGGTCATTGTAAGTACGTGCAATGTAGCAAAAATTTGAGCTGCCCAATGTCCACGTTTTCAGCTAAGGTTGAACAAGGCAATATTCTGCCTCCTTGTTTTAGCTTTCATACCGTAAAAAAAGTCCTTTTCATAGTCTATTTAGTGCCTGTTTTCTTTTTTTCATTTTTGTGCTTTTTCGTGATTTTGATGTTTGAAATTGCTTCCAAGCATAGTGTTAAATGCTGTCTAGTGTACCTAAGCACAAGAGGCTGTGGTGTGCCTTATGGAGGAAACATTTGTGTTCGATCAGCTTCATTCAGGCATGAGATATACTGCTATTGGCCCTGAGTTCAGTGTTAATGAATCAACAGAATGTATTAAAGAAGGCGTCTTTAAACAGAAACACACATAAAACCAGGTTATATATTCATCAGTTGATGAAAATGTTATGACCAGAAGCTTTTAGGAACCTAACCCTGTATTTCCCTTAGGGGCAATGATTCAGAATTCATTAATCCAGTGTTTGTAGTAACTTTATAGAGCATAACTACTGCAAATAACAAGAACTGACTAGTGTTGATGATGATTCCCCTTTGAGGATGATTTCTTGCATTGTCTTCTGTTGACCTATAGCAAGAGATAATCTGTAGCCTGTTGGGCAAGTGACCTGGGAGCATGGGAGAGAAGAAAGGACTATTCGCTGGTGGTTCTCATTGAACCATGGCTCTTCATTGAGAAGTGGGCCAGTGGGGGAGAATCTAAGAGTATGGACATGCTTCCACACACATTTGCTGAGCGCTTTCTCCATCAGACTAGATGTTGAGATTACAGAGGTGATTTGGACAGGACCCTGCCCCTCAGGAACTCATGGTCTTTGATCCCTCCCTCCCCACTCCCACACTTAGAAAGTGTTGGCTGTGTGCTGGCCGTTGTTGTAGTGCATTACACATGATAGTCCATTTAATCTCCACGGTGACTCCATGAGGAGGTACTACTACTATCATGGTCACTGAAGCTGGAGAAGTTGCCTAAATTTACTCAGAAAACAGCAGAGCCATGAACTGGGTCCTAACAGTGGAGCTACAGACACTCGGGCCCTCATCTCTGAGTCTGCATTGCCCTTCCTGGTTGGGGAACAGGTGTAGAAACAAAGGCAGTCCCAAGTTATAGATGCTGTCTGCGGGCAGTGCTCACAGGGGCTGTGGGAGGCCAGTCTCACCAAGGAGGCTCAGACACTAGTAGGGAAGGGAAGGTGTGAACTAACAACTTGTCAACAGAGCAGAGAGAGCTCAGAGACTGGCGGCCACACAGACTCCATGGGGTCGGAGTTCTGACCACAGCTCTACATGGGCCTTCCAAGGCCCTGTGAGGCTTGCTTTCAAGAAAACAAGCTTCTGTAAAAAAAAGGGCAATCATTCCAATAAGCTTGTCCCTATTGAGTGTGATTAAGTGCAGTTTGAATGCACTTTCCATCAGCATTGACTTTTAAAAGTGATTCTCCTACTGCAGATATGAAATAAAAGCCAGTTTTATCTGGAAGAAAAATAAAATCATCAGTGCTTTGAGTTTTCTTAGGTAAGGGCAAGATTTTCCCCATTCTTCCCACTCCCACACCCACACCCACACAGAGCTCCTGAAAAGGGAACTTTGTAAGTCAGCAAGAATGTTACACATCAAAGGGATATTCAGGGTGAGAGACCCAGGGAAACTAGGCAGATGGAGGCATCTGTGCCAGTCTGAGTCTCCCTCTTGTGATCTGTAGCAATACATTCAGTAAGCATTCCCACACTGGGCAAATTAGGCTCTGGGTTCTTGGGCCCCTCCCTAGGTGAGCACAGCTGGTACAAACATCAACACCCCATTGCCTCGGCTCAGCTGTGATCCATGGGTGCTCCTAACAGTCTTCCAGTACAGCTCCTGAGACTCTTCAGTAGCCTAACACCGGAAACCAGGGCACTGGATTGTTGAGGGTGACTTCATCCATTCTCAGTGTTGACCGCCTCTTCCCCTCCCCACTGTCCTTTGTTTTCCCTCACCACCAGAGGGAATGCAGAGAAGATGTGATTCCCTAAGCAGAAGCCCCTAAATTCTTAATCCTATAGGTGAATGAAACCAGTCAAAGTGTAAATAGAAAGGTGGGGGGGAGAAGGAGGGAAGGACAGGGAGAGCAGGAGAAGGAAGGGAGGAAGGAAGGAAGGAAGGAAGGAAGGAAGGAAGGAAGGAAGGAAGG
>NW_023270268.1:35814065-35835075 GCF_011800145.1 Mirounga leonina
GGAAGGAAGGAAGGAAGGAAGGAAGGAAGGAAGGAAGGAAGGAAGGAGGAAAGGAGGAAGTGCGGAGGGGAAGAAGGGAGGAGGGGAGGAAGGAAGACATTGGAAATCCTACAACAGTAGATCCAAAACAACCATAGCAAACTTGAAAAAATATTGAGCTCATATTATAAGAAAGTAGTTTTGGTGCTCTTATAAAACCAAGAGAGCATCTTCCAACTTTCCTTTAAGTGTAAGAAATACCTGGCTGCACCCACATGTGGGCATACCTAAAGAACAATTCCAGTCCTCAGCTACTAAAGAGCAATCAGGAGATGTATCTGTTGCTATCCTGTTTACATATTGGTTGCTAAAACTTACCATTTGTTTTAAGTAGTTGTTCTGCCTCAAATAGAGGCTGAATAAATGAAAATGTGTCTGGATTTCCACTGCTGTGTTTTGGTTTCCTCCATCTAGTCTGTGCCAGGTATTAAAGCTTGGACGGTTTAGTGTTGTTGGGCTAATGGTCACTGCACAGGATGTTGATGAGTCTAACAAGTGACCATCTTTCACTGTAAGTTTAAATAGACCCAGTTTATAAGCCCACTGGTTGTTCTACTTGGCCATGGATGTTAACCGTGACTTGTTCTTAACTGTATGGAAAGAGCATTGTGGCATTTCATGTGCCAACTATGATTGTTAGTTATTGTCTAGAACATTGTGTTGGAAAGAATTCCAAGGCTGAAATTTCTCAGTAGGGAACAGTACCATGATCAATTAGCAGTGTCTACCGTGAGTACAGGTAGAAAGAATTGGACAAGTGAGACCTGTCTTTCATTCCTGGATCAGAGCTACAACATTTGGAAACCAGCTATACCTGGAAATCCTAGGTGGATGGAGAATGAACCATGTTCCTCCCAAGCCATCAAGTTGAGTGTGTAGCTGAGGGAGACTCTTTATCTTCCTGTCTGTTACAACACTTGGTTCCTCTTGTCAACCCACCAAGGCTTTTCTGAGCACCTGTTACTCTCCAGAAGTCTTAGATCTTTCCTTAAGAAGGAGGAAGAGGAGAATGCAGCCTAATGAGCAAATGTAGATAAATGAGATTTTGGAGCAAAGCCAGCTCTGTATTGCTCTTCTAAGTTTTTTCTGATGTAGAGATCCTCTGCTCTAACCTAACCACCTCAGTCCACAGGCTCCAATCCCTGGGTCTGCTGCTTATTTCTGGGTTGCAGAGCAAGATGAAAGCCTACGTGTATTGAGGGAGCAATGAAGGTCAGGGGGAGAAGCTGAACCTCGCTGAAGCAGAAAGAGTCAAACAATAGCAGTTACCAAAGGAAGTGAAGGTGGGTGGATGCCTATACCAGATGGGGACTGTACGTACATCCTCAAGGGGCAGGCTGCTTAGAACCACCCTGTTCCCTCCTTCAGACAAGTCAGGTGGTTTGCCATGCCCTGGACTAGCAGACTGGCAAATCTTTGGAAGTATAAGGGAAAACTTCAGTGATTTCTAGTTTGGTTGGCCTGAGGAAGGGCTTTGCCATCTTTTTCATACCTCAACTCTTCACTTGCACTAAGTTTTGGAGGCGTGGGAATTCTGGTATGGCTTAGAAGCCCCAGCATAGGGATAGAACAGTGGATAAAGGCCTCAAGAGAACACCCCAAAGACTGCATTCTTAGAAGGTGTAGCAATTTCTGGACTCTGATTCTGTGAAATGAAATTATACCCACTTTGACATTCATTAGCTCCTATTACATAAGCATATCATTTGTGCTTAAGAGACAGACCACATAAAAGTGGGGAATGAATTGGAGGCAGAGGAAAGGGGAGGCAAATAGCATTTAATGCCAAGCTTTGAGCTTGGTGGTGAGAAGCCTCCTCAGCCTGCCTCTGTGGCTGCCCTCACGTAGCTTACTGTCTAGTAAGAGTAATCTAGTCAGTGTGCAATGACCTGAGACCCAGCAGGGAGGGCCCAAGGACTCTGAGTCTTCAGAGGAGGGAAGGATCATCCAGCAGAAGTCTGGGCCAGGAATGAGTAGTGAAAGGAGCAGTGGACATGCCACTCATGCATTCATTCACTCAGCCCTTTGACCGACCTTTTATTCCATGTTTATCAACCCCATGTTAGGCACTGGGGACACACTGATATGCACACCATAAACTTTCTCATGGGAAGAACTGAGCTGTACTCATCAGCAGTGTTATTGATGCTGAGAAAGATTTGATGTGCAAGGAGGTGAGCATGCAGGACTGGCTGCTGCAAGCCTCCATGTGGCACTTTGGGGTGCATTAGAGAATGATACCTCTCCTGGGCAGACACCACCCACAGGCATGAGGCTTGTGTGCACATTAGGAAAAGAGTCTCAGTCTTCTGGCTGTCTCAGTACCCAGCCATGGTGTTGACTTACCCAGTGAGCCATGGGGGTGCCCAGGCACTCTTTTGTAAGGAGCAGCCTGCACATTTGTACACCGCATCCCAGTGGCAGTGGGCTAGAGGCATACACAGCCCAGGTCTTGACTCTGATGTGTAACCTTCAATGACCCACTTGACCTCTCAAAGTCTCATTTTCTGTGTGTGCGGGATAGAAACCGTAATATGCACCTACCTTGATTGTTGTGAGCAACAGTCAAATGAGATAATGTATATAGTGGTGCTCTGGGCCCTGGGAGGCTCTACACAGATGAAATATTATTACTCAATAGATATTGTCTATTGATTAAATGATCAGAGAAATATTTAATAAATCCGCTAATGGGTAAACTCTATATCCCACTACCCCTTCTATTTTTGCTTCTCTGTCTTTTTCTTTCTCCCTTTCTCTCCCCCTTCCCCACTCTCTGTCCCTCTCTCACACTCACACCTACCTTCCACCATCAGCCCTGCCAATTCATAGGCTTACTCCTTCTTTGCTGAAAGACCCTCATCTTTGTTTTCAGGATTTTAGTCAAGAGGCAGGTTTTCCATGAGGTTAGAACTGGACACAACTCAGAACTGGATGGTGTCCTTTAGGCCATACCTTGCTTAGTTTCTTGCACAAAGGATTTTTCTTAAAAAGGACATAAAAAATAAACAGTCAAGAAGTGTTTGTCCCCAATAGCTCTATTGGAAAGCATTACTGGGCCAAATGAACTGAGCTGAGCATTTGCATTAATTAAATTGACCATAAACCCGGCATAATGTTTCATTTCACCTTTCTCCTGGCATGATGGTGCCTGAGTGTTTTGGAACTGAGATACATACGCGCTGGCAGAGATGGCTGAAAGATCAGCAACAATCAATGTTTGTAATCAAAGAAGATTAAACTCGGTATTAATTAACAGAAATCTAATGATCAACACTGATATGGGACAGAGTGCCCAAGCCTGCGGTGCATGCACAGAAATGGAGGTAATTAAACACTGGACCCTTCTGGAAGGAAAAAAACCTTTTGTTATTGTTGAGTGAAAATCTGTGTGTATAGCCCAATTCTTTAACCAATGGGGGATCAAAGCGAGTGTTGTAGGAAATCGGGACAGTGTGAAATGCAGCTCTTGACCTGCATTTTCAGGGTGCTTCTGGCCCCATAGGAATTTAGAGTAGTATTAAGAGAGGGGGCTTACTCCTGTGTTCAAAGCCTAGGCCCGTCACTAGCTGTGTGATCCTGGGAAAGTTACCTAAACTCTCTGAGTCTCCATTTCCTCTTTAGGTGATAGTAATAATCGTACGTATCTCAGAGGGCTTTTGTGAGCATTTGGTGATGTCTGAAGTGGTGAAGATAGAAAAGCAGGATGGTTTCTTGAGCAAATGCTCCTTACTGGGCCCCATCTTTACAGACAGGAATACATGTAAGCCTCAGAGCCAACATATGAGGTACACAATAATAAGCCCATCTTCAAAGATGAACATGGCAAGGAAATTAGAAAAGAGGAAATACTGGAACCGCATAAATGTCCTAGTAAGGATTTCATGGCTCTCGTTTATCAAGAGGACTAACTATATGGCCTCTACTACATGCTACTCATTCATTGCCTCCTCCATTCACCTATGATCTTCAAAACCTCCTACACACATGAGGAGAGGGAAACTCAAAGTGGTCAAGGGTATGAGTCCATGCTGGAGCTGGACTCACTCCCAGATGCACCTGGCTCCAGAGCCTAGACTCTGTCCCACTCTGCCTGGTGGTGTCCGGAGGAGGGAGGAGGCTAAATGGAAGATGGCAGTCATCTACTTTCTCTGTCAACCACATTTGTGACAAAATGAGACAAACTCCTTTTTTGGGAGATGCCTGCCATCTGGTTGTGAGGACAGAGTTCATAAGCAGAGAATGGAAGAACATATGTGACCCACTGTCAACTCAGTGTAATCCCGGTGTCCCCCACCGGAGCAATTCATGTGTTGGGCCGGTAAAGAACATGATCCTCTACTTCGAGGCCAGATTGTCTGTGCACAGGACAGTGATGCAGGGATCCGCCTTGTCTCCCTTGTGGGTCGGTGGATCTATGATTGGAAACCCTGGTCTAGGAGATGACAAGTACCACAGAAACACTCAGCATTTCCAAATGACTTCATTAAAGCCCACAGAAGCCCACAGAATGGTTGAAAAGCACATCCATTATAATCTAGCTGCTGATAGCTGAAAGCTGTGGTCCAGAGTGGTCCTAAGGGAGGGCTTGGCTTGCAGCTCACTCCTCTCCAACAGACCCAGTAAGATATCTGCATTTGACCTCTCATCCTAGCATGGAGACAATTTAGCACCATTGGATAGTCTTGCAACAAAGTAATAATTTAAGAGGAATTACTCCCTAACATCCTCATCGCCAGATAATTCGTTACCAGCGTCTCTGGGTGATTTCCTTCCCAGGGAGCATCATAATCACTTTGTACTGGCTCACCAAACAGCTGATGGCTTGGTGCATCATTGCCCCCAATCGAATGGATTTACAGCGCCATTGCATTCTGAGATCATTTATCCCCGAATCTCTCAGAGGTCACCTCTACTCATCAGGGCCCCAGATACACGAGAAGGCAGAAGCCCCAATGCCAGCCAGTGTCCAAGCAGGAAAGGGCAAGTGGCAGGTTATTCAGAGTGCTTTTGTCCACTTGCCTCCCCTCCAGGCTAACTGTTTCATTTCATTGGAAGCTCTCTGTATTTAGTAGCATAGGAAGCTGCTTACCAGGCTTGATTAGTGCCAAAGGAAGGAAAGCTTTTGAAATCCAAACTAAGTGTGCTTGTGTCATGCAGATACACAAATGTGTGTGGGTTCCTAGCTGAAGCAAAATGTGTTTACTTTAGCTTCTAGAATAAAAAGTACAAACAGAAAACAACTCTGCATTCTCCAACCTCCTTCTTAATATTTCTTGCTGGTCATGATAATAGCGCTGTGTTTAAAGCTGCTGCCGGGGCTGTTTTTCAAAGTGAAGCCATTAACTCTCTGCCCTTCTAGAATGGAGGAAGTGGGCAAAAGGGAAGTTGGATAAAGGACCACCTTCCCTGTTTTTGTTTTGCTCACACATAAATTCATAAAAACCTATGGAGGGATGTGGGAAAAGAGAACTTAAGACTTTTTTGAACAAGTCAAATCTAGGTTCACATCCCAAATTTTCCAAGACTCGCTGAGTGTCTTGGGCAAAGTTACTTAATGTTGCTGGCCTCAGTTTCTTCCCCTCTGATATGAGACACAGAACATCAATTTAATCATTATGCATAGGACATGAAAAATAAGGTCAGCAACTAATTCCTCATGAGGGAAATAGGAAAAGAAGTGAGATCTCATATAGGAAGGGGTATGCCCAGTGTCCAGAACACAATAACCAATCAGTGAGATTATAATAACTAGAAAGACTGATTATTAAAATCTAATATGCTGTATTTTACATCTCATCATATTGATTACTACATGGGAAAATCATGAAGTGTTTAAGGAAGGTTGGCAATGTCCTTTTCAGTGTTGGTTCAGTTTTGAAAACCTCAAAGGAAATAGCTCTTATACACATGGACCCAGTTCTTTGGGGTTTCAGACCCCCACCCCCGTGTCCTCCTTGGCTCTCTCATTCCCTTGTCATTTGTGATGTAGTCAGATTAAGACCGAGGATGTGGGAGAAAATTATCTCACAATTTAAGGGCAAAATTCCTAAAGAATGACATTTCCTTTGCAATCAGACTCACCATCTTTGAATTCTTGTTGGTTGGAAAATATACTTACTTCCCTCTTTTTCTTAAAAGTACTGATCACCCAAGGGGCTCCTGGGTGGCTCAGTGGGTTAGCTGTCCAACTCTTGATTTCAGCTCAGGTCATGATTTCAGGGTTGCAAGATCAAACCCCGCGTGGGGCTCTCTGCTCAACACAGAGTCTGCTTAAGATTCTCTCCCTCCCTCTCCCCCCACCTTGCATACACATGGACACTCTCTCTAAAAACAAAAAAACAAAGCAATACTGATCGCCCAAGATGCTGTAAAATACTTCACTTGTAATTCAGTTACTCCTCATCAGTGTTATGGATGAGGAAACTAAAGCCTCATAGGTATATGTGGCCTTAGCATGACTCCAAGATTCATAATTTGTTTCTATTATCACATATGAGTCAGGATAATAATATTAAAGTGCAGAGGAAAACTCTACACAAAGTCTTGTGAGAAAATCAGTGAGCTGTGAGCTGCCCTGTCAGAGCCCTGGGGCCTCATATCGTGTTAGTTCCTAATGGATGCTTGCTTTTGGTTTCCTCTTCACCCCCAGCCAGGGCCTCCTCAGAAAGCCTACCAGACCAGTCCGCTGAGGTAACTTGCCCTCTCTGTTGACTCATGGTGTGGGTGTCAGAGCACTGGAGAAGCCTTCCGACAGCTTACTCCTGGCTACTTAACTGTAGGAAGGTGCTTTGCAGTTGGTCAGTTCACATCACCAGGAAGGGCATCCTCACCCTCTCTCTCCCTGTCAGCACGTGGAACTCTCTGAGGGTCTAGATTAATTCCAAAAGGACATAGGACTGGAGCAGCTCACAAAACCTCAGAGGATGTTCGATGGTTGAAGTTACTTGGGGAAGCAGCAGAGCCATGAGCCACAGTGAGTTCATATGATGTGGGACAGAAGCCTTGGAAGGATCGAGATTGGTGTGAGCTGTGACCATTCAAGGAGAGTTTCCTGGGTGATGTGGGCTCACACTTGGTCAGGTAGGATTTGGAGAGGCCAAGGAGGATGGAATCGGGGGGCAAAAGAGCAACGATACAGAGGCAGAGGCCAGCACTTAGGGCCTAGAGACCAGAGACAAGGGAGGCCTGGCTGCCTGGGCTCTGACGTGGCTTGGGTAGAGAACCCGGATACAAACTGGAGACCTGCCTTCCATATTCCTCCCAGAGAACCAAGAATACACCTTTCCTTTCCCACCCAAAGTAGCTCCATGGGTGTGGGAACAGTAGGAAATGCCCCACGTGTAAGCAGAGAGAGTCAGGGGTCCCCAGAAAAAGGAAAGAGGACACAGCTTTTGGACACAAGAGAGGTCATTTTAGGCCCCCAGCTGTCTTCTGTGATCTCTGCCCTACCAGATCTACTACTCGCCCAAGGACACTTCTTGCAGAACTTCCTGGGAAGTGTCAGAATTACTGGGAGGTGTCAGATTACAAAGAAATGCAAAAACCTTAGTAGTTAAGGATTTTAAGGGGTCAAAGGGAATACAAAAGCTAACACTCTCTACCAGGCCTGGAAATAGCCATACCCTATCAGAGACAATAAATCAGTGGTTAAAAAAAATAATAATAAATAAATAAAAATTCCCATGCTGTTTCAAAAATAAGTAAGGCCCTGCATTCCTTTCCCGAGATCCCATCCAGCGGATCCCAGCTCCGGCAGCCTGCCCACACCCCCTCCTTGCCGGCAGTTACCTCTGCTTCATTAGAATGTTAACACCTCCACCAAAGGAGGAAGGCAAACCTCATTTACATAATAGACTCTGTATGTAAGGGCACGCTTCCTTAAGGCACATGCAGGACCTTCCCTCTGCCTCTACTGTGTGATGACAAAGCTCCCCTTTCTGAATATTCATCCCAACCCTAAATAAAAGCAACCCACTCACCCTTGCCTGGGGAGATGTGGCTCTGGAAGTTATTGCCTGTGATCTCTTTAGTTGCTGCAAATGAAATGTCCTTTGTGTGACAGCCCTACCTTGTATAGCCTCTGCCTGTAACTCACAAGGAGCGAACTCCCGTTAGTTCAGCTACACAAGGCTACGTATGAGCTCTCACTAGAGAGGGAGCCCCAGACAGCACCGTAACCATTCACAGGATGAAGTGGGATGCTCCTTCCCTCAGCTTGTCCACTGGGAAGTCCCCGTGAGTCTCCTGGCTTCCAGGAGGCAGTCTTTCCTGTGTGGTTCTATTACCATGCCGCCCCCACCCACCCACCCTTAGCCCACACTCCCAGCCGCTGTGAGGAAGGGTCTGGAGTGGAGGCAAGAGCAAGGGCAGGGGGAGGGGACCACCATGCAGCCAGGTGCTCTCTCAGTCTGGGTCTTCTCTGACACACGGACTCCAGTGTGGGAGTGAGCCCCGGCAAGCTCAAGTATGAGAGGGAAGAACATGAGACAGGGAAGGGAGCAAAACCAACAAACAGTCCAGTAATGGGGGCGCCTGGGTGGCTCAGTCATTAAGCGTCTGCCTTGGGCTCAGGTCATGATCCCAGGGTCCTGGGATCGAGCCCCGCATCGGGCTCCCTGCTCGGCGGGAGGCCTGCTTCTCCCTCTCCTACTCCCCCTGCTTGTGTTCCCTCTCTCGCTGTCTCTCTCTGTCAAATAAATAAATAAAATCTTGAGAAAAAAAAAAAAACAGTCCAGTAATGCACGGGTTACTGCTGTGGGCATCTGAGTGCGATCCCACTGGGGACCTTCCGAGATGTAATTAGGCTCGCCAGCCATCGCAGTCTGTGCAGACTGACCCAGCGTTAGCCCTGAAAGTCCTGCATGCCGGGAGTCCCCTCGGCCCCTTGCAGATGAGGTTGGTCACGGGTATCGTGTAGAATGTGCACCAAAGGATGGGCATGTCGGAGTATTTGACGACACATGTCCCTCACTGGTTGAGTGTTGCCTCTCAGCATGGGCACTTCGGGGCTGCCCTTCATAAGCAGCTGAGCAAGTGACTATAGCACAAGGAAAGCCTTTGGGCAGGGCAGCCAGGAGATGCAGGCCCTTGAGGTGAGAAGTTGTCAGCATACACAGAACAGTGTGTGGAACTGCAGGTGAACTTGACATGGGCCAGGAGGGATTTGGGCAGTAGCAGCTGGGATCTCAGGTCTCTGTTTCATTGTTCCTGGAATTCTGCTAGGCAGGGATGATGAGGTAAGTTGCAGGTCTGAGGAGTTAAGTTGCTTCCCCCAAGGTCACTGGCTTTGTTTCCTCCACAAGATACATCCAGCCTCAAAGCCCGGGCTCCTTGCCTTTCACACGAGGCCTCCAGTTACTTATTTTTCCTCCAGCCATCTCCAATGGCATCGAGGCCAAGACAGATTCCTTATGAATAGTTCTGCAGATACTGCTGCAAAGAGAGACGATTGAAAAGCATCCTAGAATTTAGTTTATAATAGCTCACCTTGAAAAATAACAAGGTTAAGGGGAAAGAATGTTCTATTCAATTCTCTTGTAATTAAGAGAACTTTTCTGCTTTGCATGCTGCATAATTGAATTATACCACCGATTAATTTTTTAAATAATTATTTGTGGATTTGTTTCCCCTACTGGTGTACTTTTTTTTTTTTTTTTTAATAATACACTTTGCCACTTAATAAAGCAGATAGATGCTGGGGGAGAGACGGTGGAGGAGATATTCTTTGTGCTCAGTGGTTCCATCATTACTATTGATTGCACAGTCTTATTATTCACCTCAAAGACACTGCAATTAATAGAAATAGAAATGAAGGAATATCCATGTTCCGTGAGGCTTCATTGAAGGAGGAAATAAACAATACATGTAGACAAGTAATAATTCTTTGTTGGCCATGACAGTGGTGTTCCCAAAGGAAGGATTACCCCGCATCTTAAGCAAGCAGCTGAGGCTCTCCCTGCCGGGGCTAGGTGCCATCCCCTGTGTAGGCCAGCTAGCAGGTCCGAGGCCCGCCCTGCTGCACACCCAGCCCCGCTGACCTGACTGCGGTCTGCTGAATAAGGTGGCATGATCAGGGTGGTCTGAGACGGCCCTTGCCCGACCTCCTCCGTCTACTTGGTATTCAAGACTGAGGACTCTAAATTGGATTACGTTAAGTCATTCTCTAGATCCCTGGATAGTTGGGGCCTGAATCATGAGGTGAGCCAGTGGGAGCAGACCCTGGTGCTCACAAGTGTTATCCTCATGCAGCGTGGTCCCCACAGCCCAGTCTTGCCCCTGCCTCTTCCCTGCCCTCCTTCCCAGCACTGCTTGCTGTCATGCCCTGGTGCCCCAGACTACTCAGTTTCCCCCACCACCCCGGCCCCCTTCTCTCAGGCCACCTCCTTGTCTGCAAAGCCCTGCCTCTCTTCCTTCTCAGGCCAATGGCTGCTGACGCTTTAGGACTTGGCCAGCTATCCCCTGCCCTCAGGCGGCGTCCTATCCTGGTTTGGAGTATGTGGTCGTCTCCTGGACAGACCTCAAAGAATTCTGCAGGAATGAGCACTGTGCTTCTTTGTGTCTGTCCCAGGCCCAGCACAGAGTGTGTTTACAGAGTCGTGCCAGGAAATGTCTGCTACTCAAGTGAACTTATCTTTGCACATTTACAATGACCTCTTTGCCCATGCCCCCAAAGGTTTTGTTTTGTTTTGTTTTGTTTTAATAAATGGGGTATAATTTAAATATAGTAAAGTTTAATAATCTTACAGGTATAAAAGGATTATTGTTTACATATATATAGAAGCATGTAGCTAGGGTACAGATAAAGGTATGGAACAACATTGTCAGCACCCCAGAAAGCCCCCTCTTTGCTCCTTCCAGCCCTCCTGCCTCGCACCCCAGGGCAACCAGTCTTCTGATTGTAACCAGTCTATCACCATTGATCAACCTTGTCTGTTGAAAGTTTTTACATAAATAGAATCATACAGCAGGGACATTTGTGTCTCACTTCTTTACCTCAGCATGATGTCTTTGGGGTTTATCCCAGTGGCATTTTATGTGCCCTGAGCTCTTCCCCTGGGGGGCTTCCCTATTCAGATGCCTACTGGGGAGCCCTGACTGGGGAAAGACAGGGACGAGCCCAGGCTGCAGACAGAGCTTCCACCAGCGGCTGTAGGCTCAACATCAGAGCTTGGGCACTCAGATGGTGGTCAGGTCGCTTCTGCGTGACCATGCTTGAGTCTAGAAGCTGAAGCCCATTGAGAAGAAGCAGCCAGTGTCCTCCCAGGAGATGAGCAAGGAATACATGGAGAAGGAAGACACTGTCAGTGATGGCTAGGGGCAGATGGCTGTCTCTCAGGAAACCCCTGATTTGCTCTGCCAAGTCACCGCCTCTGAGGTGACGTGCCTTCTTGCTCACTGCAGCAATGCAGCTGTCTCTGCTCAGGCCCTCATTAGGTGAGTTCAGGCAATCCGGTGATGTCTGCTTAACTGCAGTGGACATGTGCCTCTAAAAAAGGCTTGTGGCCTGCCTTGTTTGTCCCTATGATCCCAGTACCAGCAGATGCCTGGTGCGTAGAATGTGCTTGGTAAAATAGCTGTCCAATGAACAAATGAGGGGGAAAAATGAGCAAATAGTCCCATCTTCTGCTCCTTCAAATACCTTTAAGATGATGATCAGGCCTCCTTCCTCACTCTGCCCTGAGGAAGCTCCCCTCGGCGCTCTCTTGGTTTGCCCTGAGGTGAGCAGGACTTTGCAAGAGCACAGTAGGCCCTCACCAGACATTTAACCCAGCCCCCAGCTTGTTGCACTCTCTCATCAGGCCCCACAGAGTCTGTTCCTGCCTGGAGCCAGGCCCTACTTTGTTCCCCTCTGTGCGTACAGCCCGCACAGGGCCTGGGCCAGAGAAGGGAGCTTGGTGAATTGTGCAGGCAACAAACTGGAATATTCATGTCCTCTCTTAAGTAAAGGAAAGTTTTAGCAAGAGAGAAGAAATGTCCAAAGTAGGTTACATCCTGAGATTCCTGACTCTTACATAATAATATGTGTGTAAACAGAAGTACATATTACCATTTCAGTGTCCACATCCCCTCCCCTCCTCTGCCCCACCAGTGGCTGCTGGCTCTCTCCTGTTAGATCCTGTGCCCTCTTTGTGCCGAATCATGGCAATGGGTAAGCAGGGAAACTGAGGGGAAGAATGTCATGCTGGATTTATTTGCATTGAAAAAGGCATAACATTTCTGGTGGGAGAGAGTAGACTGGAGGTAGGTGGAAGGTATAAGGAAAGAGGATGGCATGAGGCAAGGAGGGCTGGTTTGAGGAGAATTTTTGAGCTAGCAGAGTGAAGACAGTAACCGAGAAGCAGCTGCCGTGCCTGTGAGAGGCTGGGAAAGAGAAAGAGGGTGTGCAGGAAGTTTTGCTGTGCATAATGGATGAACTCTCCTCAGAGTCTGAGACAGCTCAGTAGACACTTGTGCTTCTGCTCCGTTGTTTTGGATATTAAACTGGAGCGTCTTCCAGAGTGCCATGCCACACCTGGAGCCAGGGGCAGACCAGCTTCCTGCCCACTTTGCATGCAGTGACCCCGGGACTTGTAGGGGAGGCTGGGCCCTGGGGCAGAAGGGCCAGACCTGCTGCAAGGAAACTTGAGAATTGGTACGAATGACCCAACATGTCTGGGGACAGCCCCAGCCTTTGTGCAGGGAGGACTTTGGTACACTCAGCTTGATCTGGGATGTTAGTAAATAACTCACATTCATCCAAAAGCCAATTCTGAAGGATTGGCAGGGCCTTCCTAGGACTGAGAAGGATTTTGAGTCAGGTTCAGTAAAAAGAGTGACATGATTGACATAACTGACCATCAATGTCTGTCCCACACGCCATGGAGAGCACAGTGGCTGTGGTTTAGAGTTTCCCTTGAAAGGAAAGCTCCTTTCAAGGCTCAAGGTCGAAGTCTGAGTGTGAGACAATACACGTCCATGTGTACGGCAGATAGCCTCACGAGGGATGGGTGGCATCATTAAATATTTAAAATCTCGTTCAAAGAGTACTTCCTAGAGGGTAGGAACTCTGTAAAATGCTTTTGAGTGAGTTCTTAAATAAATGCATATGGGTGCCTTGATTACTGGAATATAATATGAACAAATTATTTTTATTTTAACAAGCATTTATTGCCAACAATGTCGAAGGCAAAGGAGCAGCTACCAGGAAGGAGAGTGTTCCTGCCCTCAGTGAGCTCATGGACGTTGAGAAACTTTCAGAAATGAAACAAAACAAAACAACACAAAGAAAATAAAACAAAACAGAAAAACAAAACTTCCAACAAGCTCCTCCTAATCACATCAGCCTCACGGCCACTGGTGCCTGAGAAAGTGTATATTGGTAACGTCTCGCTTCAGGTAGAGCAGGGTACAGAGTTGTGTAATCCCCGTTATTTTGCCCACATCTCTTAATCTAGAAACATGGGGGGTTGGGACACTTCCAGCCACCTCATTAATTTACTCTGAGAAATGCTCCCAGGCCCCATTCCCAGGCCACTTGCTGAAATTTTCTGGAACCAAGGTCTTCGATTTAAAAAGCTTGGTAGTCTGATTCTTCAACCCACAGCTGATTAGAAGTGGCGAATTTTGAGATGGGGAGTGGAGGTGGTGAATCCTAGAGGGAGCCCTCTGATCAAGATTAGAAAAGACACTATCAAAGAGACAGTGAGAGATGAGCCTGAAACACAAGAAGGCGGAAAGCGGACACAAAACCAATGAAAGCCCAGCCTTAGGGGTACTGCCCACTCCTCTCAACCACTGACCCTCCAGGCATAAGCTGCTGCATCAGTTTAGCTAACTGGTCCAAAGAGAACAGGCATGGGGACAGGGATGCTCCCTGGAGGGGACAGGCAATTGGCCATGCCCATCCCAGAGAAATAAAGCTCAACAGCAGGATTCTTTCAGACACTGAGCCCACCAGCCAGACACGACAAGTCCTGCTTGCCAAAGGATGGTGAGGATGCACAGTTGAACGAGGTCCTCCACACATATCCCCTCAAACATCACTAACAGCAGCCACACCCTCAGGCGCTACAGGTGTAGGCAGGTGGCACAGAGGTTACAGTGGGCCTGGAGAGGCTGGGCCGGGCCGGAGAGCATGCGGTGCCCATGGAACAGTAACATATGGGAATGAAGGCCAGGTGAGGCTGGACTTCTTGATTCTCCGAGAAGGTAGAATTTGGGGCCTCCCATGAAATCTCCCAAGTATAAAATAGTAACAACAAATTCAATTTTTTAGAACACTTTATAGACCAAAGAAACTTTGTTACTTTTTTTTGTTTGTTTGGCCCAAAGATTCCTTCCTGTCTCCTCTTCCCTTCCCCCCATGTGTGATCTCTATGTGCTTGGAGGGGTATTATTATCCTGTGTACACGAAGGAAGGTACCTTACAGAGTGGTGCGGTCATTTGCCAAAGTTCCCGGAGCTAGTGGCTGAGTTTTGCAACTAGGTCTGAGTTCAAAAGAGACTCACATTTCTCTAGTCTTACAGTGTGTGTATTACTTCAGAATTTTGAGTGTGCCAACTTTTACCATTGGCAACCCATCCTGGGAAAGCTGAACAAGGGAATGTTCCATTGCAAAAGAGTCTCTGAGCTTCTGTTTCCAGAGGGAAAGTGGTGATCACCTCTCAAAATGGCTTTCTCTCCTAAAACTGAGCTGTCATCATGATATACAGGGATGTACAGCAGAGCTGGGGATGAAGTGCAATTTAGGGATTGTCACGGTCTTCAGACTTCATATTTTCCTACTGCAACCAGAGGTTTACCCCTTTATTCTTTAGGTAGGCAGGTAAGTAGGTAGGAGGGTGGGTGGCTGGGTGGATGGATGGATGAATAGATAGGTAGATAGATAGATGGATGGACAGGTAGATTTCATAATACAGAAGGTTCTGAAGACTAATACAGCAAAACATTGTTTTCCTACTACCCAGCTTAAGAAATAAAACATCACCATCTCCAGTGAGCCTGTGGTGTCTGTGGGGATGATTGCATTGCTCTCATTTTTTGGAGGAGGAATAAGGACTTCAAGAGGGGTTAGGAGATGGGCACGAGTCCCCCAGATGGGGGCAGAGTCAGACTTGCACCCTGGGCCTCCTCTGCCTGGCTCTGGGACGCATCCCCCTCCCGGGCACCGCACTGTTTTCTCTTGGTCCTGGGCCACTCATTTAGAGGCAAAAACAGATGAGTCCGAACAGAAAAGTGATTCCTCCTCAGACTGAAAATAACAAGCCTCAGTTGAAATTTGTTTTTCCAATTTATTTATGCATTCTTTTTTTCCTTTTAACTTCTCTCATTAATTGATAATGTTCCCTCCCAATCAGTGTCTTTGATTGTTTCTCCCCTTAAAGCTTAGGGCTGAGAGTGGGTGGGTGGCATTTAAGTTATGACTTACTTAGAAAATTGATGTTGGCATTTTCTGCATAACTTGCCTTTCTTCATCAAGTTACTTTGCTCCAATTCTCTGTTAGAAGCTCCAACCCTAAAGGAGATACAGGCTAATTAAGAATTGGAAGCTGGTAAATTTCACGTTGGGCAGCTAGTATGTGCTTTTGGCAGGAATTGATGCAATTATTGATCAATAAAATTGTCATCCAAAAGAACATCTCATTTTTTTTTAAGAGAAAGCAGTGAAGTATTTATTATTGAAATCAAGCCTTTACTTCAAAGATGCAGTAATGACATATGAAAACCAGGTAGGTTTTTGTCCAAATGAAGAATTATATATATTTTTACATATATAAATGCTATTACATTTTTTAATGAAAG
Organism: Mirounga leonina; assembly: GCF_011800145.1. Lineage (NCBI taxonomy): Eukaryota > Metazoa > Chordata > Mammalia > Carnivora > Phocidae > Mirounga > Mirounga leonina. The sequence continues at coordinate 35,829,889 of NW_023270268.1, forward strand.
AACAAATTGAGCTTCATATTTATTGCTGAGCTAAAAAGCACCATACTAGGCCCACCATAATTACTTAATAGATGCTTGTCAAATTGAGCCGAATTGAAAAGTTGTCAAGATACCATCATCCTTAATCAGTCTTTAAGGTAAAACAGCCAATTGTAGGTCTGTTCCACATATATAATATTGATGAAGTCCTAAAGAAAATGTAAGAGTAATTTTTTTTTTCAAAGAAAATAGCATTATTCACAAACCGCAGGGAATTGTGAGAATCAAGTTCTCCAATCAAGGCTGTGTGCTGCATTGTGGATTTCCTAGCTCAAGAGCCACTCTGTCCGGATGGGCCCTGCCACGGGGGCCTATTATCTGTAGAAAGAAAAGCTCAAGCTGCACAAATCTTTTCTCAAAGTTGATCCAAATCTCTGTCCAAAACTGCTCATTCTGAAGGCTTTCCTTTCCCATCATCTGCGGGTTACATTGCTCAACATCACGACTCCCTCTGTCAACAGCCTGTTTGCTGGGCTGGCGGCAGAGCTTCTGCATGCCGTGGCCTGCTCAGCGTAACACCAGGGGCAGGGGGATAGTCGGAGCTGGGACCAGTGACAGGGCTAGAGTCAGGATGGGCTCTGTCCTGGGGGCTCCCCATGCTGTCCTGCCACCCCCCCTCCCACCCCTGCCCCAGGAAAGCCGAGCCTGAGACAAAGGCTTGCATGAGTCCAGGGCCCGAGATTGGGGCACTGGCAGGGTACAAATTTGGATGGAGGGAAGAAAAGCCGATGCAAAGCAACGTGCTACAGTTAGTCACCACCGTGAAGGGCCCTGGAGCATAAAAACTGTCTCGTAGAGCTTTCTGTGATGCGGAGAATGTGCTCTGTGTTTTCCAGTATTGCATTCGCTAGCTACATGTGGGCGACTGAAATGTGACTCATGAGATGGAGGACTGAATTTTTTATTTATTTCATTTTAAGTAATTTTTCTTAAGGATTATGCACAGACTGTGTTTTCAAGTTGCAGGCCGAAGGGGTGGAAAAAGTATCATTTACCCGCTAGCTCTGTCTCCTGTCCTCAGGGGGCATTACTCCCCACATTCCCCTTAGCCTTTGTGGGTGCAGGCAGTTTCTACAGGCACCACCCACACCTCCCACGCCACTGCTGCGTCAGATTAGCTACAGGTACAAAGCAGGAGCTCTTGCAGGAGCTGGCGAGATACTGGTGTGTGAGGCCGTTTGCAACAGACGTGGTTCTCAGAGCTGAGCGGGCACCAGGAGTTCCTGGACAGCTTGTTAAAACACAGATCACTGACGGCCACCCCTAGGGCTTGTGACGTGCCCTATGCACGCCATGCACCGGATGATCATGACGCCCCTACTGCTGGTCAGATGATCACATTTCCAGAGTCCTTGGGCTAACATAAAATGTAGGTCAGAGGATGTGAGTTGGAGCTCAGGTGACCAACCATCCCAGTTTGCCCAAGACTGCGGAGAGGAGGTGCCCTGAAACATGAGACTTTCAAGTGTCAAAACCAGAAGAGTCCTGGAATAACGGGGCCAAGTCAATCCGATCACCCTTGCTGGAGGTGTCTTAGCGCATTGCCACCTGTGCCTCAGTGACTTCACCTGCCACATGGGAAGTTTAGACACAGTCCTTCTCGCCTCCCAGGGTGTTTGTGGAGAATCAGGGTGGTGGTATAGCGCCTGAGAAATTTTAGTGTCAGGCTTTAAGGTGAGCTGCTTCTCCAATAGCAAAGCGTCCTATTGGCCTCTTCGAGCAAGAGATCCCCAACCTTTGAATAGCATCCAGAACTGCAGCCCCGGTGAAGACACCTCTCTGTCCAGGTCCTGATTCTAACAGAGATGATGCTGGCAGTCTGCAGACTGAAGAGTAGGGCAAGCTGCCACAGGGCCTTGGATTCATACCTGGATGTGGGTTTCATTATTAGCTGTGATGCTTTCAAGGAGAGCTGGGAAGACTCTTTGGACCATTTCTCCTTCACAAATCAATTAAACATTTATTGATTTTTTTTTTTGAAAAATGTTCATGTCTTCTGCCCATTTTTTGACTGGATTTTTTGTTTTTAGGTGTTGAGTTTGGTAAGTGCTTTATAGATTTTTGGATACTAGCCCTTTATCTGATATGTCATTTGCAAATATCTTCTCCCATTCCCCAGGTTGCCTTTTAGTTTTGTAAGTTGTTTCCTTTGCTGTGCAAAAGCTTTTTATCTTGATGAAGTCCCAATAGTTCATTTTTGCTTTTGTTTCCCTTGCCCTTGGAGACATGTCTAGCAAGAAGTTGCTGCGGCCGAGGTTAAAGAGGTTGCTGCCCGTGTTCTCTTCTAGGATATTGATGGTTTCCTGTCTCACATTTAGGTCTTTCATCCATTTTGAGTTTATTTTTGTGTGTGCTGTAAGAAAGTGGTCCAGTTTCATTCTTCTGCATGTGGCTGTCCAATTTTCCCAACATCATTTGTTAAAGAGACTTTTTTCCATTGGATATTCTTTCCTGCTTTGTTGAAGATTAGTTGACCATATAGTTGTAGGTCTATTTCTGGGTTTTCTATTCTGTTCCACTGATCTATCAGGATGGCTAAAATTAACAACACAAGAAACTACAAATGTTGGAGAGGTTGTGGAGAAAGGGGAACCCTTTTACACTGTTGGTGGGAATGCAAACTGATGCAGCCACTCTGAAGAACAGTATGGAGGTTCCTCAAAATGTTAAAAATAGAACTACCCTAGGATCCAGCAATTGTACTACTAGGAATTTACCCAAAGGATACAAAAATGTAGGTTCAAAGGGACACATGCACCCTGATGTTTATAACAGCATTATCAACAAAAGCCAAACTGGAGAGAGCCCAAATGTCCATTGACTGATGAATGGATAGAGAAGAGGTGGTATATATATATATATACAATGGAATACTACTCAGACATCAAAAAGAATGAAATTTTGCCATTTGCAATGACATGGATGAAGTTACAATATATTATGCTAACTGATATAAGTTAGAGAAAGACAAATACCATATGATCTCACTCATATGTGGAATTTTTTTTTTTTTTTTTAGTATTTTATTTATTTGACAGAGAGAGACACAGCGAGAGAGGGAACACAAGCAGGGGGAGTGGGAGAGTGAGGAACAGGCTTCCCACGGAGCAGGGAGCCCGATGTGGGGCTCGATCCCAGGACCCTGGGATCATGACCTGAGCCGAAGGCAGACGCTTAACGACTGAGCCACCTAGGCACCCCTCATATGTGGAATTTAAGAAAGAAAACAGATGACATATGGGAAGGGGGAAAAGAAAAAAGAGAGAGGTAAACAAGCCATGAGAGACCCTTAACAATAGAGAACAAACTGAGGATTGATGGAGGGAGGTGGGTGGGGGGATAGGCTAAGTGGGGGATGGGGATTAAGGAGGGCACTTGTGATGATGAGCATTGGGTGTGAGACATATATTCTAGGAAAGGGGCTGAAGGGCAGCTGGAGAAGCAGCAGGAGCTGAAGAAGGTAAGGCAGGTACTGGGCTATCTGGATGGGTTGGCTTTTTAGAGGTAAGGAGGTAAGAGACTATGCCTGGCCATGGGCCAGCAACAGCCAAGGCTCAGACGCTAAAGAGATCCCAGGAAATGTTGGTGACAGGGAGGCCCAGCCTGGCTCGAATGAGGAATCAGGTTGGTCAACAGACAGGAAAGAGATTGGCTCAGTCCAAGGTGCAGATGAATGAAGGGCCCATAGCCCAGGTGAGGAATAGGCATCATGCATCAGAGAAGAACATAACAGTAAGCAGAGGTTTCTGAGAATGAAAGATGACAAGATCTTGCTGGCTTCCTGGTCTCTAGGATGTTGTATGATATGTTAGGGCATGCTTTAACTGCTTAAAAAGTACAGTTAATAAAATATTACTCAGGGGCGCCTGGGTGGCTCAGTTGGTTAAGCGACTGCCTTCGGCTCAGGTCATGATCCTGGAGTCCCAGGATCGAGTCCCGCATCGGGCTCCCTGCTCGGCAGGGAGTCTGCTTCTCCCTCTGACCCTCCTCCCCCTCATGCTCTCTGTCTCTCATTCTCTCTGTCTCAAATAAATAAATAAAATCTTAAAAAATAAAATAAAATAAAATATTACTCAGCAACACAAAGCAGGAAATTATTATATAACCAACACCATGGATGAATCTCAAAATCATTATGCTAAGTGAAAGAATTTAGGCCAAACAGATGAACAAAAGGACACCCTGTGTGATTCCATTTATATACAATTCTAAAAAATGAGAACTAATCTCTGAAGACAGAATGCAGATCAGTGGTTGCCTGGAGAAGGAAGCAGAGGGAGAAGTGGATTGTAAATGGGCTTTGAGGAAATATTTGGGGGTGGTGAAAATGCTTGTGTAATTGTTTCACGGTATATACATATGTCAACACTGGTCAAAATGGACACTTGCAATGTGTGCAGTTTCTTATAAAGAGAAACTATAACATTCGCGGAAGTTGAAAAAGCAGTTTACTTTCTTAAGGAAAAGGCAATACTTTATATATCAGTTCATGTAATTCTCTCAAGCAGCCAAGAATGTAGATATTAAATCCCCATTTTACAAACTCTTAACTGAAGCTCAGAGATGTCCAGTGACTTACCCAGGGTCACACAGCTTGTGAGTGATGGGTGGATCCAGAATTCAAACACAGGTCTGTCCAGTGTCCAAATCAGTGTGCCATTTACTGTATCTGTACCTGTCAAACTTGAATCTCCTTCTGAGAGCATGTCCCAGTGCTGTGGAGGAGAGAGGAACGAACTGATGAGCCACATAGAGCCACTATGAAGAGCCACTTCTAAAACCTCAGGATTCCCTCTCATCTTCCAGAATGGGTTTGGATCAGCAGAGATCTACCTTATGATCATCAGGGTGGTTTTGGCTCAAATTTGTAACCCAACCAAGTGATCTCTAATCACGTCCTCTTATAGATAAAACGTAACCTGAATTTGAAAAGCAATCAACAGAATAGGAAACAAGAGGGTCAGAGGTGGATGTGGACAACTCATGTTTCAGATATATACCTATTGTAATGTTTGAATGTTTAATCATTAACACACGTCAGATAAACAAAAATAGAAGTACAAGTTTGAGGAAAGTAAGAAAAGAGGGTGGGAAGAAAGACGGAAGGAAGGAAGGAAGGAAGGAAGGAAGGAAGGAAGGAAGGAAGGA
>NW_023270268.1:35835085-36057858 GCF_011800145.1 Mirounga leonina
GGAAGGAAGGAAGGAAGGAAGGAAGGAAGGAAGGAAGGAAGGAAGGAAGGAAGGAAGGAGGGAGAGAGAGAGAAAGGAAGGAAAAGATGAAGGGAAGCAGGGATCTCTGCTTTGGGGTATATGCCAAGTGTACAGCCAAATCATTCCCCCAGCTCCTCCCCTCTCCAGCCAAGACCCTCAGCAGTAAGCGTGAGGATCTCACCAACCCCCTGGGGATACCCAGCTCTTTTGAGAAAGATTCTATTACAATCACTGAACACCATTTCCTGGAATTTTTGGAAACACTCCTCAGTGCTAGCTGAAAAGAAATCACAATGGATTGGGACACTTTGATTCCCTGAATTTTTTGGTGGAATTCAGCCTCCCAAGTGCCAGACATAATTTCTGAGGTTTGTATATTGGATTTAGGAATGCTGATCGATTGTTTTGATTTTCCTTCTTCTCACCATGTTCCAGTTAAGCATCTCCTACTTCCCACCAACACCACTGATACTAATTATTGTTTGCAGTGCTACCATTGATGCTGTGGAAGGCCCCATTAACACCTTCCAAGGGATTTGTATAAAAACATCTGTGAACCAGGCTTGGACACTAATGAATTAATCTATAAATTGGGAAAATCCAGCTGCTTCTGAGCTGGTACTCTCCACAGCCCCCTGAATGAGCTAGATTCTTTCTATCTACCCTTTATACCTACCTCTACTGATCTCAGCAGCCTCCCCAGACACCTCTGCTCCCCCACCCTGGTGCCCTGTTTCTCCTCACCAGAGTCCTGATGCTGCTATTGTATTATTGCCCTGATAACCCTGTGCTGAAATCCTCTGGGACCTTTACTGGTTTCTCCGTGAGAAGAGGGACCTGTGGTTATTCTCCTTTTTGTCCATAGGACCAAACATAAAGTAGCCCCAGTAGCCAACGTGAGTTATTATGTGTGCCAAACATCATTCCAAGAGCTTTAACTTGTATGCAATCCTTTATTCTCCAGAACTGTATGAGATGAGCTGTGCTATCATGCCCATTATATAGTTGGGGAAACTAGGTAAAAAGCAGTTTAGTTACTTGTCCAAGGTCACACAGCTAAGAAACAGAAGTGCTAAGATTTAAACCCAGACAGCTTGGTTCAGAGTCCAATTTCAAAGTTTGTTGACATCCAGTAAGTTGTATTTTTAGAAATTGAGGTCTTTCTTCAGGTACCTAGTTAATCTCTGCAACTGGCCAAAAACTGAAGCTGAAGGAATAGCCCATACCAGGGACCATAGCCTAATTCCATAGCAGTCTTCCATCTGTGGCACAATGCCAACCAGACCTCTACCCCTTCATGGCTCCTCATTGACTCCAGAATCAAGACCAAACACTTGAGCAAATCTTTACTCCCTTCCTTCTTTAACAAACAATGACTGGCACATCATAGGTGACATAATTAGCATTTGTTGAATGAATGAATGCACTAGAAGATACACCTATATGAGGACAAGGTTTAGCAATTGTTACCTTTCTAAAATCACATGCCTACCAACTTGATCATGAACTAAAAATATAACCCTGTCAATAGTCTCATATATAAGTTTCTTACATATCAGACAAGATTTAAAAGCCCAAAACGTAGGATTTTATCAGGATCCTCATATATGCTAATGATGACAAATTTTCATATTGAGTCAGGCAAAATTGTGTTTTCAGGTTAGAAACAGGGCTTACAAGGCATGTAAAATAGTCTCAGAAGCCTCTTTGACCAGTCTGCTAGATGCTGAACAGGCATTTTTCAGGCTTTTAAAACCATACTTTATGTAGAAGGTGGAGAAATAAAGATCAAAAGTCCCATTAGTGCTCTAATTTTGCTAGCAGACATCAGAAAAGATTTTCATTATCTTTTTGCATATTTAAGATAATGATAGACTCTGGAATTGTCTTGGAACTCCCATTTTATGAATTTTTTTGAGCTTGGTTTGCAATGTTTGTGTTCATCTTGCATTCATTTACTGAGTCCCTCTCATGAATTAAGGACTGCGATCAGCCCCAGGTTGGGGTTTGGAGGGGCTGGTAATACAGGGAGCTTCAGAAGTGACTAAGAGGACAGAGTCCTCCCTTCAGGGAGCTTCCCGTTACTGGGAGCTCTAATAGGGCAGGCTGCAGAGTGCTGCAGAACATCCCTCAGGAAGGAATGCTTTAATTAGGACTACAGAAGACCAATTCAGGCCTGTCAGAGGGGCGGCCCTTAAGGTGGGCTTGAGGGAGAGGGGGAGAGATTGCAGATTGCTGCAAATGAAGAGAAGGATAAGGTGGGGAAGGAAAGAGCATCCCCATGTCTTGTTCTGAGGAGCTCACAGACCATGGGGTGGACAGAACCCAAACTGGTCATAGTGTAACCAACAGGTGATGCAGGAAGGGCTCTTCCCTGGTTGAGATCCTCATAGGGTCCTGGCTCACCCTCCAATCTGGAGTATGACATGGATAACAAATGTGTAGGCACAGGTATTCTGATTCACACTTCATCCTCTGTCCTCAGACACTTCCCCTCCTCAAGCTGATGACCCCTCCCTTTCGGAGACACCTCTCCCTTGGATTCTGTGATTCCATTGCTCACCGGGCATTCCTTGTAGGTCCCTTTGCTGCCTCCTTCCTCTTCTTCCACCAGATAGCCAGATATTGGGGGTCTTTTATTTGCTGTTTTTACCCTTTCCACCCTCTCCAGGCTGGACCTCTCATGAACTCCAGGCTGCCATATTGCGCTGTCTACTGGGTATCTCTGCTCCACTGTCTCACACGCACCTTGAATCCAGTGTCCAAAGCAGAGCTCCGGCTCCTCCTCCCACCTCAAATGGCTGCCCCTCAGTCCTCTCCATCTAAAACCAAGCCACAATCATCCTTGACTCGTCCCCTCCCATCCGCACCACAAGACCCATCTTACCAGTGCAGCTGCAACTGTAAAACATACCCTAGATCAGTGCACCCTTCCCGCCTCCACAGCCACATTGTCTCCCACCTGGAGGACCTTACAAGCTTCCAGACTGGTCTCCCTGCTCCAGGTCTTGCCCCTCTTCGGTGCATTCTCCATTCAAAGCCAGAGGGTCTTTTTAAAGCAAATTCCAGATCCTATTTCTCCCTTGTTTAATTCAACTCAAAGAATTCCCAATGTCCCGAAGATAAAAAACAACTCCTCATCCCCTGGCCTACCAAGCCCCATGGCCGGCCTGAGGCCTGCCTCCCACACTCTACTCTCACTGCTCTTCCCCTTGCTCCAGGACACGCACACCGTGTGGCTTCTCTCTGTTTCTCCAACAGGCTGGGCCTTTGCACGTGCTGCTCCCTCTCTGGGATGCCATTGCCCCGTTCTTCCCGTGGCTGGTATGAACAGGACACTATGAGCATCTTAGCCCAAATAGGTCCTCCTCAATTAGGCCTTCTCTGACTCACCCAGTTAGCTGTGTCCTTGATACTTGTTTCTTTTCTAACTGCCCCCCTAAAATCAAGCCCCCCCCTCCCCCCCCACACAAGGCCATTATCTGCCTTGAGCACAGCTGTGTCCTGAGCTGGCCAAGCACAAACCCCTTACAGGTCCTTGTTGAAGAATGAACCAATTGATACCCCTATACCCACAAGCTGCAACTGTCATCTGTCTCCACCCCAGCATTGCTGGGTGCCTGTTAGACCAGCCGCTGCAAAAAGAAGACAGTCATGCAGGACGCAGAGTCAGAAGACTTGGATGTAAACCCACATGCCAATCTTTCCTAGCCAAGTGACATTAAACAAGCAACTCACTTCCCTCATTTGCCAAATGAGGGTGGGAATAACAGTACACCCCTCACAGCATTGCTGGGGTTGCTGCACAAGGTCATGTCTGTGAGTGTGCGTATAGATTACAGAGTACTTTGTCATGTCATACACTTCACGTAGCAGTCGTGCTTGTGCGTAGCTAGTCTAATGCTCATTTTTAGCCAATGGGAAAGCAGGGACTCCATGAGGCTGGGGATCAATTTTCTTCCCCACCTATGACCTGTGAGTGTGTCAACCCCTGCCCTCAGGGAGCATTCATTTTCTTTCTCCTTCCCTCCCTTCATTCTAAAATGTTGTAGCTTTGGGTGCCTGGGTGGCTCAGTCAGTTAAGTGTCTGCCTTTGACTCAGGTCATGGTCCCAGGGTCCTGGGATCGAGTCCCGCATCGGGCTCCCTGCTCTGCGGGGAGCCTGCTTCTCCCTCTCTCACTCCCCCTGCTTGTGTTCCCTCTCTCGCTGTGTCTCTCTCTGTCAAATAAATAAATAAAATCTTTAAAAAAAAATGTTGTAGCTTTATTTAGTTCCATATGTATTGTTTTGCCAATTTTCTAGGAAAAAATGATACCCTGTTTGTCTTTATATTCATTCTATTCTAAGCACGGATTATCATATGATCATACTTTCATATGTTGATTGACTATATTTCTTCTGTAAATTGCCTGTTTGTTTCCATTGGGGGGATGGTAACTGAACTTTTCCTTATGACTCTGAAGTCAGTTTGGTATTAGGGATTTTAGGCTTTCATCATCGCATAAGTTAAAATATTTCCCCCAGGTTTTGATTTTTTCTTTCAACCTCGTTTATCATAGTTTTTCCTTTACAGAAAGGCTTATTAAAAATTATAAAAGGATTTATCCACCTTTTTGTTCAACATTAATGTACTTGCATTATTTACATATAAATCCTTAGTCTATCTGAAACATATTGTGGTTTAAAAAGCGATATAAAGCTCTAGCTATATTTTTTTCCCTGAAGAGTGATACAACTGCCCCAACTTTTCTCTGTTAAATAGTCATCCCAGCCCTCCTCCTACTCTGATTTCCATTGCAGCCCTAACACCTGGATTTATTTATGAATTCTCCATGATAATGTCCTGATTCATTTGTCTTTTCTTGTGCCTTCAACTCACAGCTTCCTACCTTCATCTGTCTCAGGATCTAGAAGGATCTTCTGTTCTGAAGACCCTGGAAGTCCTCACATATTTGTTCTAGATGATCTTTAGGATTTTTAGAATCACTGTGTCAGTTCCCTAAAAACCATCTGGTTGGAAAGTTGGTAGAGATAGGGTGTGCAGATTTAAGATGCTGATCCATACTGGCAAGTCAAGCTCTGAGAAGTTTGAACTAATTGACATTCTCCGCATCGCCTAACATCTCTGTCCACGTCGGGCCCTTCACCCCTTGCCTCCATTGCTGTAGTGGACCGTGACATCCCATTGCCCTTTCACTTTGCATTTCATTGATTACTAGTAAGGGCGAGCATCTTTTCAGATGTTTACAGCTCACTTGTTATATTTTTTATGGACTCACACCCTTTTATACTTAATTGGGATGCTCTTTCCTTCCCAATCCTTTCTCATATACAACACAAACATTTTTAAAATTTGTTTGACATTTAAGTTTATTTTCCCTATAGAAATTTTTGAATTTTTATGTCGTGCCTGACACATAATAGGAGCTTAATAAATATTAGTTGAATGTTGAATTAATAAAATGAAATCTACCAGTATTTTCCTTATGGTGTCTGGTGAGGATGATCTCTCCTGTGAGGGCTGTGCTTTATTATTTCTAATCATATCAAACGCTCTCCTGTCACATCTATTTTTCTATTAGTTCCTCATAACCACCCTGTTAGGTAGAAAGAAAGGGTGTAATGTAATTAATTCTCAAATTGAGAACCTGAGGTTCAGGAGAGAAAAGGGAGCAAACTGGGACAGAGCCAGCAGGAGTGGCCAGGCCAGCCCTGCAAGCAGCCTCTGCCCTCCTGCCGGATGGACAGATGTATGGACAGACAAAGGCTGAACGTCAGGAGTCATCTCCTGGATATGCCCAATTTCCTTCAGGTGAGATGCACACCTTGCAGCTACTCCTCTGCGAGAAGCTCTCTGGGCATTACTTGAAGTAATTAACTTCTTACTAATATTTTGATGAATTGGGAAACATCTGGACTCAATCTGATTTGTTTGTTTGCCAAGTATTTGGGCCAGTTTGGCATTTAGTCAGGCAGCCTCAGTCCTTGAAGTGATCTCTGCGTTGCCTGTGAGAATTGATCCTGCACAGAAATCACACAGCCTCTGTGAGGGCTGGAGGGCTTAGGACCTCATGCCCACTGTTTTTAAACACATGCCAAGGGTGCCTGGGTGGCTCAGTTGGTTAAGCGACTGCCTTCGGCTCAGGTCATGATCCTGGAGTCCTGGGATCGAGTTCCGCTTCGGGCTCCCTGCTCAGCAGGGGGTCTGCTTCTCCTTCTGACCCTCTTCCCTCTCGTGCTCGCTGTCTCTCATTCTCTTTCTCTCAAATAAATAAATAAAATCTTTAAAAAAAAAAAAAACACATGCCAAGGGCTCTGGGAAACACAGCCACCTCTGGCATCCGCTCATAATGAATATTAATAGTTATTCTTCATATGAATGCCTTTGTTACTATATCTTCCTTTTCAGAAGATTTCTCCAAACAACCTTTACAGGATTCTCACAATAAACTTGCAAAGTAATTACTACATAGTGTGGGCTCAGCAAACATTTTTCAGTAAAGGGCCAATAGTATATATTTTACTTTGGCTTTGCTGGCCAATGGGCAGAATCAAACAACCGTTTTCATGGAAGGTTAGAGTGTTTTTCACATCTTATATTTAAATATATGAAAACCATTCTTAGCTTGTCGGCCCTACAAAAATGGGCATAGAGCCAGGTTTGGCCTAGGGGCCATAGTGTGGCTAATCCCCAGCATATACTATTCTATCTGGTGAATAGATAATGAAAGTAGGGCTCAAAGAAGCTCTGTGACTCTCCATGAGCCCTCTCTTTCTGAACATGTGGGCTAATATGTAGGGCTTTGGAGTTCCATAATGATGGCTCAACCTAATAGTCATCCATTGATTCATTCATTACCAACAATTTACCAAGCATCTATTATGTGCTAGGCATCATGCTAAGAGGTGGGATGGTGTAAAGAATAGTCATTTAATGGTCTAGGTTTCCTTTAAACAGGCCTGTGCACAGTTTCTGACCTTGCCACATACATGCTACATGACCTTGAGCAAGTCACTTAACGTCTCTGAGCCTTAGTTTTCTCATCTGTAAAATGGGCACAATACAGTTCATCTGTAAAATATATGGAATAGCCCATTGGACTTCTGTAAATATATAAGGAAATAATCTATTGAAAGTCTTTAAAACAGTGCCTGGAATATAGCGTCCATTAAATGGAAGCTAATAACAACAGTAATGATAACAGTAACTATAATTTACACTGGCCTACAAACCTTCAAGAAGCGCACGGTCTAGAGAAAGAGACAAGCATAGAAACACATAGCTGTAGTACTGTGATATGAAATGCTGAGGACACAGAGGGGCTGCAAAGAGGTCAGCGGGGAGCAGCTGCTTATGGTGCGTCTGGCGAAGTGAGGCGGGTTTGCGCCAGGAACAGACCACAGAAAGAGCAGGAAGCACTGAGCAGTTAAGCTCTGGCTGGGGGCCCACCTACTTCACACTGGGGAGGCCACGGTCAATGGCCAGGTTCCACAGATGGGAAAGACAAAGCCCAGGGATCACACAAGGAGACTCATTCAGTAGTTCATTCATTCGTCCATAAAACCTTTACTGGACGGGCAAAGGACGATGTACTTTTTCAAAGAGTTCATTGTCCACTGCAGGTGGGAGTGGGAGTGATGAGCACACAAGGAACTAGGATAAAAGCAAAAGGGGAATAAAGGAAATGCAGACAAGCTGCAGTTGGAGTGAAGAGGCAGGAGGGCAGAAACCCACCTGGGCAGCATGGGGACAGCAGGGGCATTGGAGCTGAGCTAAAAGAATGAGAGAGGGATTTAAGGAGACAAGGAGGGTGCTTCAGGCCTGAGGAAAAAAGGCTGGATGGAGGATCCAAGGTCTGGACATGGGTCAAACAGAAATATTTGCAGCCCCTTTACAATAAAGAGACTCTGAGTGGTGCCTCACCAGGTGGTGGGCATACAGTGAGCGCCTAATATAAGGCTGGCCCTCAACCTCATCCCCTTCTCCTTGGCTTCAGCCCCTCACTACCTCCTGGACTCTCCATAAGTTGAGGTGCCCCCTTTTTCCCCTCCACTCAGCCTGATGCTACCGGTTCCTAACAGCCCAGTGCTGAGTGCTCCCTCCTGCAGGAAGCCCTCCCAAATTACTCCAGGACACAGTTTTCAGTAATTGTAGTATGTGGCCCAACTGAGTGGGAATAGGCTCAGTCCTGGCGGTTGCCTTATGGGACGGGGCTGTGCCCCCAGACAGACACTTGCTCCCCAGATCCTGACTTAACGTGATTACATGGGCCCCTCTGCTTCCCATCCCTCTTCCTAACCAAACCTATAGGAGTCCTTAATCCAAAAAATTGTTTGAAAAGTTAGTTTAGAATGAAACATTATACAGTAAATTCTATTCCAGTTTACTAAAGCACTATTTCAGTTGTAACGTGCATACGCTATGTATACGTATCTTCATACAGACTCACAGAGAGAATTCATTCCTGAGGTCCTTGCTCATCAGGGAAGCGATGAAACCCTTAGCCAGGAATAAGGAAGTGTATGTCAGTCCACATCCTGGCTAGATCCTCTTCTTTATCTTCTCTGACTGTGTCTTTGTGTCAGCCACCGATCTTCATCTGTGCCCCAAGCTGTCCCACATCGACTTTGCTGTGTCATAAAGAGTCCTGCTTGTCCAGGGTGGGAAAGTGATTTGCAGAGAAGTCTGGCTCTATGGGCCAGGGCTGCACTCTCTCACACTAGCGGGTTTCCCCCTGATTCGGTTTGCACGCACGTGTGTGGTTCCAGGACCTGGTGGGAGTTACATTACACAAACTTGCCTGCAGGAGCTGTCAGTGAAAGTTTTCTTTCTCCTCTCTGGTGGTAACACCGTTTCTATGTGTGGCTGAGAGAATGCCGCATGGGACGATGGTTTTGTGTACAGCCTTGCCTTTAGAGGGAAGAGCAACTTCCAAATTGTGAACAACCTAGAAGGATCTCCTCTTGTTGCTCAGATGACTACAGGTTGACTTCCTCACTTGGAGCTTTTGCCCAGAAAGCAGCCTCCCCTCCACCTCTGCACCCTCCCACTGGCTCTGTAGGATTTGCTGTGTAATTATCCCCCGGGGTAGAGTCCCCAAATCTATAGTTTAGCGAATACCTCAAGGTAGTTTTATGCATCATGTCTCAGAAATCCACACGCAGGGCCAGACCAGAATTAGGCCCTCTGTGAATAATTGTAATTGGGAGTTTATAAGCCTCGATGGGTCTGAGTTACTGATTCACATCCTTCAGACCCCCAAACCCCTACAAGACCCTCCTCTCTCACCTGCCTCCCTTCCTTCTTGCCTTTCTTCCTTCCTTCAGTGCATGCAAAACCTTACAGCTTACGGTACCCACAGTAAATTCTTCCTGAGTACCAAGCCCTCTCTTTGGCATCCAGAATGCAGGACTGAAAACTTCCCAGCTCTGCAGCAGACACTCGATGTTGGGAAGTACAGACAAGGAAAGCTAGGAATGCAATACTGGGTAATCGGTGCGATCATGGAGGCACCCAGGGTTCGCTAGGGGCTGGGGCTCTGAAGCAGATTTCTAGAGGTGTGTTGGAGATACATCTGAAGGATGAGTAGGGGCCAGGAAGGCTATGAGGAGCTGAGGACCATCCTCGGACAGAGTACTTACGCCCTTTGCTCTTGGGACCTCTTAAATTCCTAAAAATTATTGAGGACCACAAAGACTTATTCGTGTAGGTTATATCTATTGATACTTATTAAAATTAAAACTGACATGTTTTAGAAACACTTATTAATTCAATAATAATCAACCCCTATTACATGTCAACATAACATTCTTCTGAAAAATAACTATATTGTGCAAAACCAAGTGAATCCAACAAGAGGAGTGGCATTGCTTTACATTACAGCAAATCTCTTTGATAGCTAACTTAAGAGAAGATAGCTGATTTTCACTGCTACTTTTTCACTTGATCTGTTGCTATATTGTAACTGGTGTAGCTCCTGTAGTTTGGAAAACTCGCTGTACATTCATGAACTAATAAAAGTGAAAAAGACAAAAACATCTTCAGGAAATTATGAAAATAGTTTTGAGCTCATGGGCTCTTCTCCGAAAGGGTCACTAGGAACTCCATGGGTCTCTGGACTGCACTTTGAGAATCTCTGTTTTGGGAACAGGAAGCTCAAGGATTTATAATCGGCTAATCTGCTAGGCTTTGGGCTTCTGCTGTGTAGGCAGGGGGCCAAGTGCCTTTCCTGGAAGCTCTGAGTCCATCAGGCAACCTCCCCACTCCCAACCCTCACCCAACAGGGCAAATGGGAAATGTAGAACAGTAAACCCAGCACAGAGGTGGAATTTCCTCAAACTCTTAACAGTAATTGTTTTAGAGAAGAGTCCTTGCAATTCAGGTGCTCAGATTTCTACAAAAGCTTCAGGCCTGTTCTTAAAGCACATGTATTTTTAAGAAGGCAGGTAGAAAACTATTCTGTGTGTGGACTGGCCTTTGTTTTCCACCAATGACATGGTTTGTATGCCATTATAGAACAGCATTAACATTCTTTTATTAAAGAGTCACTAGGCCCCACATCCTAAATAGTTGGATCATTTGAGGCTTGGATGAGTCTTGCGAGTTTTTGTTGTTTTTTTTTTCTCCCCAGAAAAAAAAAAAAAACAATCCCCGAACCAGAGCCATGACTCTGTTATTGCAAGGCTAGGTGAGCTGTCAGAAGGCCCGTGACATTGGAGACCACTTGTTAGCTGTGCTGACATACAGGGGCCATATTTATGAGCTACATAATTGAATAAAGATGGGTTTATAGATGAAAAAAAAAGAATGTGAGAGGAAATGGTGAATAACTGTGTTCATTCGGCTCCCTTGGGATTGGGCCTGTTTTCTGCTTCTTTGCTATTAATGAAAAGAAATCCAATTTGTTCTACATGGTGAGATTTGTAATTTAGATGCTTATTAATTCTGGGTTCGTGTAGGAGCTCTTTGAAAAATATGATCTTCAAAGCATTTACTTTTCAAAGGCCAGCAAACCTTGGCTGAAAACAAGCCAAACACCCAAACACGTGTGGCTAAAATATTTCCTGTGTTTCGCAGAAGCTTATTGCATCCTTACCATGTGAAAAACCTTAATCTAGATGTTGGGGTGGTTGGGGTTATAGAAAAAGTGCCCTCACTGTGGCCCACCGCCCAGATGGAGGAGTGAGGCAGGTACACAGAGCAGACAGGGGCCATGTAGGTAGGCCGGGCAGTGAGGTGGGCATGGGAATGGCAGCTTCTAGCCAGAATGGTGTGGATCCCGTGTGGAGCCAGGTGGGTTCAGGGTTCCAAACCAGGACCCAGGCATCCTGGTGTGGGCCAGGGATGTGCTAGCCTTCCAGAGACTGTCAGTCTCAGAGACGGTGTAGGACTGTGATTCCTCAGCCACTGCCGAGTCCCCAGCCTCTGTCCAGTTCTGCAAGGCACACAGCATGGGAGGCAAGAGCGGGGTCAAGGTCTCCGCCCTTGAAGCATATGTAGTCTCATCAAGGGGGCAGATGAATTGAGGGGTGACAATGACGGGAAAGCTGAGGCATTCTTGGATGGAAAGCAGGTAGTTTAGCTTCTGAATGTTCACAAGAGGGAACAAGAGTATGAACATCCATGAGTTCAATCATTTAGTTCATTTAGCAGATATTTCTTAAGTGCTTACTTGGCACTAAGCATACCATGTAGGCTTGGGGAACCGGAGAAGACCAAGATGCGGTCCCTCTCAATCAGGAACTTGTATCTTCTCCTTCTCCCCTGCACCTGGCAAGATGTTGAGTACACAGGTGGTGCTCAATTAGTATTTCACTGACTCGAATCCAAAAGAAAGTTCAGGCTCTAGTCTCAGCTTTGCCACTGCCTACCCTTGTAGTCTTTGACAAGTCATTCAACTTCTCTGGGCAGTTTTTTACTTATAAAAGTGTAAATAATTGAAATAACCCTTCCAGAACTTTTTCCAAGTGTAATTATAATAACATATATGTTATTATGTTATAATTACACTTCCAAGCATAGAGCTCCCTACAGTTTACAAAACCCTTTAACTTCCAAAATTTAAAATGAATCCAGCTAAAACTCAATTGGGACAAAGGAGGTGGGTTTCTAGGGATGTCTTCAGAAAGTGTAAGAACAAATTTGAGCCTGAAGGGACAGTTTGGTGGCCAGCCTGACCCTCAGCCATTGTGACCTGGCTCCAGAACCCAGAGGCCCTAAAGGAGGCAGCATGAGTCCTGCATGCTAGGAGGGGTCAGCCTGCTCTGGTCAGAGAAGACCAGCCCCAACCAAGAACCCTGCTCTCACCTTCCATGGGGTCGCCATTCCCAGGGCAGGGCTTATGGCCTTGACACCTTAAGAATCCAGAAGCTTGGGACACCTGGGGGGCTCAGTCTTTAAGCGTCTGCCTTCGGCTCAGGTCATGATCCCAGGGTCCTGGGATCGAGCCCCGCATCGGGCTCCCTGCTCAGTGGGAAGCTTGTTCTCCCTCTCCCACTCCCCCTGCTTGTGTTCACTCTCTGGCTTTCTCCCTCTCTGTCAAATAAATAAATACAATCTTAAAAAAAAAAAAAAAAGAATCCAGAAACTTGGGGAAAATGAAGTATGCTGTAAGATCATGCCACTTTTTCCTTTCTGATGTTAAGCAAGTCACTTCTTTCTCTGAGTCTCCTATTGTTTGTCTTTGAAATAGTGATCAGAAACCATACTCATTAGGGGGATTGTATGGTTTAAATGGACAATGTGTGTAAAACATAGGAGAGGATGTGTGATCTAGATGGTTACCTAGGAAACTGACAGTAAGGAGATTAAATGCCTCCAGACTGTAATTGCATGGAACTTCATGTCTTTGAATTTTCTCTAACTGTGGCCAGCCTAAAAGTCCTTCTTGTGTCTTTCCTCATCCCTGATAATCTTCCAAAGTGCTGGGTTCAGTTCTGAATGGAATCCTTTGCTGACGGCAGGACTCTGACCTGAACCCCTGCTTGAAGCTTGGCAGCGGCCTCTGGTTCTCCAGGGCTGGGCTGGGGAGGATATGGGGAGGATATCTCCCCTCATTGAACTAGTGCAGGGGGTGGGGCTGTGCAGTGGAAAGAAAGTCAAATTTGGGTTCAGGCTGATCTGAGTCCCAGCCCCATCCCCCACCCCACCACTGAGTAGGCATGTCATCTTGGGCAAGATGCTCAACCTCTCTTTCTCCTCAGGTAAGAAAAGCTAATGGTTGTTCTTTCTTTACCTACTGTTATAAACCCAAAGAAAAGTAATCTATATCAAGTGCCTCGTGCCCTGCATGTCAAGCTATGCATTGTGGTTTCTTCTCTCTGGAGGAATCACGTGAGCTGTCTCACACACACACACACACACACACACACACACACACTCTCTGTGTGACACCCCCTCCCTCCCCACCTTCAGTACTAATCACTGGGAAGGGAAGCCTCTGTTCTATGCTGAGGATCCTGTAAATGGATTCAAGCTGTCACCATATAGAGGGGGATGCATTTGTATATTAATAGCCTGATATGCTGATTTCCAACAGGAGTTGAATTAGAAATTGCATCTCTTAATACTTCCAGAAACCTGAAACAGATTCCTTTAAACTCCATTATCTCTAGATAATGCCTCCTAAAATCCTTTATTTGTTTTGTTTTTAAGTTAGGAGGGCTGGGGGAGGCATTTCAGGTCCCTTGCCTTCAAAGGGAAAACAGACTCATCCTTCTGTTCCCTAGAGATCACCCCTAGCAAGGCCAGACACCACAGGAGGAAAGAAGTGGTGCATGGTCAGGCAGCAACGAGAAGGTGACCTGGCCCTCTAGAAGTACCCCAAGAGAAGCCCAAGGAGGCCGTGGTGAATTAGCCTCTCCAGCCCAGAGAGCCCTGTCCTCATCAGCCAACACGGTCAATATGCTCGCAGGGCCCAAGAATAAC
Source organism: Mirounga leonina (assembly GCF_011800145.1). Taxonomy (NCBI): domain Eukaryota; kingdom Metazoa; phylum Chordata; class Mammalia; order Carnivora; family Phocidae; genus Mirounga; species Mirounga leonina. The sequence goes on from NW_023270268.1 coordinate 35,849,035, forward strand.
TTGGGAGGCCTTAAACAGAGCACCATGCAGCTATGGAAACCCAGATTCTTGAAACTATTTTAGCAGAACAAAATACTTCCAGTATGTGTTAAGTTAAAAAAAAAAATTAAGCCATGGGATTGTATATACAGTCTTGCGGTGAACTCATTTTTGTTCTTTTTTTGTTTTGTTTTGTTTTGTTTTGTTTTTAAGTGCACAGAACAAAGCCTGGCAGGGTAGACAGCAAAAACTGATGGATGACTTTTTAGTTTTTTCTTTATACCTCTGTCTTTCCAAGGATTTTTGCAGTGAACATACGTTACTTTTACAATCAGGGAGGGAATGCTATTTCAAAGTGTCCATCTCTCTACTTTGACTATCAGTCATCCTCATCCTCAGTCATCCGCTCATGCAGAGCCCCTCTCCCCCACAGAAAGTTCTCCTTTCTGCATAAATCCAGATCCTATTCCTCTTCCAAGGCCCAGTGTCCTCCAGACTGCCCTTGCCAAATATACTCCCAGCATGCGTTTTGTGTACCACCTGAGCTCCCGCAGGGTTCCCGCCGCGTTCATGTTGGACACACAGTGCCTAGGATAGTTCTGTGCACACAGCACTCCTCAGCACTCTCTGGATCCACGAAGCAGGTGCCGTGGAGAATCCCAGCCCCAGCCTTATTGCTTCTCTTTGCTACCATCACTCACCATGACCTCTCCCAGCAGAAGATATAATTCCTCCCCACAGCGTCGAACTTCTAAGAGGCCGAGAGCACATTCAGGGTAAAGAGCCATCGGCTTTACAGCTAACCGATCCTGGCTCTACCACCGACTGATCCTGGCTCCACCACTTAGCGGTCTTGAGCAGTTGCTGAAAATCTGAGTCTCAGTTTCCGCCTCTGTCCAGTGGAAGCAAAACTCAGGGTCTGATCCACAGGACTTGAGAATGAGTGAAAACGCATGTAACGAGAACAGCATCTGCCTCACTCACCTTTGCCCCCCGGCTTGGCTTCCTCTTTGTGCAGCTCTTGCTATACTGAGAGCTGGGCTTCCCCGGCTCAGTCCACATGTTCCAGACCCCCGGTGCTGTTCCTGCTCTGCACCTCTGGACTCAGCACCCACAGAATGCGGCTTTTCCAGGAGATTTACATCTCAGTTGTTGAAATGGCTTTCTACTTACCCAGGGCAGTTTGTTTCATCCCCACTAGATTTCTGGTGTTCTGGGATCCATTTTTGTTTATATTTTGTAATTTATTTTTTCAGTTTTGCTGTTTCTACATGAACAGCCCTGGGTAACTCAGAATCCCTCACGCTGTGAGACATGTCCCCTGGCCTTTCTCACCAGCCGGTTGCAACCTACCCCACAGGATCCAGAGCTGCTCTTTCTCCCACCCTCCTTGCTCTTCCTCCGGGGTGCTCCTGGCCTGATCCCTCTGGCGGGGTGTAGACTGGGCCACTGACAACTCCGTGTCTGCGCTCACTTCCCCATGCTGCACAAACAGGAAAGGTGAGGCTGACCGTCTCTAAAGAGTTCCCTCAGGTTTGGGCATAAGGTGTAAGGTATACAAGGAGTGCTCAGCCATGCTTAGTCACATGCCTGGGACTATGCCTAACCCAGGGCATGAAGTCAGTGTCCATTAAATGTTTGTTGGCTGACTGTTTGGTTTTTTTATTGATCCATTGTCTTGCCCTTTTACTCTCCCCAACATTTTCCCTCTATCTTGTTGAAATCAACTTCCCTAAAATAGCCAGAACCCAGTTAGTGAATTTTACATTTTCCTCCATGCTGTTCATGGGAGCAGAAGGGTGTCAGCCATTTCCCCTTTGGGGGACTTCTGGTATATTAAAGAACAGAGCAGTGCCAAACCAATCAGCAACACCATGGTGTACTTAAATGTTGACACTGAATAGACTCATAAAGGGCTTCCTTTGAAGTCTGCCAGGGTATTTCCTTAGGAGGGTCTGCACGTATAACCCCTGCACGCCCAATAGCAAGTCTCAATATGAGGCTCTTCTTAAAGGTGAAGGATGGTCCAGAACCACCCCCTCCCAATCCCCATGATAGACACTACCTGCATTTGCTGACCTTGGAGCCTGTCAACTCCATCTTGAGCCTTTTGGGAAAGTATACCCAGGGGGTGGCCATTCACCATGACATTGGCTCTTGGCATCGATGGAAGGCCACAGATCCCTTAATCCTAGAATGCTGACAGTACCAATATCAACCCAGCAGTCAGATAAAATGGAACTGGAGAATGAACACAGGCTTCAAGGCCAGAGGGCCTTGGGTGCTCAGGCCTGCTCCACTCCTGTCAGGTGTTGGGACTCAGGCAAGTCACTTAACCATAATGTAGATGCAAGGATCACCCATTCAGAGGGTATCATTCAACACTGAGGGAGGAAACGGGGGTGAAGGACCTGCACAGTGCCAACACGTAGTAGGCTCTCCATAAATGATCCCAATTGTTATAAATCCTTTGCAGTCCCTCCTGGAATTCACACTACATTCCGATCAAGAAATGTGTTTATGGAGGACTCTGCATCTCCCTTGGGAGAGTCTACTTAGTTAATTCTAGCAAGCACATTTTTGAAGTGAATGAATGTAATTCTAAAGCATTGTGTGAGGTGTTAAAATCAGATTAGTTGGCCTTCCCCAAGAGAACTGGTGAATTTTTCAAAACCACCCTGCTCATTTCTCAGCCAGCTGGAGTGCTGCGTGTTCGATGTTGACAGAAACCCCTCATCGTACGGTGCCAAATTATTAAACAATGTTTAACATTTCAGAAGCACATTCTCACTTCAGTTTTATGCTAAGCCATCTAGTATTCTCAGAAAACTGACATTTGCTGGCATGTTAGACCCCTTCCCTCCCTACACCAGCCCCCTGCTTTCCTGAAGGCCTCCCTAATTTAGATCGAAGGGCAAATTCTCCACTAAAACTCATTTCCTGCCTGGACTGGCCTGACGCCTATGCAGAATAGGTGATTTGCATCTTGAATCAACGTTTTACTGGCTGTGTGATCTTTGAGCAGTGGTTGCATTGGTTATTCATTCTGGTTTGTTTAACACATATTTATTGAGCACATGCTATGTGCTTGGTTCTATTTTAAGTGCCAGGAATATAGTGGTGAATAAGGCCAGCCTGGTCCCTGCCCTCATAGAGAGTCAGACACTAAGCACATGATTAAGCAACTAATTATTTGAATTACAATCTTGACAAGTGAGACAAAGCAGAATTACAGTATACGGAGAGCATGTAACAGGGGGTCCGAGGGAAGGCTTCTCCAAGGAAGCCCCATGTAGGCTAAAACTGAAGACTGAGTAGGAGGTGGGAGCAGGGGGAATGGAACATTCCTGTGAAGGGCCTGAGGTGGCAAGATGCTCAGGACATATTGGTAACAGGCAGATGTGGGGTCTACCAGCTGCTCCCATGGAAGGGTGGTCCCAGGTAAAGCTGGCGAGAGGTAGCAACAGGATATGCAAGCCAGGCAGGCCCTGATCAGGACTGTGGTCTGCACTGAGGGAATCGGCTCTGGGGCTGCCTGAGACAAGAGAAGGTGAAAAAGACCTTGGACCCTGGGCGTCTGAAGAGGGCAAGAAGGCGGGTGCCCCACTGAGCTTGGGGGGATAGAGCAGGGTGAAGGGAAACTCTGGGAATTAGTATTACTGTAGATGTCTGGTCTTATCCCCAGCTGGGCATAGCCAGTGGCAAGGGAGGTAGGCCGGAGGACACAGGACGGGGGATCTCAGCAGACCTGCTGAGCCTCTTGGTGATTAGGGCATTCAGGCGAGGGTTTCAGGTCACAGCTGCGACAGCCAGCCAGCCACAAGAGTCACCCCATGTGCCCTACCAGGAGTTCTTCCCCAGTGACTCAATGTCTCCTTTGCCTCTCTGCTCCTTCCCCACACTGCAGGCCCTCCATGTCCTAAATGTCTGCATCCGGTTTTGGCATCTGGCCTTCCCATTTTCTCAGGCCTGGGTTCTGCCCCCTTCCCTGGGCTCCACTGTGCTCATACAAACACACATCCCTGGTTCTTCCAGGACAGAGGTCTGGGAGTTTGAGCAGGATTGATGCTTCTGACTCTGGTTGCCTGTGGCATGGTCATCCTACTTGGGCCTTCTGCCCTGACCTCTTTCTATCCCCTCCTAGGAAGGTCTGGTCTTAGGGTTCTAGCCTTCCACGTTCTCTCTCCCTCTCCGCCTCCCCCATCTGCTCCATCTCCATTTCCCTTTTTTAACTTGGCTTCCTCCCCTACTGCTACTGCTCAGGTCTGAGCATCTGTCCCCTGAGCTACTAAACCAGTCTCCCATCTTTTCTCCTTGTCTCCTGCATGACCCATGCCATCTAGACTCAGTGCTGCAACCAGAGATATATTTATGAACCATATATCTGGATGTCCACTCTAAAGCCTTTGGGGAATACTCAGGCTGGCCCATGAGTCCTCCTTGGTCTGGCTGCCCCCCATTTCCCCAGCCCCTTTCCCACCTCTCCCTGGCAGGATATCTCAGCCTGGTTTCATATGCTGGTTCAGTTTCCCAGGCTCTCGTGGGCCTTCATGCTTTTATAGCTACCATTCCTTTTCCTGGAAAGACCCCACCCACCCCTTATAGACAATCCTTCAGCTCTCACTCCCAGACTGTCACCTCTGTGAGACCCTCCTTGGTGTCCACAAACAATGGGGATGCCATTTCTGGGCTGCTGGCTTCCCTCTGCTCTCTTCCATCCTAATGTTAACTCACTAATTATAGTGGTCTGTTCACAGGTCTCCCTCCTGCATAGACTTAAGTTAGGCTCTCCTATCCTATCCTGTCCTGTCCTATTCTGTTCCAGTGCATGGCACCCCAATCCCCCTCCCCTCCGTCCTTTCAAGGTGGAATGGTTATGAGATAATACAAGAAAAGTGCTTAGAATAGTGCTTGTCACAGAGTAAGCACTAAATAAGTGTTAGCTATTATTATCATGCCTTAGCACTATCTTATTTATTATTCTTAATCTTTAATTCATTTATTTTTTCATTAGTTTCAATGAATTTTAATCGAGCACCCAGTACAAACCAGCTTCTATGTTGGGTGCTGTGGATTCAAGAATAAACAAAAACAGATACAGACTCTGCCCTCCTGAAGCGTCCCAGGCTGAGGGAGTAGCCTGTGCCAAGGCCCTGTGGACAGGGAGCAGGACAGGTCAGAGAGCCGGGAGGAAGACCAGGGCCATCAGAGCAGAGAGAGGAAGGAAGAGGTGAACAAGATGTGGCTGGGAGTCCATAGAGTCTTCATTTTAAAAATAGTGGGAAGCCATTGAATTGGGGTTAATATGCTCAGATTTGCATAGCCCAGAACTGGGAACATTGAAAATACCTAATAAATGCTGTTTGAATAAACAGATGGTAGATGGGTGTGTGAATTAATAACAGCTAGGATTTATGAATATGTACTATGTTCTAGGCACTATAATAAGGGTTCTGTATGTAATAACTCATGGAATCCCCATGAGGAACCTATGAAGTAAGTGCTGCTTTAATCATCTGCACCCAGCTGATGAGGACAGACAGACACAGAGTTAAGGAACTTGCCCGAATCACACAGCTAGTGAGTGTGGGCCTGGATTTCTACCCAGGCCCTGGGCACCAGATCCTGGGCTCCAGGAGGATAGAAAGCTGGAGGAACAAGTTTGTACTAACAAACCACCCAGGGAATGAAAAGCCTTATCTGCAGCCACATCTCTAATTATGAAGATTATTCCAGTCACTTCTCTACACATGTGTTGTCAATGTTCTTCAATTCTCCTTAGAGTCACTAATTAGAAGTAATCCAATTAAGCTCAGTTTTGCTTTCTGTGGTTCATTCGGACTCACGGCGCTTTCCCTTTCTCCCCTGCAGTCTGTGACTGTCTTCCCCAGAAGCTTGGAAGCAATGCAGACATTTATTTTTAATGAGAAGACCAAGTGTTTCATTAGGACATGAGTCTGAGATCTCCTCCTAGTAGCTGTTTGCTCTGTGCTAGTTTTTCTAAGAAGTAATTGGTTTCAGATTGCTAGGTGGGCATTACTTTACAAATCAGGATCCCAGTTACACAAAAATAAACGATTTCCTCCCTTTCGATGTGCACACCTTTTGCGCAGTGCTGTTCCTTCCTCGGCGGCACCGGCTTGGGGAGCTGTCATGTGGCCACTCTGCTCAGCTTGGGGCCCCTTGACCTGCTCTGTCATCCTTGCATGTGAGGAGTCTTTCTTTCTCTTTATTTTTCTTTCAAGTAGTTTGTCCCCGGGGGAAGTACGCAAACTGTTTTGACAGGATGGTTATCACCCTTAGTCTACAACTCTTTCTGTAGAGTTTAAACTACGAGCTTATTTGAAGTAATCGTTCTGTATTAGGAGAGAACAAGAAAAATTTTTTTTTTTAAGATTTTATTTATTTATTTGACAGAGAGAGACACAGCAAGAGATGGAACACAAGCAGGGGGAGTGGGAGAGGGAGAAGCAGGCTCCCCGCTCAGCCGGGAGCCCGATGTGGGACTCGATCCCAGGATCCTGGGATCATGACCTGAGCCGAAGGCAGACGCTTAACGACTGAGCCACCCAGGCGCCCGAGAACAAGAAAATTTTAAGCCCTCTTTTAAAATAATAAGAAATACGGAAGAGGAACACCTTCCGGATCTTTCCTTCTGTCATGTTTTTAGCATTGTCAAGAGCCAGGATTAGCCCATGGGTTGCAATCAACAGTGAAGTGAACTCTGTAAGACCACAATGAAATTATAATTAATTGAGGTCAAGGGAAAAATTGGGGGTTTCAGAAAAACAGTTTGGTTTGCCTTGGTTTTCGAGTCTGACAATGGGTACACGGGAGAAACAGAGAAGAGAATTTGCATTTGTTTTGAAAATTGAGAGCAAAACCTTTTAAGGGTTGACATTTTCAGCAATTGGATTATTTGTTAGCTTGTCTCTGCAGGTCTGCACCCAAATCCTGGGCAATTTCTATTTTGTGGTATTGGTATTATTTGTTAATTTCTTTTCGAACATAAAGAAAACATTTTTTAAAAGCTATGCAAAGACTTTGGGGGAGAAAAATTCAGGCAGCTATATTCAGTGACTCAAAGAATGTGCTCACCATGGTGCTGGGTGCTGGGATTGTAAAGGTGGGTGAATCAGGCGCCGTCACCATCATCCAGAAACTTATACTCTAGCAGAGGGGACGGGAAAACAAGTGCAACAAACCATTTCACAGCTCTTCTTTGAATCTCTCTGTAGGTCAGATGTTGTGCATTTCATGGTGCTTAATCTTCACAAGAACCCTGCAAATCAGGGACTAATTAGTTCCTTTTACAAATAAGGAAACCAAGGCTCCGAGAGGTTGCCAGGGATTCACAGCAAGGTGGTGGGGATGCAGAGCTTGCTAACTCCAAAGTCTGTGGCCCCTTCCACTCCCCAGGGCAACCGCCGTGCCCAACTGGAGGCCAAGAGGGAAGGAATCCTTTCTGTCTGGGGAGGGGTCCCACAAAGGCTGCGGAGAAGAGCTGGCAGGTCAGTGGAGCGCACTGTCATTTTGAATTATGTGACAAATTACCGCTGAGAGAGGCTGAGAGCAGAGGTGAGCTAAGAGTGGCTAGAGGAGGCGGCAGCTGTGGTCAGTGCTTTGGAAGAAGCACAAATGGGTTATAAAGTTGTAGCAGAGAGGCATAATGATTCCAGGAGTGAGACGCTGCAGAGACTGACAGGGAGGCTTTTACAGCGTTTAAGTGCATCTTTACCAGCTACTCAGAAGCTATTTCTATACTCACAGAGTGAAGTGTGTCATGGGTCAAAAGTCTAGACGTCATAATGGCTTTTGTGACACAAAGCACAGTGCACTGATCTCCAAATCACAGCAAGTGCCCCAGCAACTCTGCCTGCTATTGGTCCTTAGGCCTTTGGGAAGTCGACACCTACCCATCTGGGAATATTGAGGACAGCTCAAAGTGAAAAGAACACGAACAGGCCCTCCTTTCTGGTGTTGCCCATTTGCCCTTTGACCCATCCCAATTCCAGTCCTTGGGTGGCCACAGGGCCAAGGACACCTAGTTCAAGGAAAGGGTGTGCTTTGGACCACTGGGATTTTTGACAGCAACAAACACTGCCCCTTGTAGGGCACATACCGGCAGGTGACAGGCTTGTACATTTCCCACTGTGACCTCATGGAATCTCCACTACCATCCTATGAGGTGGTTTGTCTTATCTCCATCTTTTTTTAAAAAGATTTATTTATTTTAGAAGGAGGCAGGGTAGAGGGAGAGAGAAAATCTCAAGCAGACTCCCTGCTGCAAGGAGTCCCACGAGGGGCTCCATCTCACAACCCTGAGAGATCATGACCTGAACTGAAACCAAGAGTTGGTCGGTCGCTGAGCCACCCAGGCACCCCTAGTCTCCGTCTTTCATTTAAGAAATGAAATAGCCATCCTGAAAGCCAAGCTCCTAGGAAAGAGTTGGGTAAAGACGAAATCTCATGAGTTTAATTCAAAGCCAGGTTCTGGTTCACAATACAGGAAAACCCCTGGTGTCCTGCCATGAAGCTTCCCTTAGCTGTGGCCCTGGAGTTGCCCCTGGGATCACTGTCCACACACTGAGACCCGTGGGTGGGAGAACGCATCAGTTTGTCCCTGTGAGCCCATGAATTGCATGTGTTCTGTTTTAAGCCTCCCACCCATCCTTCCCTCCTTAATCTGGAGAAGAGATGTTTATTGTTGAGACCTAATCCCCTGGAGACCTGGTGGGACTACTCACATGGGACAGGTGGATGCTCTTCTCCGTACCTCCATTTATCCCAAGCGGCCCATGTTTCCATGTTCCAGTGTTTTTGTGTTTGTTTTTTAATAAACCAATCTTAAAAAATGAAACAAACAACAGAAATAGGAGTTTTTGCAGAAGGATCTAGATCCCTAACCCTTGAGTAAACCCAGGCATCTAGGAACTAGTAAATATGAAGATGTCTGTCTCCCTAAGGGAAACACACCTTTGCTCCTCAGGACAGAGTCTCTGCTCTCACTCATGGCCACCTTCTAGCACAAAGCAAGAACTGAAAAATACCCTCGATGGAACCATGATTGAACTAAGTTTCTGTTTATCTCAGTTCTATGAGAGAGTTAGATCGCTTTTCAGCCTATGCCAAGGAAATATTAGATTGGCCCAAAACTTGTAGGCGCTTCCTGGTGAGGGCAGCGTGCACAGGACAGGAAGAAAACACTGCTGACAAGAGGAGGGTGAAGGCCCACGGAGGACCACCTTCCTTGACGTTCCGGGATCCTGCCTCAGACCCTGAAACCACCACACACACCAACCAGGTCTGGAAGCTTTGTAAGCCCCCTGGCCCTGAACTAAGTAAAATGATGGAAACCCTTGAAGTAGGGCCTTGCAAAAGTCCAGTTCTGAACAACACCTGTGATTTCCCAGCTGGTCATGAATCCCGTCATTGGGAAAGATGCATGCCAAGAGGCTTTGCTCAGAAGAAATCATGTCAGGCCTAATTAATGACTCCAGAGCAATCAACCAGGCTTCTCTGATTTAAAGCCCCACAGACCAATCCACGCTAATTGGATTTGATTGTATTTGCTATTTTAATTAGTAGGCAAATTATGAAAATGTTTATTTGTTGCTGTGGATGGTGTTATCCTCTCATACTGTGGCTGTTTGCCTCTTCCCCACGTGCTGCATGTGAGCCCCTTCACTGTCCCCTTGCTCGGCTCCTTCAGCTGAGAAACGCTTTCAGTTAGAAAGGGCAATTAGAAGTTGCAAGTGTCCAGGGGAGGCTCCATGGAATTGTTGTTTCCTGAATAGGAGGGCCCCCATAGCAATTTGCCTTCCAGGGGGACCAGCTAACACTGTTGTCTGAGCAAAAATCCCAAATCCGAGCTGATGTCTTTTAGCAAGGTCATGGCCCACCTATTCTAATCAGTTTCTGGAACCTGTGCTATGGGCTTAGCATGGTACAGGGTCTGGGGTAGAGGGTGGGGAGGATAGAAAGTGGAGAGTGTTTGGTCACTGCCTCTGAGATGATTTCTGTCTCACTGAGGCAGTGGGCTCAGGAGAAGGGGAGCTCAGTGGAGGGCTTGCCGAGGGGCGTGCATTCTCCCCAGCTCCGGGGGAACTGTAAGTCTTTAAACTCACTCCCTCATACGGTGGGCATTTGCTGGGTGCCAGCCACGGGTCAGGCTCTGTGTAAGGCACCAGGGGTATGGGGAGAAGTGAATTCCAGCCTTGGCCTTCACAGCCACGTTTGGGGACAGACAGATTGGCATATGACCACAGTGCAGTGTGAGCAGTGGTGTGAGGGAGAGAAGCCCCTTCTAGAGAGCAGCACAAGGAATAGGATCTCATCTGGCCCAATTCCTGACCCCAAATCACAAGTCCTGGAGGAAAACCAAGGGTGAGCCTCAGACTTGTCTCATAGAATTAGTTGTATCAAGTCTGAATTCAGGGGCATAGGTCAAGTGCCTGGCATGGTGCTGGCATAAGTAGTATTTCCTAAATGGTACCTGTGCTCTGGCAATTCACACCTTTTCCATGAACCCCCTTCTTCAATTCACACCGTCTTCTTTTCTCAACATCTCCTGGCGTCTGTGTCACCCATTTTGCCTCTCGATTGTATACCATTTTAATCATCAGTTAATTCTGTGGGCATATCAGCTCCCTAAGTCCAGGGATGGTGTCTCAGGTCTCCCAGAGCAATGTGGTACCCAAGCAGGTGTTCAGTGAATGCCTGCTGGGGAGTGATTGACAGAGGGGCTTGTACATTTCCCAGGGGTGGTAGTGATGTGTGATCAGAAGCTGTAATTGCCTTGGAGGCAGATGATATTCTAATCTGTCACCACGTTTGTGAAGTTAATATTTCATTTCACATAGTTAGTGGAGTCATTGCTAAATTGTTATACCACTCAACTTTTGAAGAGACACCTCATATTAATCTCATCAAACTACTCCAAGTTTTAAACTCACTATGAATGCAAATAAAGCCTGCCATAGAATAATGCAGGGTAGGCTGTCAGCATGCTGATGGGAAAATTGTCTCACTTTAGAGACAATTCAAGGAAATCAAGAAAATAAGTTCTTAGTGCTAGGCGGAGTCATAATAAAGTGAATTATTAGAGGCATTTCCATCTAAGAGTTTCCATGATTTCCCCGATTAGTGAGTCCTCTGGGAACAAGACTTCTTTATAATGAAGCAGAGACTTTTAAAAAAACAAACAAAGAAAGAAAACAATCTTCATGAATTATACCAAGGAAGTGTTGAGTGGACCAGATGGCTCAGTTATAAACAGGGTTGTTGCTCTTTGCATCATCCTTTGAAAGTGCAGGTGGTAAAGTTTGGAGAGTCTTCTGGGAGGGCACATCTAATAAGTGGCCTCGGATAGTTGGAAGCCTTAGTTTACAGAGGCAACCAAAACTAAGGAGTGAGGCTTAAGCAGCCAGACACCTCCCACCCAGACCTGTCTCCTCCCCGGAGTGTTCTCACTCAGCCTCAGTCCGCGCGGGCCCCAGCTCTCATGTCAGATTGCCAGTGACCAGTTGTGTCAGAGCTCACCACCTCTCCAGACTTTCTATTCCTCACAGGCAGAATAGAAAATCTATCTGCCTGGACTTTCTCTCATGGGCCCCGAGGCTCAGATGAGACTGTGTATGTGAAACTTGGAGACCTAATAACTTACTCTCCCAATACCATGTGGGCTCGTTACTGTTATCTGACTCCATGTTCAAGTGTAAGGGAAATGGGAAATACTGAAATTCACATTAAAGATGCAGCTGTGTCCTCCCTCACATCTCACGCCAGGTTTGTCGATTCCTTAGGGAGCCCCACAGTTTTGTGCCTCTTTTGTAACCAAGGCTCCTAAAAACTGCATGCCCTAGGTTATATTAAGATCCATGCCAAACACAGCCCTGGGGGGCTCTCGCCAGCTGTCTCCCCTCCTGTAGGGGCATAGCATCTGGGGGCCAGCCGGGAGGATGTGAATGGCAGGGAAGATCCCAGGGAATTTAGTCAATAAAAGTAATAACAACAACAATAGTAATACGTAATCCAAAATGTGTTGATTGCTTGCTCCATACAAGTCAAGACCGCCTTGTGCTGATGGCAGGCTGTGCACCACACCTAGCACCCTCTAGAGCTGTGCAGTTTGTTGCTTTGACCCTGCACCAACACACATTAGCCCCATGGGGCAGGAACGGTTACGGCTCCCATGTCAGATGAGGATGGTGAGGCACAGGGAAATGAATTGACCTATCCAAAGTCACTCATCTTGTGAGTGATGGGGCCTTGTGGACCAGCTATGCATCCTTCAGGCAGTCTCCTGGGAACGATGCTACCCAGGCAAATCCAGGCACCTTGGGCAGAGACAGATGTGTGAGCTGGTGACCAGCCAAGGCTGTGCAACAGGGAGAAGGGGCAAGAAGGAGGCTTGGATAGCTAAGTGGGTGTGATGGATTCCAAGGGTTGTGGGGAGAGCAGAAGATGGGGTCAGGGTCAGCAGAGAGAGAGCAGGTGCATCAGGAATCAGGTCTTCCGACAAAGGTGGTATCAGGATGCTGGGTTTCTGCTGAAGCTGGCTCATGGTAACTAAGGGAGCAGAGCAGTTACTGGGGAGCCCCTCTGAGATTTCCATCCCTAGGAGATTATCAAGGCCCCTCAGGTCTTAGGGTCTGACCTAATATATTAGTGATTAATTGCAAAAATTTTGCTACTGCTGAAAGCTTTTTTATTTTCTTCATGCTGTTGAATAAACAGACCTTAGCACGAATGTCTCCACATGCTGGAGATCCAGGGAATTAGTGTAAAGCAGGAAAGGGTCCAGGCACCCGAGGGCCCTCCTCAGAGCCACCACTCTCTGCTGGGGGACCTTAGGTGTGTCATTTAATAACACCCATCTAGGGCCTGCTCTGTACCTAGCTGAGGAGAAAACTGGAGAAAGAGTAAAGCAGAAGATTTGAGTTCCAAAGTTGTTTTTAAAAATAATCCATCCTGCAAAACAACCTACGCTCTGAATTCTTGGGGGACAGTATTGATTTCATGTATTTTTATTCCCTTCTATAAAGGCGACTTGTCAAATTTCCACATATTATTGTTATAAGAACCTACATGTAGCAGTCAAATTTGGAGTCAAATTATCCTTGAATTTTCACTGTTTACTAACTATATAACCTTAGGCAAATTAATTAGTCCCGTAAACTTCAGCTTCTTCATCAGTAAAATGGGAATGGTAATTGTCCTAGATCAGTTAGGACTTTTCCAAGTACAGGAGGGATTCCACTTTACCCTGAATTAGAAATTAAGGAAATGTCTTGTTTCACACTGCAAGGAAAGCCAGAGGCAGGGTGCACAGATCCAGCAGCTCACTGGTGGCTGCAGGGACCCGGGTCTCCCTTTCCCTCTGTTCCATTGTCCTCAGTGTGGGTGCCGTGCTGGGGGCGGTTCCCTGAGATCAAGGTGGCCACCAGTGGCCCTCGGGTCTGCATGCAGCTCTGTTGTCAGCCAGCAGGAGAGTGAGAGAGAGAAAGAATCCGTTTCTCTAAGCATGGCCTATGTGGCCTTATGCTCAGTCTGTCTGGGCCATAGTCACGGGTCACTTTCAGTCAAGTGACGAAGGCCAGAGAAACAGTGGGCACTTGCTTGGTTCTTAAGTAATCAGGCAGCTCCTGGGGGGCTGGGGATGGGCTGGCTGTAGAACAAATCAGGATCCAGTTAGGAAGGCTGTCAAGGATGTGGATGCTGGGAAGGCAGCCAACAACAGTGTCCACCACAAAGTGCCATGATAGAGGTTTGTCACAAAGAATAAAGAGATGACATGTGGAAAGTTCTGAGCATGTGTCTCAGATGATTGTAGATCACTTTAGTAATAAGCAAAGGTGCAAAGCCTTCTAGGAATTTCTGTCTGTCCCTGTTTCAAATAATGGTCACTGTGCTCTTTTGAAACCTGCCCTAGGCACTGCAATTCCGATGCTTCCCTTCAGAGAAAAAAGTCCACTTTTGCTGCAAACACTTCACTGCTCCTTTATGGCTTTTCCATTTTATTGCAAGTGCATTCCCAACAGTCTCTGAGCACTGTGTTCCAGTGTTCCAGTAAACAAACATCCTTGTTCTGCCATGAAATGTATCCGTGTCTGAGCATGATGTATGTCCAGGTCTGACCACAGGCAACCACACGTCACATCCTCCCTCAGCCCAGCTATTCCACCAGCCCTTGGGGTTAGGTTCTCTCAGGAGCCCTGCACAGTACAAGCCAGCCAGGAGATCCTAAGAGTAGGCAGAAGCACAGGGTTGCCAGGACAACCTCCCACCTGGAGAATATCCCAGATCACGTACTGGGGGGCTTTACTAGAATTCACTCCCATTTGTAGTTTCCAGGTAGGGAATGGGGAAACCAGGTAAGAGGAAAGACAGGGAAAGGAGTCCCAGCAGTAGAGCCCAAACGGAAAGTAATAGCTTATCACCGTCTCTAAAAGGAGAGAAAGAGGATGTGATAGGGTTGGTAAAGAAAGATGGCGGAGCAGTAGAAGACATGGTCCTAACATGATGATTTTCAGATGCAGATGTCCAGGCTCCGGGCCACACTGTTGGCTCTGAGTGGATATCTCGGGCCTGACCACACAAAGTAGGCTAGCAGTGGCCCTGAGGACCAGGTGGCCCTGAGCAGGCCCCACTTCCAGACAAATCATGCCTAGGCTTCCTTTCTATTGTGGGGATGCCGTGGGGTGGGGGGCGAGTATCTAGGCAGTGGTGCTCAGTTTATAGGTATTTTTTTGGATTGTACAAGATTCATTATTTGTTAGAGCCCTGACTCATGTCAAGTAGGAGAAAAGTCCATTTTGGGGATGCAGTTGAGCCTTAAGCAGCTCCAGAAATGCATGAATAAATGGCAGGAGTGAGAGAAGGTAAGGGCGCTCCCTAAGACTCTGGGTTGCTTACGTTTGTTTGCCTGTTTGTTGGACAGGAGGTGAGCAGAGGCAACAGAGAAGATATTGGACATCATTTTCACCGGGTGCCAGCATCAGCACTGTACCACATGGCCCCCATGCTAGGCATGCTGGGAGGACCGTAGAACCCCCCCTTAGCTTTTGGGGGACACAAAACTGAAATCAATGGGCTTAGTTATGAAGGATAACGAGCAAGATGACCGACAGTGAGTGACTGTGGTAAACGATTGTGGGAAAGGGTGTTTTCCCTTGGCCGTCTGGGTATACCTTATGCAGAGTGCAGTTCGCTCCTGCACTGGGGACCCCAGGGCCTTGAGGACCAGGTTAAGATGGATCTGGGCCTTAAGCCCAGAGAAAGTCCAGACTCATGCTCATGCCTCTTCAGCCAGCTTACCTCTTCTCTGATAACACCTCCAACACCTCCTGCCCAGGGAAAGCAATCTCCTACTCCACTACCTGCTAGGTGGGGTCAGCCCAGTCAGGTGGTGAGTGTGTACCCCTCAGGCCTAACCCTGTCTCCTCCTCCTTCTCTTGGACTTTCTCAGCTCCCGGCAGTGGCCTGTGTCATCCAATGTGTGCACTGCGTCCTTCTCCACTTGCTCCCTAAACCCCCAGGTCTGGATCCCTGCTGAGGCCCACCACCCTCCCTCTGCAGGGCCAGAGAGACACTGCTGGGGACCCTCGAAGCTAATAACTTAGCAGTCCTTTAGGCTGATAGTCCTTAAAGTGTTGCTGCTCATTGATTTAGAAGCGAGGCTGAAGGCAGGGGCGAGGAGCAGGTGGGGAGGGTACATACCCCATTGAGAAACCAGAGTCCTCAGGGACCCAGAGGCCCCCCCAAGAAGGCATTGATGGTTCCCAGGTCCACATCACCCCCAGAGATGATCAGATTGTTCTCCTTGAAAAGGGTTCTGGGGAATACCTGTTTTCCCATTTCTGCTATTTTTGTGTCCAGTATAGACTGGCATTTGGGGTCTGGGGGGCAATAACTGCTCCCAGCTTCTGGGGGAATCCAGGTTCTCATGGAAGGAGGGCCGTGTGGCCACAGCCTTGTCCAGTGCCAGAGCCGGCACTTGGAGCAGACTGGCTTGACTAGTGTCTCATTCTAGGGCAGACACCTGGGTCCTCACTGTTACCCTTTACCCCCCTCTGTGGCTCCATTTGTCCAGACTGCAGCCCACAAGAGAAGGGCAGCCCTGGGGCGGGGACTGTTCTCCGGGGCAGAGCCTTAGTCATAGCTAAGTTCCCAGAACAAGGAGATCTTGTCAGTGAAGATGTCAGCGAAGAGGATGTCAGTGCTTAGTAGAGGTTGGAGTTTCCCCTAGACCGCCATATACATTGTTGGTCTCCACTGGGCCAAGATAACCTGGCTACAAGTTCCCCACCTGAACACTGAGATGTGAACTAACACTGAGTCATTTTCCGGGGCCCTGCTTAGTAGTCGTTGAAGAAATAATGTACTGAGTACCTATCCCCCTGGCAAATTCCATGCTCAGAGCTGGGGATACGGACCCAAGTATGATAGTTTCTGCTGACAGGACATCGGAGTCAAGTGGAGGACATGGACAAGAAAACAGCCCAGTGGGATGCAGAATGACAGATGCCAAGTGAGGATTATCTCCAGGGATTGTAGGAATATGGGGGAGGAACCCCAACCTGAGCAACCTTAGGGTAGAGGGTAGCCAGTGACATTTTCTAGAACAGATGGCAAGGAGCTGAGTCTTTTAGAATGAACCTCCTTGTTACCAATTCTTGTTGAAGCATAAAAATAAATTAACAAAAAAGATTTGCCCAAATGCAGGTAGTAAAAGACACAGAGTGTGTGAGAGAGAAGACCCCGTTATCTCAGACTCACATGTCCATCAGAACACCATCGCTCCTGGAATCTCTGAGTCCCACTTGGAAAGCCTCCAAGGGACTTCTGGGTTACTACGTTCTGATTGAATCAGTGAATCAAAAAATAAACTCCCTATTTGCAAATCAGCATCCCTGTCATGCAAACTCCTGTTTCCCTAAGCAGAGGTCTCTCACTCCCAGAAAATCATGTACCTTCTCTGAATTAAAATCTAAGGAAGAAATAAAAAGCATACCTCATGCTGGGTTTATTTTCTCTAATGATCTGATCCATGCCCCTGTTTTGGGTGGGAAGTTATTACAGCCATAAATATTTGTAATTCTTTCTCTGATGTATGATATTTGTTAACAGCACCACAGGGTAGATGCTGCACTAGAGAAAATAAAAACATTGAATGGTGGGGACTAAGGGGAGAAAACTGGGAAGGGGGAGGGGATTCTCTCCTGGAGCAGACATCCTCAGCAGTGGGATCCGGTGGAGGGAAGTCTGGACCACTGCTCAAGGAACCTGGCTTCCCGTTCAGTCTCTGACCACCAGTTAGCATTGTGCCTCAGGACAGAGCACTTCAACTTCTCAGACCTGTCTTCTCTTCTACAGGGTATCTGGGGAAGGATAAAATAAATAAATAGATATAAAAAGGTTTTATAAAGCACATGTACATCTAAACAAAGGGTGCAGAAATGAAGGAAACTACCTGCTTCCTCTTCACCCCCATGGACAGTATGCTAGACACTCTTCACTTCTCTAATCGACCTGTCAATGAGGCTCCAGACTCACACACATGTATGGATTGGGGGCAAATTGTGTAGCTTCTCTGATATTCAGTCTCTTCATTTGTTCAATGAAGGGAATTGTTGTTCAATTAAAGATAAAATCTGTAACGGCTTCGTAAATGGTTGCCATTTTTATATGTGTTGGTTTTACTTTATCAGTTCGGATTAGTAATTAATAAAAAGTCCAACTCAACTAGAAGAAACAAGGAGGAAAATGGGTTTCTCATGTAGTAAGAAGCCTGATGGCAGGATGGCACCAGGATGAGCTGGATGGCAGCTCAATGACTTCACCAAGGACCCAGGTGCTAGCATTGGTTTCTGTCCTAAGACTGGTCCCTTGCTTTTCGCACAAGGTCCAGCCTCACATCCCCCACCTAACAATGTTCACAGGCCATGCCCAGGAGCTGGTGCCTTCCTGATATCAACAGAATAGGAAACCCACCAGTAAGGAAAATAGGTAGGTCCTAGAGGGGCAGCCAGACAGAAGCATCTGCCATATCTCTTCAAATAAGGCTCAAGGAGGAAAACAGGATCTTATAATGTCAGATGTCTCGCATACCACCTTGAAAAGTATGTGCACCCATTAGACCTCACGAAAGAGTTGCTACTAACCAAAAACAGTTCATGAAGCACTCAGTTATTAAAAAATTATCATGTTTAGCAATATTTATCTTTTATGTAGAAAGTTGCCTATGGTATAATTTCTAAAAGCAAGGGAGAAAAAGAAACAATTATCTAACAGTAGAAGCATGGTCAAGTAATCAATAACGTACTCCTCTAATTATGCAGTATTAAAAATGAGTTTCAGATGACATATAAAAATCTTACTATAAAATGTGGAGTGAGTAAAATAAAAATACATATACATTAGAAAGCCAACATATGTACAAAACAAAATTATGTGTAGGGAAAAAATGTACTAGAAGAAATCAGACCAAAATATTGACAGTGATTTTTCTAGGGTTGGGCGAGCCCAATTGATTGGTTCTTTTTTTCTTTTCCTACAGTGTTCCAAAATTTCTATGATTCCCATGTTTAGACTTTTAACAGGGAGAAAAACAATTAAAAAATATAATGGTGGCTAGCCTGACCACAGAGAATGCCCTCTTGGCATGGATCCGCATGTATATTTCTATTTCTGTTCTATCCAAATCAATGTGAAAAAGCAACTCAGACCGTGTGGGTAAAGCATCTGCATCTCATGCATTTTTAACAGGTTTATTGAAACAAATGTGAGATGAGGGAGAGGACCTCTGGCCCTGAGAACAGGTTATATAAACTAGAAGTGATACTGTGGTGGCGGTGACCACAGAAATATGTTAGGGGACCCTTCTGGGACTGCAAATGTATCAAGAAAATGCTAAAAACTGGGGAAACCACAGTTAACTTCTGTGACAAATTGAAGAGGATTGGCATGCATCCTTATGAAGAGATTTATTTTGATTACAAAGGGATTAAAGAGCCGAAGCTGCCTCTAAGACAAGAAGTCTGATGAGGTAGATCAGAAAGTGTGAGATGGGGTTACTAAGGGCCAGTTTGATGTGTAAGTGTATGATGCAGTTTGCTTAACCATGGGTGGGTTGCCGGTAAGAACTCCCACTTCCCCGAGTGCCTTGCCCATAACTTGATACTGGAGCAAAGGGTTTTTTTGTTTTGTTTTGGTTTGGTTTGGTTTTTTGTTTTTTTAAGATTTTATTTATTTTTTTTTTTTGAGAGAGAAAGAAAGACAATGAGCAGGAGCCAGAGGGGAGAGGGGAAGGGAGAGAGGGAGACGCAGGCTCCCCGCTGAGCAGGGAGCCCCACTCAAATCTGGATCCCAGGATGCTGGGATCATGACCTGAGCCAAAGGCAGACGCTTAACAACTGAGCCACCCAGTCACCCCTGGATCAAAGTTTTAGGAAACCAAATGTGTCCTTTTTGTCCTCGCAGTCCTACCCCACAACAAAGTGTTAGCCGCAAGCAAAAAGTACCATTTTAAATCATTGTAATGATCACTGGGTGTGTCCGATTTCCACCCCCCACACATCATACCCAAACTCTCCCCTGCTGCTAGGCACTGTACCTGCAATTCCATCACTATGGCTTTACTCCTTTAAGTTTTGAATAGTCCCTAGTTTCTTAAGGGTCCCCAAACAATACTTTCTCCCTGGGGGATAAAGCTTTACATGGCTGTCAGAGTGTCTTGTGGCTTAGTAACTGACCACCGTTAGGGAAGGCTTCTGGGCGTGAAGTCAGGGAGGCAAGAGGTGGGCCCCAAAAGGCATGATCTTCACAGCACTGCATGTGTTGTGCCTGAAGCTGCCAGAGACCATGTTCCTGTTGGTTGTTGCAGTCATCCAAGGCTGCGAACCACCTGATTCTAACATGGGGCTAAGGAGCAGGGAGCCTAGAATGTGTTGAGCATTTCCCATCCATGGTATCATTTCATTGCCTCAGCTCTTCCTCATTTTCAGAAGAAAGTCAGCTCTGATTAATTCAGGAAGCGGGAAGTTTGCATGTTAATACACAGCCGATGGGAGATTCGAAGCCATGGCTTACTCCTCCAAGCCAGATTCCTCTTGAGGACTCAAGAGCCTGAGAGACAAAAGCTACCACCCTTCCTGCCCAGATGACCCCTTCTGGCAGGCAGCACTTGCCATGGTGCTGCCCGGTGTACTAAACACTGTGACATTGTACCAATTATGAGGGACCAAAAGAAGGAAAGCTGAGGGCCTCATTAGAATCTCCCTCTGCACCTTCGGACAAAACTCTTTCATTGACCTGTGCAATTTGGTGTGACATTTTCCCAAAGTGCTTTCTACAACCGTATTTGCTTTAGACATCAATTTTAAGAGTGAAAGGTCGACTTTCTGGATGTGAAATATTTTATACATGACCTTTTATCCGTCATTGCCAAGAGTAATGCAAAGTGTTTGCCCTGAAGAGTAACTAAAAATGCAATCAAATAAGATTATCTATTGCATAGAAAAAAATAACACCTCATTAAAGTGATTGGGTGTGCAGCTCTTGGCAAACAGGTCATATCATTAAAGCAATGCCAGGAAGCAGACAGAAGACAAAGAGGATGAGTCTATCTTATCTCAACCCTGAATGAACCAGGGTTCATTCTTATGGGGAAAACCAAGTCATTAGAATTGAAGCCAGGCTTACTAGTAGCCATTCAAAGTCTGGTGCTCTACCAAGCACTGTGGTAACCAATGTTCCCACTGCTCTTTACAACATAGCTGTCATCCTGTTCTGCAGAGGGACAATGACGGAGAATAACCCCAAACCCTCAAAACCTGCCCCTATTGTCTCAGCAACAGGTCCAGTTTTTGAAGTGTCTTCACACGCAAGAGGGACCCAAAGCCTCCTTGTACCCACATAAAGATCCATGTGCTGCTGGTCTCAAGTTTGGAGTACAGGTCTCCTGAGTCCTACTGGCCAGACCTCCCTCATACCTGTCCTCAAACTTTAGGAAATGGAGTGGGGGAAAAACTCTGGACATGCTGCCTGCTGGACTCAAGAGAATATAGGCTTTCAGATCAGACTTCTCTCTGTTCACAAACTGACTCGTCACTGACAAATAGTTATGCCATCTTGGGCAAGTCACTTCACCTTCATGAACCTCAGCTTCCTCATCAATGAAGTGGGCATATCTGTAAAAGTTATCTCCTAGTGATTTTGTGGAAATTAATTGAAATTAGTACCATGCACTCAATAAATGTCAGCTTACTGGCCAATCCATAGAATACTGTGGCATCTGAAGAATTTAGTGTAGCATGTTAATTTCATACTCTAGTTTTCAGACATATTTAGTCACAGACCCATTTGCTTAATGAAATTATATGTAGAAACACAACTTGTAAACTAGTTGAAAGCTAACCTTTGGGGCTGGGATACCTGGAGTCCCAGCCCTGCAGGCCAATTGTACTCCAATCCCTGGACTCTGAGGGGGTCCTAGAAGCCCTTGGGAATCACAGGAGGATGGTTTATCCGTTGTTCTGGGTACTCATTCTACCTGCACAAGCCTTGCTTCTGTTGTAACTTCTTCAGAAAGAAACTAGGTGTCTTTTCTAGCCCAAGCTGGAAAGTTTCAGGACCTGGATCCTATTCCCAACCTAACCAGTGCAGACAGACATTTCCTGGCACCCTGGAAAGTAAATAAATGGTATGTGTGCTTTGATCTTCCCCACAGTTGCCAGGATGGGACTGTACACCAGGTAATCAGCGCATGGACCATCCCCTTTAGCCAAGCCCTGCTCATTCTGCAAAACTCAAGGCAGACACACCCTCTGCAGAGAAGGTTCACTGAGCTTCCCAGTTCATGCAGAGCACTTCCTTCTTATTGGATTATAAATGTCTGGGATTTGAGGGGATCATAGGCTAGCCACCTTCCCCTGGTTCTCACTGCTCTGTTTGTCCCAACTTTGCCTGAGCCAGAAACTCTCCAGAGCTCAGCACGTACACAATGGATAGAAGAGAACTGAGGTATTTCCTCATGGTGCACTTCTTAAGACTGTTTGTAGGTGGGGAGGCTCCCTTGAACCATGGGATATGGAGAATCCTGATGAGAAGCAGTAGTAGAGTGGTTAAGACCATGGCCTCTGGAGTCAAACAGTCTAACTTCAAACTGTAGCTCTGTCACTGGGTGATTTGGGGCAAGTTGTATAACGGCTCCCTGCTTCAGTTTCCTCATGTGTAAAATTTAAATTATAGTAGTTCTTTCCTCACAGGGTTGTTGTGAGCGTTCAATAAGCTAATACATGTAAAGGCCTTAGACCAGTGCCTGGTGTGTAGTGTTGCATCGATTTCTCATTGACACTTTGCCCCATGTTTTGTAATGAGGTGAGTTAATACGGATTGTCAAAAGAGCACTGGGCTGAGATTCAGGATCTAAATTCTAGTCTTGGTTCCTCCATCAATTTAGTGTGTGATTTAACCAAGTTACTTTTGCTCTTTGGGCCTCGGTTTCCCCCATTTGTTTATCAGTGGGTTGGAATAGATTATCTACGAGATCTCCTATCTTCTGTATCTTTTTTTTTTATTTTTTTTAACTGTGGTAAAATATAGCTAACATAATAGCTACCATCTTAACCATTTTCCAGTGTACAGCTCAGTGGTATTAAGTATGTTCACACTGTTGTGCAACCATCATCACACCATCCATCTCCAGAACTTTTCTATCACTCCAAACTAAAACTGTACCCACTAAACAGTAACTCCTCCCCTCCCCCAGCCCCTGGCAACCACTATTTTACTTTCTGTCTCTATGAATTTGACTACTCTAGGCACCCCATGTAGGTGGAATAATACAATTTTGTTTTTCTGTGACTGGTTTATTTCACTTAACATAATGTCCCAAGGTTTATTCATGTTGTAGCATGTGTCAGAATTTCCTTCCTTTTTAAGGCTGAATACTATTCTGCTGGATGTATATACGGCATTTTTTTTAAATCCATTCACATATTGATAAACACTTGGGTTACTTATACCTTTTGGCTATTGTGAATAATGCAGCAGTGAACATGAATACACAAGTTTCTCTCTGAGTCTCTGCTTCCAGTTCTTTTTGTTATATACCCAGAAGTGGAATTGCTGGGTCATATGGTTTATTCTATTTTAAATTTTTTGAGGGGCCATCATACTGTTTTCATTAGCAGCTGCACCATTTTACATTCCCACCAGCAGTGCATAAGGGTTCCAATTTCTCCACATCCTTACAGCACTTACGATTTTCTCAATTGGGGGCAGGTGTTGATTGTGGCCATCTAATGGGTGTGAGGTGTCTTCTCTATCCTTTGACTTTATGACTTAGTGCTTGATATGGCAGGGATGGCTGGTCCTGGGGTCTGCTGCCCAGCCCCCTGCTAGGTACCTCCTTCCTGTGTCTGTTTCCTGCACTAAGCACTTGGTATTCACAGAACAATCTCCAATCCTTTCCTGAAAGGATTGTGATTTGACTTATAAATACATGTGACACACCTTGAATTAAAAAAGAAATTCTGCCCAACCTCATAAAAAATCAGCCCCTTCTCTTTGATTTTATAGACGTAAGCACTTCAGGTCATATTTATGGGGTTAAGATCCAAGATCTGATCGATGGCCTCACCTCCGCTTCCTGTATTCACAACATGGCCTCAGCAAAGTAGGCATGAGAATCTATGGCTGGGTGCCACTGAAATATAAATGTTCCTTCATTTCTAATGGATGCTGAAGAATGCAGCTTATATTATTACACCTGCCATAAAATATTAAATGTAAGTAATTCAATGTTACCCAAGAGCCAGAGCCAAGCTGGTGCCTTTTTCTTCCCCCCTTCAGGAAGGAATGGCCCGGAGTACCCAGCCTGGTCCCCACATACTGTGGGTGCAACGCCTGCACCTTTATTATTCATGGCTGGAGGCTGCCTTTCTTAGGGTCCCGTGATGCGAACTCCTCCAGGGAATGAATGGCAGAGAGTCAAATCTCCACCCAACATTTTTGGCGTCTCCAGGGAGAAAGAGAGCCAGAGGGGCCGCTCATCTTCCTGAACCCCTTCAAGTAAAGACAGGATTCCCAGCGTGAGATTTGATCTAAGGATAGGCTGTGGCAGGTACATTCTGTGTCCCACATCCTGCCCCTCAGCCCATCTGCTTTCACTGCAGTCACAGCGGACCATTTAAGGCATACGGTCTGAATCCCACATCCACTGGAGTCCACTCACCTCATACTCACATGCTGCCCGGAAGTGTGAGAAAGGTCATGTTCCCAGTGACACCTCCCAACTAATGGGAAACAGAGGATGGTGGTGGTCAACAATTATCCCAGCCACTCATCCTTTGCAGATACAAAGGATGTGCATTTTGATGTGCATTCTACATGTTTCCTTAAAGGGTCCCCAGATGGCCCCCAGATGGATCAAGCCTCAGTTTGTCCACAGCAATAACTAGCCCGATTCTGCACCTTTCCATAGTTTCCCATCTTGTTTTCCATGCCCCCTTCCTCTGACTTCCTGAGACGCCTCCCACATAATTTACCTGGACCAAGTCCTTATATTCATCTCTGCTTTCCGGGGGACTCATGTCAAGACACAGGCTCACAAGATGAGGAGGATTTCTGGAAGGGGAAGTGAACTTTGAGGCTTGGGGACTGACAGAAAGGCCCAGTACCTCTAAAAGTCAGGTTCTATGAAAAGAATTTGGCTTCAACTGTGCTTCTTGTTCCCTAAACATCTTACCTGGACAGTCACGGTCAGGCTACAGCATATACAGTTATGCAGGGCGGGCCCTGCACAAAGGCACCTAATGCACGAATTTGAAATTTGGCACATGTTCTGCTGACCAGGCCACACCCTCAAGTTCTGGGCTGCATCCACCAAAATAAGAGGCTCCTGTTTCTTAACACAATTTTACTGACCATTCTCCAGGTCATGCGGCTTCAGGCAGGCATCTGCACGGAAGAGGTACATTTTTCCAGTTCCCACAAGGGCATCTTACAGCTGTGGTCCTCTGACCCCCCAGTGGGGGTCTGTCCTATGTTTGGTTACTTTCATCCACAAACCTAACACTGTGGCCAGGCAGTCTCTCTCTCATGCCCCATATGACATTTTCACTCCTGCATGTGCCCTTGGCTGCTGCTGACTCCCCACTTCCCTCTTCTTCCAGAGGTACACCTGTGTTCTCCAGCATCTGTTCTTCAGGTCTCCACTCATTCTACTAAGTGTCCAAGCTTACTTGTGCCACTGTAGTGCTTCCTGGGATTTGTCCATTTGTTCATTCATTCATACATTTGTTCTTCAAGAATGTGTTCAGTGTTTCCTAATAATGTACTTGGCTCTGGGTCTGTAGGCACGAATCAATCCAACCCCTGTCCTGGGGAGGGACAAAAAAGCAGACAGACAGAGACAGTGATGAGTGCAATGACAGAGGAAAGCTCTGGAGGCAGAGGCAGCAGCGGGTAACCTGAGCTGTCTTAATGCTAGGTAAAGGTGGAGCATGGGAGACATGGAGGGTATCCCAAGATAGAACAGTGAGTTCAAGGACAAGGAGACAAGAAATGCCCATAGAGAACACTAGACTATTCTGTGATGTGGAAGCAGAAAAGGGAGAGATGAGGTGGACTGGATGGGTCATGGGTAAGCAAGGCCGTGCCCTACAGGATAAGCCCATCATGGTGCTTATACTCAACCCCGTAAAAATCAGAGACAGTTGTTCAGCAAGGGCTTTGCTCTTGCTTATATTCTGCAAATGGTAGAAATTCAATTGATTTTTCCCCCAAATCTACCTGTGTTTCTGAATGGACCCCCACATAGCGTGGGGGTCCATTGGGCTGGGATGAATATTTCGCTGTAAAGAATGGATGAGAAATGTCATGGGTGTGGACTTGATCATTTGTGAGAGTCCTCTCAGCTTTAACATTATATGATCCTATAATTCTGGGGCTCCCAACTATCTAGAAAATAAAGCCCAAATGCCTTGGCATGGCACGCAAGCTCTCCCCAGAGTCCCTGTCCCCATGGTCTGACTATAATTTTACCCTCATCATCCCTGGGTCCTCTTCTCCACTCTCCAGTCCCTTGCCTTCCCATCCCAGTGGAATTCTCTGTGACTACCCTGGACCCTTGCCACACTATGTGTCTCATCCCCACTCTCCAGTTTCATCACAGCAACTAGCAGGATTGGGCAGAGAGGAGACACGCAATACTGCTTTTGCTGAGTTAACTCGCAATCCCATTATGAGTGGGTATTACTAAGGGAAACGCAAAGAAAGCCTGAACTTAGAATCAGGGGTATGGTTGGTGAGTTCACCAAACCAGGCCATCTAGACAGTTGTTAGGGCAGAAACATGGACTCCAGAAGTACTTACAGCTCTACATGCAGCCTACTGTTGAGACTGTTATGAGCAGACCAGATAAAAAATGACACGTGGGTCTTATGTCTGGATATGTCACCTTGACCAGGGAGGGGCAGTCTGGTGCTGTGTGAAGTACCACTGAAGAAGGCAGAGGTAGAAGCCTCTGTTCAGTTTTATCTTAGTTTACCAGGTGACCTCAGTCCAACCAACGTGGGCCTCAGTTTCGTCTGCAAAATGAAGGTGCTCTTATCCCTGGAGGGGTGTCCTACACTGATTGAGACATTGCATGTAAAAGTGCATTGGGGAAAACATGCAAATGTTGTCCCAAAGGGAGGAAGCATTATCATGAAGTCATTGCTTATCATCCATTACAGAAAGGCTTTCTAGAATGAACTAAACCAGTCATCCACCCCAGCCATGGAGAAATGACTCATTCTCATGGATGTGACCTGAATAAATAGAGGAAATGTGGCATCTCTAAAACATTAAAATGAAAAAACAGCCTGGTGGCCTCGTTCATCACTGCCCGGCTAAAAGTTTCTGCTCTGTGTTACGTGTGCATTTACTATTCCATGCTCATGCAGTACGCACACAACATCGGCTAAAGACCGGCTCTGTGCCAAGCCCTGCCCTAGGCTGTGGAGACACAAAGGGAAAGATAGGGTCCCTGCCTTCGACCACCTCAGAGCCACATAGGGAGGCCCACAAAAGAAAACGGTTGCAGGATGTTCTGATCAGCGACAGAATGAAGGGATGTTCCCTGTGAGGCTAAGAAAAGGATCACTAAATCATCTAGAGAAATCCAGAAAGGTTCTCAGAGGAGGTAGCTTTTAAGAGTCTTGTAAGATGAGTAAGGCATTTGCAGATGGGGAAGGGGGAGCCAGAGGGGAAGTGGGGAGAACCCTCAAGTCTGGGTTGAATGTCAATTGGCATAAGGTACAGGAATGGACCTGCAAGCAAGCTTAAAGCCCAGCCAGCAGTCTGGGAAGCAAAGCCTGGAAATTGACCTTTTTTTTTTGCCCCAGAGCCTCAGGAACGTGTTGTCCTTGTCACTCCCGGTTGCTACTTCTAGGGTAGGTAGGCACATGGCCTGAGTCTCCAGGGGAGCTGCTTATGTCCAGGACGCTCTAAATGCCAACAGAGCAGTGGTGAGAGGGTCTTCTTAAAGGAGTGACTGACTCTTTACCCCAACCAGACACTTGTTTGGCTGAAGGTTGTCTTGGGGGGAGACTCAAAGGCTGAGGATTATTTACCCTCTAGTGGGGAAAATGTTGTTGTATCCTCCTCTGTGGATATTAAGTTGCATCCTGGTCTTGATTAAAACCCCAATGTGGGACAGACAGCCTGCTACTGGCCACCCGGGCCCTTTGGACCTGGTGACCCATTTGGTGGCTATGGCAGGAAATGGAGCAAGGCACAAGGCGTACTCATCTTTTAGGGATCATATACTATTAGGATGGTAGTAGTTAAAGAAATAACACTTCAGTACAACCTTCTAACTCTTACAAAAGATCAATTACGGCAGACAGCAGGTGGGGAAGAAGTTGTCAAGGGAGCTTGAGCTGTGTGCCCTTGCTCAGATGTGGAGGGCAAAAAAAGCCCCATTGAGACTTGAAGTGGCTTTTCTCTGACATGAGTCAAAGGGCTCAGTGCATCCCTGGTTCTGAAGCCCGCCCTTCCTGCTCAGGCCCGGGGCCGCAGTGCTCGAAGGAAGCAGCCTGCGTCTGGGCACCCCTGATTGAGACAGCCAGAATCTGGAAGACAGAGACAGGATAATTCAGATCGGAAGACTTAGAGACGGCATTTCTGACTGATTACCATTATTTTATATTACATTATTATAATAAAGGCAGAAGGGAGAATACAATTACTGACAGAGGTCTTGCAGATGGCTGCTGATTCCTACAATGCTGGTATTAATCCAATCATGCACCTATAATTTGGGGGCCATGTGCTTCAGCAAGTCAGCTCCTCCAAGAGGAGGGGAAAAATGAACTTGCAAGACACTTGAATATGACTCTGTGTGCATGCACATATGTGCATGTGTTGTGTGTGTGTGTGTGGTGAGCGAGGGGCGGGG
Organism: Mirounga leonina; assembly: GCF_011800145.1. NCBI lineage: Eukaryota > Metazoa > Chordata > Mammalia > Carnivora > Phocidae > Mirounga > Mirounga leonina. Next base: position 35,877,461 of record NW_023270268.1, read on the forward strand.
ACGCCTGGAATGGCTTCTCTCCTCTGACCTTCACTGCTATCAGAACTCCACCCCCACTTGGAACAGAGGCTGCAGGCCACACCAGAGTCTCAGTCAACTAGATACTAGACACCAGAAAACCGCTTTTTACTCTAATATAGTATAAGTATAAGCAACTGTGAAGCTAGGTCAAATGAGTCAACTACTGTTTTTTTGATTTTGCTAATCTGTCCTCAGTCAGCAGTTATTTACAGACTGAACAGTATTGAATTCAGTTATTGACGAACGAGCTAATAATGACCAATAATAGCCATTGAGTGCTGACTGTGTGTTGGGCACTGCAAAGGCCCTTTGAACATTTTATCTCAAGTCTCCCATTTTACAGAGGTAGAAACTGAGGCTTAGTGTCGTATCCAAGCACACAAAGCAGGTACATGGTGGAGACAGGATTTGAACTCAGGAACAACCCATTGTCCAGCATTTCTGGAGTCTAATGTGTGAGAGAAGATGAGATGGAACTGCAGTTGGAGGTGAATCATGAAGGGTCTGGAGTACCATTCTCGGGGGCTTGGCCTTCCTTCTTTCTGGTTTTCCAGGCTCTGCCTGTGGACGGGCTTCTCCTCAGCATCCCCTGAAGTGTGGACAGGTCCCGTAGAATGGCACAGCTCCCCCCCTTGCTCAGCACCCAGATTCTGGGGTTGGGTGTGGCACAAAGCCCCCCCACCTAATTGGGGTGGGGATGGGCACTGACCCTCTGCCACGCTCACAGCCAGTCAGAGCCAGTGTAGACGTGCCAAGACCTTCCTGAAAGCCAACCACTTTCAACGTATTAAATGCTGAAGTCCAGGGGTAGGGGGCCTTTTGCGTTTTCTTTCATGCAAACACTGTTGCTGCCCTGTGTGCATCGTGCTGCAGAAAACCAACTGTCAAAGGCTTCGGTAGTCAGCATTCACCAGGCAGCAGGCTAACGGGGCTGCTGAGAACACTCCAGTCACCATGAACCAGATAGCACGGCTGCACAGGTGAGGAAGGGGCTAGGGGTCCTTACAACACTCGCCCTCCCCCGCCCTCCGGAAGATCAACAGCTGACGGAGGAACTGAGAACCACCTCTTCCCAATCAGTAGCAACGTTACTGTCTCCAGAAGGGCTTTCGCCCCCGCTGGTGCCCGGCAGGCCAGATTCAGGATCCGTCAGGAATTAGAGGCTTACTTCGTGGGAGCTGCCATTCAAGCTCTCTTTCTGTCCTTCGAGAGGCCAGTTACTGCCCGTTCCAGGTCGACAGATGTATTAATTTCCTAGGGTTGCTGTAACAAACACATTTAAAACACTTGTTTTAATTGAGTTAACAGCAGTTTATTGTCGCATGGTTCTGGAGGCTCGAAGTCTGAAATCAAAGCATGGGCAAGATTGATTCCTTCTCAGGGCTTTGTGGGAGAATCTGCTCTAACCCTCTCCCTTAGCTTCTGGTGGGTATCCCTTGGCTTGTAGATGGTGTTCTTCCTGTGTCTTTACATCATCTTCTCTTTGTGCATGTCTGTCTCTGTTTCCAAATTTCCCCTTTTATCAAGGACACAGTCACGTTGCATTAGGGCCCATCCTAATGACCTCATTTTGACTTCATCATCACATTCCAGGCACCAGGGGTTAGCACTTCAACATCTTCAGGGGGAAAACAATTCAACCCGTAATGGCCACAGTGCTGCCTTTATTTCTGGAATCTGCATGGAAGAGGTGGATATGTCAGCTGTCACAGCGAGCGAAGGTACACCTGGGATGGGGGGCTGCCCTTGCCTGAGATGGAGAATATAATCACCTCCAATCTGAGTTCTTGAGTCCTGGAACGAGCCCATGAGGAACGCATCTCTACTAGGGTGGAATGGAGCCTGAGCCTCTACCAGCTGACATGGAGTTTGCATTATCCATTTCAGTAGCACTTGGATACTAACTGAGCTCTTACTCTTGGCCTAGAACTAGTTTAAAGGGTTTACATGTGTTAACTGACTTAGCCCCCATAACTTCCATATGAGGTGGATACTAGCATAATTGCTACTTTCCAAACAGCAGGTCACTTTCCCAGACTCACTGCAGTGACAGAGTCTGGATGAAAACTCAGGTGCTTTGACATCAGAGCCCAAGTTTTTAATCCTAAATTCTTAATAATGCAGATTTCTAGGCTTTTCCCCTAGAGCTTCTGATTCAGCAAATCTGAGATGGAGCCCAGGAATCAGAATTTTAAAAGGACGATCAGTGATTCTGATGCAGTCTGTGGTCCACACGTTGATTAAATGCCCTCCTGTTTCCATGGAAATAACTGTCAAATAGTCTTTAATACACAGGCCTCAGGGTTAGCAAGAGTGAGCACCTTGGTTTTCCTCCCACTTCTCTGCCTCTCTGTCTCAGGAACTTAGTGATGGGTCTCCATAGGCAACCACTCCACTCTCTTCCCCACACTTCAGCTGGAGGAGGAGGACTCTATTTGCCATGGAAACCTGGGGCCACCGGTCTGCCTGTGACCCATAACTCTTAGACTAAAACCTGAATCCCTAACACAGCCACAGGCCCTCCGGTAGCTAACCCTGATCATGCCTGGCCTTCCATCCCAGCTCTGTAAATGGAGCAAGTATTTGAATCCCTCTGAGCTTCATCCGCGAAGCAGCGATAATGACAGCCCATCCACAAGGGGGGCAGCAAGGATGAAACGTGGCCAAGCACTTAACGTATCCAGTTCCACTCTTGGCCCCTAGGGGGCGCTCAGTAAGTGGTGGCTTTCCTATGAAGTGCGCCCTCAGAATTGTCAGGTTCTGTGTGACACTGGGCTCATCAGAGATCTCTTATTTGGGGGGCCCAGAGAAGGATGGTAATAACTGCACGAAGGCTAGCACCCTTTACTGCACCAGGCCTGGCCCTGGTTTCTGAGGGGGCTTTTCCTGCCTGAGACCTGGGGGAACATACATCCTATAGAACAGACGGGACCAATGTGGACTGTTCTTCCTCCAGGCCTAAAGGTTCTCAGTGCACAGATGCCACATCTTCCCTATCCTCAGCCCAGCCGGCTGCTCTCTGAATTTGCTGTGCATAACACTTGGCTGCTTTTTCCAAACAGACACTGGGGCGGGCTTTATGGGCTCTTAGCTAATGAGGTGGGGGGCCGAGATGAGGGTTCTGGCCGCCTGACACAGACCCACGTCTGCTGCTCTATTAGGAGAGAATGGGACTGTATCACACCGTGCCGTGAATCCCCTCAGCGGAGCTGCCCTGTGTCAGCGGGTGTGACCAGCTCCACACCATCTGCTTCTTGGATAGTGCTTTCAGCCTCAGGTCTGAGGTGGCCAGTCCAGGCTTGAATGTGGCCGGTGAAACTTTGGTACCCTGTCTGTACCATAGGGAAGTGGCTATTCTCTCTCTCTCTCTCTCCTGCCGTCCCTCCCCTTCCTCCAAGGACAAGTTATAAAGAAGACCAGAAGAGACTCTGGAATTACAGTGATATTTATAAAGACTAATTATAGGGATTTAGTTTGCTTATCAGTTACCCTTAGAATCTTAAAACTGGAAGGGGCCATCCATCTCAGTGATTTCTAAATCCGGCTGCACATCAGCATCCCCTGGGGAACTTGAGAAACATGCCAATCCCCAGGCCATAAACTGGTCCTACTAGATCTCTGGGGCTAGGGCCCAGGCAGCTCTGTGTCCAACGTGGCCTTGTGCTTCCTCAAAGCCACGAGGGCCTTGAAAGAACGGTTTAGAGGTTTTCATCCTTAGCTGAGATATATGTGCCATGTGGTCCCCTGAGGCACCCACAGAAGCACTGTACCCCTCAGGGATTCAAACGATGCGAAAAACAAGTACGGGGGGTCCACGTCACATGCCTAACAGATGTCATTCTAAGCAGCTGACTACAGGTCGTACAGCCATCGGGCCTTAGTGTCTTCATCTTGGCTTGGGCAGCAGCGCTGCCTTATGCAGGAGAAAGAGCCCAAGTTTTGGAGCTGGACTTGGTTCAGACGCTCGTTCCACTGCTTACTGTGTGAATTACTGTAAGACCTTGGGCAAGGTACAGATGTCCCTCAGGCCCCCCGTTTCCTTTCCTGAAACTGAGGACGAATCGGTCGACTTCACAGGACTTCTGTGAGAATAAAAGAGCTGGAGGTGGCGGGGTGAGCAGGTGTGCAACAGGACAGGAGTGTGCATTCTTCTCCCACGCCCTCCCTATAGCTTGAGTGTATCCCTTTATAATCTTGCTAAAACTGGTCCTTGCCTAGCAGATGTCTTTCTAAAACATGTGTTTCATCTTGGCGCAGGGTAACTTGTGAAGTAGACTTGACTTTAAGAAGTTCTAATGCACTTCCTACATGTCTTTCACCTTCCCTCGTATATGGAACACCGTAGTTATATACGCTGACTAGACTTGCAAATGAGGGCCAGAGAGCGAATAACAAGGGTTAAAAAATATAGAATAACCCTACTTTTTTGTTTAGAAAAATTGAAATAAGACTGTGTACATATAGAATAATTGTGTATGCAAAGAGAAGGCTATAAACCATATTATTAACAATAGTTTTGTCTGGAGGATGCAATTATAGATGATTTGTATTTCCTTTTTGTTTTTTAATAAACTTTATTTCTTTAGTTTTAGATTTACAGAAAAATTTCAAATGATAGTACCAAAAATCCCCATAAACCCCAATCTCAGTTTACCCTATTATTAACTTTTTACATTAATATGGTATGTTACAATTAATGAACCAACACTGAAATATTATTATTAATTCAAGTCCACACTGTATTCACATTTTCTTACTGTTTACTTAATGTCAGTTTTTCATACCGCATTACATAATCATCACGTCTCCTGAGGCTCCTCTTGGCTGAGACAGTCCCTTGTTTTTGATGACCTTGACCGTTTTGAAATATACGGACCAAATATTTGAAGAATGTCCCTAGATTGGGATTTGTCTCCTGTTTTTCTCATGATTAGACTGGGCCTATGAGTCTGGGGAAGGAAGACCATGGAAGTAAAGGGCTGTTTTCACCACATGAGGCACATCCTATCCACCTGACTTACCACAGCTGATGTTGACTTGAACGTCGGCTGAGGTGGTGTTTGTCAGGTTCTCCTCTGTAAATATACAGTCACTCTCCACCCCCTTTCCCACACTATACTCTTCGATTTCATTTTCATTGTTCCATATTACCCAAACTTTTTTTTTCTTTCAAGGAGCATAATTACTTTGATAATCATTTTGGGGGGAAAAAAAAATCGACAAGGTCTCCCAAGACTTTCATCCTTTCTGTGTATTTTCTTTTGGCTTGATTTTCACACTATTGCACACGTCTCCTCCAGAAGCCTCTGTTGGGAATTTGTCGGGTCACTGCCTCAGTTCCCGCCAAGTGTGCCTGTGCCCTGAGCTCGGGCTGCTCGCCTCTCGGACGGTGTATCGTGCAGAGTAACTTCAATGGTACCCTGCGCGAGCAGCCCTGTAAATCAGCCAGGGAGCCTGTGCCCTTGCTGTAAACGTGAAGGGGACTTTCAGCCTCGCTTTCTCCTTGCTGCTGAAGGTAAACAGGGCGTCAGTCTTGCTGAAGGCGAAGTTTCTTATCCACCCACCAGAAAACACCCCCGCCATTTGAAGGACAACCTGCTCCACAACTCCTTTCATTCAGAACACCCAGCACCCATCACAGGGCCGGGCACGTCGTGTTGAATTACCAGAAGGATAAATGAGTACGCTGTGGCCACTTCCCTCTTTGATCTCACCCATGGCTTTTTGTCAGAGAAGCTGGTGAGAGTGACATGTGGAAATTGGACAGTTTTTCCTACAGGAACAGCTTCTTCCTGGCCACCTGCAGCAGACACATTGTCCTAAAGTTTACTATCCTTAGTGAATTGTTGGTTTGTTTTTGTCTTTGTTTTTTTCCAAAAGAAATGGTTCTCTAGAGTCTGAGAGCAGGTGGCTAATTGCTGTGCTTTAAGGGGAGCCTGGTGAGGAAGGTAAGCTTCTGAGGGGACATTATGGGGATGGGTGCCCCGGGGCGGAGTGCCTGTGGACACCACTTCATTTATTTAACACCTGAAAGGAAAGAGTCTTCCATCATACCTTGTCAGAGCCTTGCTGTCCTGGCCCAGCTAGGATTCCCTGTGAAATGGAACATTCTTAGCAAATTGTGCAGCTCTGAGTGGGTGCTGACTTCTAGAGCAGAGATTCTCAACCTCAGCACTTTTGACATTGTAGACAGAATAATTGTTTTGTGGTGAGGGGCTGTCCTGTGCATTGGAGAATGTTTAGCAACATCCCTGCTCCCTACCCACTAAATGACCGTAGCACCGCTCCTCCAAGTTGTGACAATCAAAAATGTCTTCAGACATTGCTAAATGTCCCCTAAGGGGAAAATCACCCTCAGTGGAAAACCACTATCCTAAAGGGATGGCTATCTCTCTAGGTCCTGTACAATGGAATACATTTGCTTACTTCCTGCCTATGGAGGGCTGATGACTTGCTAACCATTAACTGTAGACGTTACCAGGGGAAACCGGGGAGGCAGTCCCCATCACGGTTCCTGTTCCAGTTATCTATTGCTGTGTAACCAAGCACCCTATACTTCGTGCAATAAAGCAGCAACCATTTCTGGATCCTGTGGAGTTTAGAAGGGGCACAGCGGGGATGGCTTGCCCCTGCTCCTGATGTCTGGAGCCCTCAGTGGGAAGACTCAAAGGCTGAGAGTGACTTCATACTGGGGACCCGGAATCATCTAAAGCTGCCTTCCTTCCCATGTCTGGCAGCTGATACTTGCTGTCATCTGGAACTAAGCCGGAGCTGTGGCCAGGACGCCTACTTGTGGCCTCTCCATGTGGTCTGGGCTTCCACGCAACATGGTGGCCTCGGGGCATTCAGATGCCTGCATGGTGTCTCAGGGCTCCAAAGATGACTATCACAGGAGAACCAGGTGGAAACTATTGCCTTCTGTGACCAAGCCTTGGAACTCCCACGGTCTGGCTTCTGCTGTGGTCAGAAGCACTCCCAGCTGGGAGGAGGGTCTAAGTCACCTTGTAGGAAGAGCACATGGACAGAATATGTTGTGGGCATCTGCCCCAGTTCTTTTCCTGACCTTCCCTTTCTGCAGAGGATATTTTTCCCATCCCATCCCATGGACCCTGGCTCCTGACTCTCTTCTCTCAGGCTCTCTGCTCTACTCTCATTCACCACACAGGCTCCCCCAGAATCAAAGAGACTAAAGAGAAACCACCCTCCAGGTCTGCTGGAGGAGGAGGATTCTGGGGTTTTGTCTGTTTTATTCACTCTGACCAGCCCTAGTGGCTCTGAGAACCATTTGATTCTCAATTCTAGAGGTCTTAAGAACAGCTGACTCCGTTTCATCTTGAGAAAGCTCATTTTAAGGCAAAACCACAGCATTGGTTACTATGAGCTTAGCTCAGTATAGTGGTGCTGATACATTTGAAGTAAGATTGCACACAAATCTTTGCTTTTCAGAGACTGTCTCAGAGTGAGCTTGTGTTTTCCAGAGTCTACCAATGTGTAGTGCACAGACTGGGTTCTTAGTAAGTGTTTACTGAATAAATGTTTCTGATCTCAGTGACTGGGCATTTTATTATGCTCAATATTATCTGTATCAGAGCTTGTGAGGTTTTTCTGGAGCCTGGAATTTCAAGGCAAACTGTAATTAGAATATGAAGTTTTACTCCTCTTCGGCCCTTACGCAACTTCTGGTGACCCTGAGTGAGCTCGTATCATTGTTGTGGTAACAGAAAGACATTTTTGGCTGTGGCCACGACTGAAGTTTTGCCTATGTTGGTTGCAAGCCAGGGCCGCAAGTAGTCCAATGCCTGTCGGCCTGTCGTTGCTGATGTATGTGCAGCCTCTCGTTTGCTCCTGGCTGAGGATGGGTTGGATTGGTCATTCAGCTGTCTTTACTGAGTAAGTGCTAAGTGTCAGGCATGAGTGACCATCCAAAAGAAGACAGTCCCTTGCCCTCAAGTCTCAGGGCCACCTTTTGTTCCCTTTGTCTTTCTGCTGTGTTTATTGCCAGTCAGTGATGACTGGCATGTTGTCCTTTCTTCAGCCTCTTCTCTTCCCATTCTTTGCCTTGCCTAGTGTATCCATCTGCTATATTTCTGTAATGCGTAACAAGCCACCCCAATTCTCATGGGCATACAGTAATAAACATTCGCTTACTACTCACTTGTGCACCATCATCTGGATTTGGCTGATTTAGGCTGAGCTCAGTTGAAATAGGGTTCAGGTCTCTTCTCCACGTTCCTCATGGCTGGCCCTGAAGCTATCCAACACATGTTATCCTGACAAAAGGTGGGGAGCACAAGACAGCAACCTGACGTGCAGGCACATTTTAAGCCTCTGCTTACATCCTGTTCACTGACATACCAATGGCCAAAACAAGTCATATTCTCAATCCAAAGTCATGTTGCATGCCAGGAGACCCCTCCCAGGAGGCAGGGGAGAGTGCTTGAGTATCTTCTGAGCAGTTATCTAATTTATCATGCCCAAAAACACTTCTTTTTTTTTTTTTAAGATTTTATTTATTTATTCGTGAGAGACAGAGCGAGAGAGACAGGCAGAGGGAGAAGCAGGCTCCCAAGGAGCAGGGAGCCTGATGTGGGACTTGATCCCAGGACCCTGAGATCATGACCTGAGCCGAAGGCAGACGTTTAACCATCTGAGCCACCCAGGCGCCCCATGCCCAGAAACACTTCTATAAGTCTCATGCTCTTTTTGGCCTCTGGGCCTTTAGTATGCTCTCCCTCTACCTGAAATACTCTCTCCTCAGGGGTCAAATCATCCCATTCCCTGACTCATTCCTACTCAACTTCTGAGATTCCATTCAGTGCCCGCCCCGTCCTCGGACACCTGCCCTGATAACACACAGGTTCCTGGACTCCCCTCTGGGTTGCCGTAACATTCTGCACATGCAGACCCCATTAGCCTGCACTGTGAATATATCTGTTTGTCTTTATCACCCCCACCATTTCATGAGTGTTGAACCACATCTTATTCAACATAATTTCCCCAACATGTAGCACAGGCTCAAAGGTTTTGAAGAGCAAATATGTGCTATATTTGTGGCACTTGCCTCTCTACATTGACAGCTCTGGGGGGAAGCACAGAAAGAACTGGGGTTTTGACATTTCCAAGGAAGAGGGCCATTTGGAATGAACCGTATGAGCCGTATGGGCACAACTGACTATGTCCAATAAATGCCATCTGCTTTTGAGGCGTGTGGAGACTGGGAAATCAGTGTAGACCATGTGGCTTAGGCTCTGTTCTGGTCGGCACCATATCCTCATTTGCCCTCTCTGAATTTTGTTCCTCCTATCTTGACTTAGATGAAGAGTAAGTCTGACTAGCTGTCAGTTTGCTCCCAGGTAGTAGTCTTGGAGGATTTGAGGCAGGGAGACATTGGGTAGATGCAGGCTTTGTTATGCAGGATTTGTCATTGATTTGTCATTGATGTTCCTGTGTTGATTTCCTGGTAAAGTGGGTGGGGCCAAGAGCATGGAGCAGAAGGCCGTGCATGTGGTTAAAGGCAGTGACATGTGCGACTGCCACTCATCTCTGTTAGGATTTTTCCAGAGGCAATAGGGAGGGTGGATGGGTACAGACTCACAGGCTGCTCTCAGCCCACTATAGACTTCAGTTTCTTCAGAATGGAGCTGGAAATGGGAATTTATATATTTGCTGGGTGGTACTTTAAAGTCACAGCTGCTCCTCGTTTAAAGAAATCCAAAGCCTTTCAGTGTGAATGATCATTTTGAAGGTAACTCAATTATCTGTGTTTGCCGGTTCAATATGGCACTCTTAGATATAATGGCCTATCATCTCAGCTTACTGGAACCATGCACAGCTTCCCAGTCTGGGTCTTCATCCAAAGGAGTGAGTGGAGATATTCAGAAACCTCTTCCAAATCAATACACAGAATATGAGAGAAGGCAGGGGATGGCAGGGCCCCAAACCCTGCTATCGCTCCTTGTGCCATTTCTAATTCCCCTAGGCATGCAAATATTCACATGAGTCTCACCATCTCAAAGGTGTTTATTCCACGCCAGTTGAATTGGCTGTAAAATTCATCAAACAAGATATCACACTGTTTATTCAAATTTAGAATTTCATATTGGCCAAGTCCATGCAGCCTTCCTGCATATAATAACCTAAGCAAGTTCTTTCGGGTATTCTCATTTAGAGGAGTACTGCAGGGAGCTGTAAGAACTTATGGGATGGGTGCAGTCTGTGTCTGGCACCCCCATCTTGTTTTCAGTGGCCCACTCTGCTTGCCACTTGCCACTCCCTTCTGACCCACTCTGCGTATCCACATCTCTGCACTGTGCTTTGCCTGCCCATGTTCCCAGTTCTGCCCATTCAAATCTCCTAGGCAGCGTCCCCTGCCAGTACACGTGCTTTGCACAGAGGAGTTATGCAATATGTTTGTAGGATCGAGTTATGAGAATGAGAGTCATCCATTTTGGAACAAGAATCAAATACGCAGAAACTCTGAACTGAGCCATTTTCAGTCCCTACTTACCTAAAATGGGGACTGAAAATTTTCTTTGCATCTCTACCTACAGTCTGCTTCCCTCTTTTCCCAGTGACCCTCAGCCAATGACTCCACCCTTCAGCATCTCTTGGTGCTCACCTACAAGAACAAGGGAATGATAACCATGAATGCGGTTGTGAGGATTATAGGTGATGGATAGATAGCGAAATACATGTGGCCCTTGGTAGATTTTCCAGAATCTAAAATAATGGTTAATATTGGGTCCCTGCATCTACCAATCCACTTAACCTGTCCGATAGTAAACACTGGAAGAATATCTTATCTCACCTTTATGTTTTTTACAATGTTTCTCTCCTGGGAGGGATTTCACAACTCTAAAAGTTTTATTTGATTTTCTTCAAAAGGGCCCAGATTCTGTTTCCTCCTGAGAATCATACACACATTTTGAACAGAGTTGTTTTGTTGGTGGTTTTCTCTCAAAACGCCATTTACTGAAACAATGAGTAAAATGTATTATTTGGTATCTCCGAGTAGAATATATATAACGTTTCCCTGTTGAACAGGAAAGATTAAGTCATTCCAGTGACATGGAATCTAAGAGTAGAAGATTCCAAAGAGGTTTTGTAGGACTGCTAAAGCTTGAGTCCACTATGGTTTTAATGGCTCTTTACAAGATGGTGCTCCGAAGTTTACCATATTGGTGAGCTCTAGTCATTTCCTTGGAGTCCTAAACAAGAGAGGGAGAGAAGTCAGTCACCTGGAATGGACTTATTAACTCATCATAATTCCTCTGTTTTTTGGTTAAGCACACATCAGATCTATCACTAAAACACAGCAACAGTATTTCTTTCTTGCTGAACCTGACTGGAGCACTGTGTAGATAAGGCCTCAGTGAGTCATTTTTCTTCCCTAAGCAACAGAGAGTAAGCAGTCATAGCAAATACACTTTTATGATATCCAGGTAATACTTCCTTCTACCTGCCTCTTAGGAATTGTTATATGTGTTGACTGTGTGTACTTGCTTTCACATGAGTTTTTATCGAATGCTCATAGATCTGTTGCGTATGTGCTAGAGTATCCTACCCTGGATTGCTTCTTAAGGGAAAAAGCATAGAAATAGAACCTTTGAAGCATTTATATGTAGGACTCTTCATTGCTTTTGACCATGAAAGAAAAATAAGAGCCAAGTTCAATTAATTAATTCCGGCAACTTGGAGAGCTGAGTTGAGAAGGACTCTGATACTTAATATTGGCTCAGTATGGAGAATGCCATGATGAATTAACACTGACTGTCACTTGGGTAGAAAGGAAGTGATGACACAGGTACTGGGTATTGGCTCTATCTTCTAGACTTGCAAAGTTAACCAACTGTGGTCAAGTTACAGAGCTTTGGCCCTTGGAAAAGTTCCTCTTGAGATGGTGGAGTTACCAAAATGAGGTGTAGCTCTAGTTCTTTGGCTTCAGACTCTCAGATAGAAACTAAATCGTTCAGCCTAGGGTGCCTGGGTGGCTCAGTTGGTTAAGCGACTGCCTTCGGCTCAGGTCATGATCTTGGTGTCCTGGGATCGAGTCCCGCATCGGGCTACCTGCTCAGCAGGGAGTCTGCTTCTCCCTCTCCTGCTCCCCTCTCTTGTGCTCTTTCTCTCTCTCACTCTCTCTCTCAAATAAATAAATAAAATCTTAAAAAAAAAAAATCGTTCAGCCTAATCCCCCAGGCATGGATAGATTGAACTCTACAGTTTCATTTCTGAAGCACTAGAGACTAAAACCAGGGTTTAAAAATTTTAAAACATCCGTTTCAAGTTAAAAGGGTGTTTCCTTTCTCTGATCACCTTTATGTTCATGCTTCAACTGAGGGTCAATCAGCAAACACTATCTTCAGTTACCTTGCATTCTCCTTTCTGCCCTGGGGTGCATGTCAGCCTGGGCACTTCTCCCCACCAGGCACCAGCTCCAGGCTGCCCTCTAGAAGGGATCTGGTATCAGTCATTTACATCTCAGCATGGGTTTCACTGTTCTTCTTTTTCTCAGAGATTCATAGTTTGGAAATTTCTCTGAGGAAGGAAAGACAATCCCCTGACCCCAGTGACAGATATGGTGGCCATCGTAGCAGATAGGGGAACTAATTTCATATAGGAAAGCCTTTACATTATGCTCCAAGTCATACCTTCTAGGTAATGACCTAATATGGGAGGCCAGCTCTGCTGCTGTTTGACCTGTACTGGAGGGAATTCCTTCCCTGAAGATTTCTCTGTGTCAGTCACACACACACACACACACACACACACACACACGTACAGGTAAACCCCCTGAGGTCCAGAACTCCAGTCACTCTCTCCCCCTGCTCTCCCAACCCCCTCCTCTGTGTCCCCTCTTTTCTCTCCCTATTATGGCACATTTAGGGTTCCATTGACTTTGCCAAAACTGGCTGTCAGTCATTATTATGGCTGACTGTGTTTCCCTCATGCTATACCACGAATGTACACTCTAGTTTGTCACTGGGTCAGAATCCAATTACTTTTAGAATGCACTGAAGGAATTTAGTGTAGGAAAAAAAGCCCATGTTTCCCTTTGTAAAATGAAAATCCTTTCCCAGTAGGAGTAACCCATTTATTTATTCAAGAAACATTTGTTGGTTGCTTTTTATATAATGCTGTAGATTCATCAAGAAGATAGTAGATGGCATCGCAATGGGAGCCCAATCTAGGGCGGCAGTAATGAGTGAGGGTTGAGGGCTGCGAATGGTCAGATCTGAAATCTGTGAACTGAAATGTCTTTGAAATGGTCACCCAGGCATTTAAGAGTCCAGGTGTTTGAATCGAATTGCAGGGCAATAGGATCTAGAATTGAAGCAACAAGTCCTCATTTACTCTTTGCTTGCTGTTTTTCCACCTCGGTTCCGCGCACAGGTTTCCCTCTATAAAAAGACTCTGCAAACACATGTGGTTAGGGTGGAGCGAGCATCCACCCACGCACTTCCCCATCAGTCTGTGCCCATGGCTGGCTTGTGAACAGAGCACAAGCATTTTGCATCAGGTCATCTCTCTCCAAAGCCTTCTCCGACCCTCCCTGCCTCTCGCCTTGTTGACATCGCACATAAGATCGAGGGCGTCATTTGGATGACAGTTTCTGAAACTTTGCCTGAAGTCCAAGAAGGAGAGCCAAGAGTCAGGCCAAGGCTGTGGACTAATAGACCTCTTTCTACACACACGTGCTCTAATCCCCAAGGAAGGTGAGCTGACTGCAAGAGCAGCCGTCCTTCTGCCCCTTGGCTGGGTGGCAGCTGAGGGTGGGGCTGGCCAGGAAAAGAGATAACTTCAGAAAGCTGAAAGGAGCACATCCCCCAAAACCCAATCTTTCTTTAATGATGCCAAAAACACTACCTGCCAGAAATCCACACTAATCTCAGAAGGTAACAACAGCTACAGGAGTTCCACTCATTCAAACAAACTTGCAAATGCAGGTATTCTGGGGAAGCTAAAAAGCCAGTTATAGATGTCTGCCTTCAGCACAAAGCTTAGCCGTGGTTGGTGGGTTCTGAATGTCCTGTGGTGAGGGACTAGATCTAATGGAGAAGATGGGAGGTGGAGTAAGGAGAGGGTGTGACCTGTGAAAACTCCTCCACATGTCTTGTTTCCCAAAGGAAAACAGTGAAGGACACATCAAATCATGAGTGTATCAATGACACGGTTTCATCTCAAAATGGGAACCGTGGTTGCCGTATGTGATTAGGTTTCATTTACCCACTTACTCCTTGCCTGCTAGAAACTTCTTGGGTTCTTTCTTCCCAAATGTCCTAACAATATGCTTCTGAATTTATGCTACCCTTTTGCAGGAGGAATGCCCCTAATGAGGTACTTATTTTGGGATCTTCCTTCATCCAGGTAGTCTGTGATTTTCTGCCTTTAACTCCAGGTCCCTGAAGTCTGGCACTCCGGGGAATTCTAGAGAGTAAGAGATGAGACACCTGAGACAGAAAGTCATTGAGTAGTGTTGTCAAAAGCCTGATCAGGTGGTAAGCAAACCCTGGGACCCCTCAACACCAATCCCAACCCCAGCCTCTCCCATCCATACCTGAGTACGTTCTTCGGGCCCTGCAGAAGGTTTAGAGTTTGTTTGCTCAATATCCCTTCTTCCACTCCCACGTGGAGAGAATCAGTGCTGGGGAAATTGTGCTCAGGATGCTGCAGGTGCACAGAGGGGCGGGGAACCAGGACGGGATGAGGGGAGACTTCCCAGAAATGGGGACAAGCCAGATGAGTGCTGAAGTGTGATTAGAAGTGGATGGAAGAGCTTGTCAAAATAAGTTGCTCAAAATGGAGAAAGCGAGAGAGAGAGAGAGAGAAAGAATGTTTCAGAGTTTCATTTAACTTTTTAATGAGGGAACCAGCAAGATGACAAAATCAGTACCAAAGAAATATGAAAACTAGGATTTTATTTAGTCTTTAAAAAATAAAAAGGAATGCCAAGAAGAGATAGGTAAGTGAGATGCAAAGCTAGGTAATTTCTGCAGGAAAATGAAACTATCACTTTTGAGGGGCGCCTGGGTGGCTCAGATGGTTAAGCGTCTGCCTTTGGCTCAGGTTATGATCTCCAGGTCCTGGGATTGAGCCCCCTGTCAGGCTCCCCTCTCAGCAGAGAGTCTGCTTCTCCCTCTCCCTCTGCCTCTCTCACCTGCTCATGCTCACTCTCTGTCTCTCTCTGTCTCAAATGAATAAAAAAAAAAAATTTTTTTTTAAACTATCGCTTTTGAGACTTTCTGTCAGCTCCCCCCCCTTATCAGTTTTCTGTAAGTTAACCTCTAACCGTTACAGAAGACAAAATATCTGGGCCCTAAGCAATACTAAACAGTAAAGAAAACTCAGTCAAGCCTCTCGCCGGCCCAGCAGGTGTCAGCAAACTATATAAAGACCCAGGGAGTGAATATTTTAGGCTTTGTGGGCCATAAGGTCTCTATTGTAACTACTCAGTTCTGCCCCTGCGGCACAAAAGCTGCCTTCCACAATATTTAAAGGAATGGGTGTGGCTGTGTTTTAACAAAACTTTATTTATAAAAACAGGTGGTTGGCTGGCTTTGGCTTGCAATCTGTAGCTGACCTCAGCTCCAGGAGAAACTTAAAGGGCCACATAATCATCTTCTTGACTTATTTCCAAGTTTTAGTGCTTTTTTTTCCTAATAAGTTTACATTAACGAAAACAGCATGTGCAAAGGCACTGGGGCCTGAGTTCATACATTGTATTTGGGGAGCTATAAGTGAGTAAGGATTCCTGGAGCACTGAAAAGGGAGTATTAGCTATACAAAGAAGAATAAAACTGGATAATTCGGGAGGAAACCAACTACCTTTTTACCTGTAGCAAGAAGTGTACCTGGTTAATACACCTGGGCAAGAAAATGAGACCACCCAGTTCTGATTCCAATGAGTGACCTGAGAGGGTTGAGGTCATCTTACTAAAGCTCGGCTTTCCTGCTTCAAAAATAAAAATAATATTGGACTTAGACAGGGTTGCTCTGACAGTAAAAAAAGTGCATTTCCCATTACTCAATATGTGATAGCTTTTAATTATAAATTATTATTGATATTCTTCGTTAATCAAAGCCAAAGGGAGGTCCTAGGACTACCGTTGAGTCCACAATTTGTCACAAAGGGTAGGTGCTGGGATCATGAAGGTGTAATGGAGAGTCCGGTTGCTCACTTCCTTTTCATTTCAGGTCCTCGGTCTTTGAGACTTTGTCCTAAAACCAACTCCATCTTTCCCTCTGATACACAGCTGGGCTCAGAAGCCCAGGGTTTTCTGGAATTCCTATTAAGAATCTCCTCACCCTCCACCCCAGTAACAATTTATAAACAACAAGGGCTCTGGGGACAATTGCCTTGTAAACAAGGACACAGTGAGTGTACTTAGAACAAAACTGCTGGATTAGCAGCCACATTTGCATTCCCACAATGGATGTGCTAATTAACAGTGATTCCGACCTATTCATTAAAGCCTTAAGATATTCTCCAAAAAACATAGCTGCGCTTTCTCTTCCGGCCCTGTCCGCAGTGACCTGCGCTTACTCAAAGCCACTCTTTAAAATTATACCTATTATTTGGGGGCACCTGGGTGGCTCAGTTGTTAAGCATCTGCCTTCGGCTCAGGTCATGATCCCAGGGTCCTGGGATCGAGCCCCGCCTCAGGCTCCCTGCTCAGCGGGAGGCCTGCTTCTCTCTCTCCCACTCCCCCTGCTTCTGTTCCCTCTCTCACTGTGTCTCTGTCAAATAAATAAATAAAATCTTTAAAAAAAAATAAAAAAATAAAATTATACCTATTTTTTTTCAAGTTTTTATTTAAATTCCAGTTCATTAACATACGGTGTAATATTAGTTTCAGGTGTAGAATTTAGTGATTCATCACTTACCAACAACACCCAGTGCTCATCCCAGCAGGTGCCCTCCTTGATACCCACTACCCATTCAACCAATCCCTCCCCCTACCTCCCTCCATCAACCCTCAATTTGTTCTCTATAGTTAAGAATCTGTTTTCTGGTTTGCCTCTCTTCTTTTCCCCCTATGTTCATCTTTTGCTTCTTAAGTTCCACATACGAGTAAAATCCTATGGTATGTGTCTTGATACATCTGACTTACTTCGCTTTAGCATAATACACTCTAGGTCCCTCCATGTTATTGCAAATGGCAAGATTTCATTCCTTTTATGGCTGAATACTATTCTATTGTCTATATGCCACATCTTTATCCATTCATAAGTAAATGGACATTTGGTCTCTTTCCATAGTTGGCTATTGTTGATAATGCTGCTATAAACATCGGGGTGCGTGTAGCCCTTTGAATCTGTATTTTTGTATCCTTTGGATAAATACCCAGTAGTGCAATCGCTGGGTCATAGGATGATTCTATTTTTAACTTTTCTGAGGAACCTCCATACTGCTTGTTGAAAGGTTTTGGGTTTTTTTGTTTGTTTGGGTTTTTTGGTTTTGTTTTGTTTTGTTGTTTTGCTAATTGGGACCAGTTGTCTCCTTCAGAACAGAGGAATTCGTCTCTTTCCCCCCAAACTCCTGGTTTCCTCAGCCAGGCTCCATCTTTTCAGGGGGCTACCTCTGCCTCACTCAGGTTGCTAGTAATATCTGCCCCCTGTTAGCAGCCCTAAGGCTTACTCAGATGGCCTCAATAAAATATTAATAAATAATGATGATGAAGCATTTACTGTGGGCCACTTGTGTATTTCTTGTTCACTTCTCAGTAGTAATACTCTAAGGCTAATGATACTAATGCCATGTGGTGCTATCCAGCTTTGCCTGGGTTCAACCAAACAGGCTGCCTGGTGATCATGGGTGGAGGGACGGCCCCAATGATGAGGCTGCATCAGACTGCAGAGACCCTGAACCCCACAAATGGACCAAAGGTGGGTTGCAAGGCTGAGCTTAGTGAAAAACAGTCAGCCTGGGAAAACAGTCCTATTCATCCATCACACATGAACCGCTCAGGAATGGGTTGGCTTGCTTTGCAATGGCTCCTTGCATCTTGCATATGGAGGGTAATTAGGCACATAGCCTTGGTAACTAGGAGCGGGGAGAGGTGGAGGAGGTGAGGCTGTGAATAGTTAGGAAGGACCCCCGTGTAAGTGGCCAGTGGAGTTTCTCACATCTGACAGCGCCCTGCCTCCAGGTAATGATATCGCTCATAGTTGCATCAATAGGGGTGGAACTTGGGGCCACCCAAGGCTGCTGAATTTCCATCTTGTAACTGAACTAACAGGAGTTCACTCCCTGGTGAGTCACAGATAAAGACCACCCCAGGTGGAGTTGTCACACAAAGGAAACTTTATCCGTAGTGAATAAGATCATGGGGAATAACTTCCAAAGCTGTGACTCTCCACCAGGGGGGTGAGTGCTTTTAATAACCTTAAACCTTATTTAAGGTTAGGATGAATATTCAGAAAGAGGACTTTTGTCTTCATATGTAGCGGCAAGCATAAGTTTGCACATGTGTACTCAGGAATCATGCCTAAACATGCATCATATGTTATAGAAGTGAGTTTTGTGCTCCTCCTTGGGTGGAGGTTTTAACATTATGAAGAGGTAGAGGTAACCGCCGGACACTCTATGGCCCATCTGCAAGGGTGTGAGTCGGTGGTCAGGCTCCAGCTGGTCTAGACTGGTAGGAGCTCTTCCTGTGACTTGCCTCTGAAAGGTAAAAGTTATCATTCCTATGAAGAAGGGGGCTCCATGGGGGTCTTACTGATGACAGTCTGCGAACGGACTTCCTTGCCTTCTGTTGTGTATCTAGCTCTGTAAGATTAGGTATCTTTTGTGGTTAAAGATACTTTAGGCCCTTTAATAGTAAAGAAACTTTTCCTCCTTCAATCGTTAGTTGATGATTGCCTCCACCCCATTGGCATCCCCGCTACAGCCAAGGAAACTTTATTTCTGTCCCCACGTTACCCACAACGACAACTGTCCTAGCACTTCGGTCACACTGTGCCTGCTCCGCAATCCTCTTGACTCCCCAAAGCCCTGCAGACGACCCCTGAAACTCTGCAAGAATCCACTTCCACCAAGATACAGTCCCAGCCTGGGCTGTGTTGCGGGGCCTCCCTTGTTTGCCCGTGGACCCATGGAAGCGGGGAGCCCCGAGGGGCCGGATGAGTTAGGCCTGGCTCACGGTGTGTGGGAATCAAGCACATGATGGCACACCTGTAGCTCCTTTCTGTGAGAAGACACCAAGAGAGACTTTGCTTTCTCGCTCCCGCACTCTCCCATCTTCCTCATTCGCCAGGCCAGGACTGTCCTCGTGGGACCTAGCATGGGCCAACAGGCGGAAGCCTCACGCCTGACACTCACTGTGTTGTCACAAGACACAGGCACTAATGGGTGAGTGCTCGGTGTTTTACAGAGAGAAAGTGGCATTGCTATTAAATTGTGCCTGGGTTTAAGAATGACCTTTCTCAGGTTGGCCTTCCTTACTTAAGAATGGCATTTTTTATTTAATGTTTTAAACAAACATGAATCTTCGTTCTCTCCAGAAGAGTTGGACGCAGGAAATTTGCCCTTTCACATGCTCTTTTGGTCATTTGAGCCTTGCTTTCTTTATCTGTAAAATGGGAATATTAATATCAATCTCACGGGATTGTTTTGAGGCAAAAGTGAGAAAATGCCCTTAGCATTTAGCACGGCATCTGGCAGAAGGAGGGTACTCAGTAGGAAAAGGGCTGTCACCGGTCCTGCTCATCAGACACAGTGCCGGGGCAGCAAGGATATGCTGCAAGTTGTCAGGAGTGAAGGGCCACGTGGTTTAAAGCAGTCTAGGAAGTGTCTTGGAGAAGGAAGGTGGTGTGCTACACCTCGTGGGTCAGGCAGACTGAAAGGTAGTCTGGCCTGCACCATGCGCGGGGCAGGTGACAAAAGACAGGCTGGGGCCAGACCTGCCCCCCATCCCCAACACACAGCACCTCCCACTCCCAGGAGGACTGGAAATGGAGCGTTGTGTCCAGGACATCACAGGGGAGAGGTTTTATTCTGATCAAGTGCAGCTCTTGTTTCCTTGGTAAGTGAACATCTGTTTGTTGCCTTCGGAAAATGTAAATTAACATAGGCTTTTGTCCTTGAATAAGAGTGAATGAAAAGTTAACCGTAATATTTTCTTAGCATCTAGCAAAACTCCCATTAGTGATGACACAGCTCAGACTTCACCATCTTCCTACCCCCATCATCCAGCACTGACCACCCTGAATTCTGACCATCTGTTTCTCCCACGGATTGGGAGCTCCTCCAGGGAAGAGACAGACATGGAGCCTTGGACCCACAGCTCAATAACTATGGGACTTTAAAGGAAAGACGAACATCAGAGGGGGCCAGAAGCAGAAAATGCTCTGGGGGTCCACAGAGCGAGAGATCACCCCCAATGGACAGCTCAGGCCATGATTCACAAAGCAGGCCACGACTGAGCTTTGCCCTGAAGTATCCATGAGCCAGAGCACCCAGGACTGATAAAACGCCCTGTGAGCTTAGACAAGATGGAGGGCTTTTCTCTACAAGGACCTGCTAGGTGACACCTAGGAAAATAATTTTCCTCAACTAAAAGGAAAACTTGAAAATAGATTACACTAACATTTATATTATCATTTCAGACAAGGGAAAGGATAAAGAGACCTGAGAATGATCATGAACTGGGTAGCAGTTACTCATAACCAGCCTCATTTCCTGTGCTGTCTGTCCTCATAGTACACCAGCATGTGGTTGGCATCCCCATTTTACAGGTGAGGAAACTAAGGAACATGGCCCCAGGCCATGTTAGTAAAAAGCAAAGCAGACCCGAGATTGCACCTCAGCTCAACCACATAATACCTGCCAGGTCTCAGGCAAGTCACCTCCTTGGACCTCAATCTAGAAAATTGAGAGGAAAGAAGATATTTTATGTGGGGCGCCTGGGTGGCTCAGTCGTTAAGCGTCTGCCTTCAGCTCAGGTCATGATCCCAGGGTCCTGGGATCGAGCCCCGCATCGGGCTCCCTGCTCCGCGAGGGGCCTGATTCTCCCTCTCCCATTCCCCCTGCTTGTATTCCCTCTCTCGCTGTGTCTCTCTCTGTCAAATAAATAAAATCTTAATTAAAAAAAAAAAAGAAGATATTTTATGTTGCAGCACCTAGCAGAGGATCAGGAACACAGTAGGTATCTAACAGATCTTAGTTTTTGTTAAATTTGTCTGAAATATTACCAATTAAATTCACTGGGTCTGATGAATCTTCCAAAGTGGCAGCAGTGATGATGCAACAAGGGATATTATATCAGGTGGTTGAAGACTGCCCGGTCAGAAGGGCCTGGAAAGATTAACTGACCCCATGTTTCCCAGTACTGTCCCTGGACCAGCAACATCAAAGCCTCCTCCATGGGCGTGCGCTCCAGACCCTCTTTCCCACCAACACACACCCACACAGTCAAACCAGCTCTTTCATATCCAGACGCACAGGTTTGAGGACAGACCAACAGAGACCTGCTGGGAGAGGTTGCCACAACCTGGAGTATTCTCCTCTCCTCCTGCCCTAGCAGAGAACCTCCCCAAAAGTCCAGCTGTGGATGGAAAGATGACGACAAACGCTCCTGGGAGCATGGTGGGCGGGTGCCTTGGTGACCAATGGCTCCCGCCTCCCAGGGGAGCCAGATGAGGTGCCAGGCAGGGCAGCCTGTTGCTCACAAGTAGACAGGTTTTGGCTGAGGATGAATCTGGGAGAGAGGGTCTTACAGCGCTCCTGCACACTCAGATGGATACTCTCATTTCCTAACAGGCCCCGGCAAGAAACTGGAAGGGCCTAGAAGAGAGCAGGATTTGATCTAAGCACAGAGTCCCAGGAACTCCTGAGACCCAGTCTTGGGGGTTGCCCAGAAGACCCCATGCCCCACAGCTCTACCTCCCTTAAATATGAGAATTACAGGTATTACTCAGGCCTACCACCTGCTGCCCCACCCCAGAGGCTGTCTGTGATAGGAGATGACATAGCATGCCCTAAAGACAGAATGCAAGTTCACGGGCACCTTGTGGGACAGGGAGAGGCCTCATCAGGAGGTTGCTAATAGCTGTGCAACCCCACCCATCCCTGCCAAGCATCATGGAGCACCTACTGTGTATTCCTCCGCTGCTCAGACATCTCCTCCGGGAAGCCTTCCTGGCCTTCAGCTGGGCTGGGTGAGTGCCATGGGTATGTGCCCCCTCCCCCAGACATTTTTATTATTGCTGTCACTTTAGTACTTGGTTCATTGACCCAAGATTGTCTTTTTATCTGAGGAAGGCAAGCACAGACACACCGAGCCTGGACAGGGAAGAGGCTATAGGAGACTCTGCTTGTAGGGATCAGAGTTGAGCGGAGACTCTATGGTCTACCTCATTTTTTACTTTCTCCAGATGCCTTTAGAATGACATTCAGGGATGGGGATATTTGGGATCCAGACCGTCTCATGCAGAGAGCAGAGGGCTGTGGTTTGGGAGCACCTAGACACTCTTATTTGCAGCCTGGCCAAGGGTCACCAGGGTGCTCCAGAGGCTCAGACTTCTCTGCCTGAACTGTAAATTCAGTGCCAGACTGACCAGCCTCAGTGACTTAATACGGAGGAAAATATGATACATTTCTGGGTTGCAGGGCAGAAATGCAGGCTCTTTTATGGATTCTGACAGCCCATTAGCCAATAGCAAGGGGTTAAGTGTAAAGTGCCCCAGTAAGAACCTCTCTCCCTGTTACAGCATGAGCAGACTTCCACTGAGGGAGGCTTCTCCCCGGCTTCCTTTATCAGAGCTGAGAGCTGAAAGCCAGCAGAGCACCTGCTGGGCAGGCTGGGGCTCCCTGTGCTCTGTATGTCAAAAGGTGGCCCATTGATGGGTCTCCCTGCTCGGAATTCTATAAAATCTGGCCCCTCTGTCTCTCAGAGTGCTGGGCAGATGTGGCCATCCGCCTTCTATCTCCTCTTCAAAAAACTTTTCAAAAGCTTCTCAGCTTTAGGGGGCAGTTAGAGCTCCTGGAGTCAGCTCTGGGCTGGGGTCTACAGCTTGTCTGGGTTTGGGTTCCAGTTAGTGGCTAAATAGCTGGTAACCTTGGGAGAGACTGAACTGTCTATCTATAAAATATCTAAAATACCTATCTTGCTGCCACATTAGTATTTAAAGATCATTCCCATAATGAATAGGAAAGCACTTAGGAAAACAAGGCCATATCAAAGGCAAGGCGGAGGAATGCCTTTCAGCCACGGAAATGTGATTCCAGACTGTGACCCTTTCTTCGGTCATGCCTCGCATATTTGAATCTGCACAGAGCTGGAAGGGGCCCAAGAGATTATTCTAGATTCATATTATTCGAGTTCTCAATGCTGGCAGCTCATCATGGTCACCTGGGAGCTTTTCCAGAAATACCCATCTCCTACCACCACCCCCCACCCCCATCACTCTAACCCTGCAACTCCCATATTTTGATCCTGTTAGTCTGGGGATGGGACAAAAGCAGGGGTGTTTTGCAGTGACACAGATGATGCATCTGGGGAGGGAGAGGCTGGTTTGGTGCAGCTCTTTGCTTTGTAGGTGCTGATGCTGTGAGGTCAGGGAGCAGCGGTGGGGGGGGCTTCCGGCACAGATACACACCCAGGCAGTCACCAGGAGGCGGAATAATCCGAGAGCAGAGGCCACAGCCAGGCTGCCCTCCCTGGCAGGGCTGGCAACCAAGTCTCCTGCTGACATCCCGGCATCTATGCCAAGAGCAAAGATCCTGTTGTTCAAAGGTGTCAACTCTGAGTCTGCAATTACCCATGCCCCACCCACAACACCTACCACACACGCTGCCCCAGGAATTAATGCAGAAACAGGAGGTGGCAGTTTATTTGCTGGTATTTGTGGGGAAATACAGCCTTTTGCTCCGGCTGTCCTTCTGGACTCTGAGCTCTCCAGGGCAGGGGCTGAGTCTCCTCATCTTTGCATCCCCCGATAGAGGAAAAATCAAATCACAAAAACAATGTTTGGTGGATGAGGGAGTGAATGAACAAAAGTATGTGAGGTGCCCAAGTACGAGGCTTAAATTTAAACCATGAACGTCATATAAGGAAACCATTTCCACACTCAACTAGCTCTTCTGTCCTAAATCTTGACTGTCAGCATAAAAACCATTTTGATAGTTAGCCAGGGCTTCACTGATGCTAAACATTATGTGTACTCACATTAAGAAAGGAAAAGGAAAAAAAAAAATGGGCCTTTTGATTCTCTGCCTAAGTCACAATAAACCATCTATGGTGTTAATTGTTTATAATAACTTAATGACATAATAACCCCCACGTAGTTTGCCTGGAATAGTGAAAACGCAGCAGGATCTCAAATCGTTTGAACTAAATTTAAAAGGAAGGCCGGTTCCACCTCCTGTCGGTTGGGTGAGGTTGGTCATATGGCTTAACCTCTGACATTCAGCAGCCTCATCTTTAAAGGGGGACGATAATACCTATCTTGCTGAGTAATGGTGGTGGAGACATAAGACTCACTTCTAATTACATTCCATTGGCCAGAACTAGTAACCTGGCTGCACCCTCACTGCAAGGGAGGCTTAGAAATGTCTACCTCTCTATGGGCAGTAAGCTCGGTACACATTAGTTTGCCTGCATATGGCTCCTCCCACCTCCATCCTGGGTACAGGTTTATAATTTAGTTAGAAAGAACAGGGGACCAGAAAATCACCACTCTGTGGTGGCTTGAGAGCCACAGGTTTGAGGCCTGACCTCCTCCTATAATCCGTCCTTCTTTTTTTCCTTCACTTACTCATTCACCAGCAGATATTTTTCAGGTTCCTCGGGTGCTGTGGAGAGAGTTGAGGACAGCCTTTGCCTGGATGGCACTAACATTCAGGACAGGAGGCGGGACGTGGGCATGGAGTAAGAAACAGACTGTAACTAAGAGAGAAAGTGGCTGAACAAATAGAACAAATTCAGATAGTGATAAAATACAACTGACTAACGTGATAATAAGTACTTGGAGGGGGAAGGAGAGGCATTTGAGATGACAGTGACCAAGAAAGCTCTCTCAGAGGGGTTGTCGTTTTAATAGAAACGCAAATGTCTGAAATGGTCACCCACACAAAATCTCCTTCACCAAGAAATGGGGATATGGTATCAAAATCAGAAGAGAACGGTGTGACTTCTGGAATGGTAGAATGAGCAGCTTGGCAAATACTGTCCCCAAGAAGGGACAATAAAACTGAGAAAAAAAAAATCATAACAAACAACCATTTCAGGACTCTGAAAATTGACCAAAGGCAAACAACAAACTGGGGAAATACTACAAACAATTTTGTGCCAATAAGTCAGACAACTTCAACAAAATGGAAAAATCCCCAAAAGACACAAGGAACTAAAACTGACCCAAAAGGAATAGAAAATCAAATAGACTTATAACAAGTCAATAAATTGAACCTCTAATCAAAAACCATCTCACAAAGAAAGCCCGGGCCCAAATGACTTCACTGATGAATTCTGTAACATATTTAAAGAAGAAATAATGCCAATGCTTCACAAATTCTTCAGGAAAAAGAGGAAGATGAGGGACCAGTATCGTCCTGATACCAAAGTCAGACAGTGACGTCATAAGAAAACTACAGACCGGGGCACCTGTGTGGCTCAGTTAGTGCAGCGTCTGCCTTTAGCTCAGGTCATGATCTCAGGGTCCTGGTATCGAGCCCCGCATTGGGCCCCTTGCTCAGTGGGGCGTCTGCTTCTCCCTCTGCCTGCCGCTCCCCCTGCTTGTGCTCTCTCTCTGTCTCTCTCTCTCTCAAATAAATAAATAAATAAAATCTTTAAAAAAGAGAGAGAGAGAACTACAGACCATTATCTCTCCTGAACATAGACACAAACATTCTCAAAATGTTGAAAAATCAAATTCAACAATATATAAAAAAGATGATAACTATGACCAAGTCAGATTTCTCCTAGGAATAAAAGGCTGGTTTAACATCCAAAAGTCGATCACTGTAATATATCGTCTTATTAAATGGACAGAATTAGCAAGGACAAAAAACACAGGATCATCTCAACAGATACAAAAAAAAAAAAAAGGCATGTAAAAGAAATTTAATACCCACTTGAACTAAAAATAGAGGAACTTCCTCAGCCTAACAAAGGGCATTTACAAAAAACCTATAGCTAATATCATGCTTAATGATGAGAGACTGAAAACTTTCCCCCATAAAATGAGAACAAGGTAAGGATACCCACTCCAACACTTCTATTCATCATTGAACTAATGTTTCTAAGCCCGTGAAATAGGATCCCCAAAAATGGATATTAAAGACATTCAGATTGGAAAGGAAGAAGTAAAAATTGTCTTTATTTACGGACAACATGAAACTGTAGAAAATCCTACAGAATCAATAAAATTCTACTAGGACTAATGAACAAGTTCAGCAAGTTTGCAGATACAAGATCAATGTAAAGAAGTCAGTTGTATTTTTATATACTAGCCATGAACAATCCAAAAATGAAATTAAGAAAACAACTCCATTCAAAACAGCATCACAAATAATAAAATGCCCAGAAAGAAATTTAACAAAAGAAAGGCAACACTTGTATACTGAAAACTGTAAAAACATTGCTGAGAAAAAAAATTAAAAATACCTAAATAAGTGGAAAGACACTCCAAGTTCATGGATTGGAAGATTTAATATTATTACAATGGCTACTCTTCACAAATGGATCTACATATTCAATGCAAGCCCTATCAAAATCTCAGCAAGCTTTTTTGCAGAAATCGACAAGATGATCCTGGAAGTACAAAGGACCCAGAATAGCCAAAACAAGGCTGAAAAGGAAGAACAAAGTTGGAAGATTAGACTTCATAATTTCAAAACTTACTATGTCTATAGTAATCAAAACAGTGGGGAACTGTTGGAAGGATAGGAGTATAGATCAATGGAACAAAATTGAGTGTCTAGAAATAAGCCCTTATGTTTGTGATCAAATGATTTTCAATACAGGTGCCACATTAATTCAATGGGGAAAAGGATAGTGCTTTCAACAAATGGTGCTAGGATAATTGGATATCCACATGCAAAAATGATGAATATAGACTCTTACTTCCAACATACACAAAATCTAACTCAAAAGGTATCATTCATTAATTCAAATGTCAGAGGTAAAACTATAAATCTTTAGATGGAAACAGGAGAAAATCTTTATCCTAGGATTTGGCAAGGAATCTGACACTGACACCAAAATCATGACCTATAAAAAAATTGATAAATTGATCTTAGTCAAAATTGAAAACTATTATGCTTCAAAAGACACCATTAAGAATATGAAAAGACAAGCCACAGACTTGGAGAAAATATTTGTGAATCATATATCTGATAAAGGACTCACTGGAACACAGACTATGTAAAGAACTCTTACAACTCAATAATAAGAGAAAGGACAACCTAATTTTTAAAATGGGCAAAAGATGTGAATAGACATTTCACCAAAGAAGATGTAAGAATGAAAAGTGAAAAGGTATTCAACAACATTAGTCACTAGGGAAATGCAAATCAAAACCACAGTAAGCTACCACTTCAGGAGTCTAAGAATGGATATAATAATAATTAATAATAATAATAATAATAAACCAGGCAATAATAACAAATGTTGACAAGAATGTGGAGAAACAGTTACCGTTATATAGTGCAGGGCAGGAGTGAGGAAAGCATAATCATACAATCACTTTAGAAAATAGTTTCTCAGTTTCTTAAAAAGTTAAACATAAACTTACTGTATGACCCAAAAACTCCACTCCTGCATATTCACCTAAGATATGAAAAAAATATATGTCTACATACATAATGTCTACAGAATATTAATAATAGCATTATTCATAAAGCTTAAAAGTGGAAATGATCCAAAATGTCTATCAACTGATGAATAGATAAAATATGGTATACCCATACAATAGAATATTATTCATCAATAAGAAGGAATGCATTACTTTTACACAGTATGACATGGATGAATCTCAAAAACATTATGCTAAGTAAAAGAAGCTAGTCACAACAGACTATTATATTATTCCATATTATAACAGAGTATTATACAATTGCATTTATATGAAATGCCCAGAAAAGTCAAATTTATGGAGAAAGAAAATAGATCTGTCTCAGGTGTTGCCTGGGGTAAAGGATGTAAGCCCCCAACATGACTGAAAATGGGCACAAAGGGGATCTTTTTGGGGTGATGGAAATGTTCTAAAACTGGATTGTGGGGATAGTTGCACACTTCTATAAAATTATCAAAGATCATTAAGTGTAGACTTCTGATGGGTAAATTTTTAGACCTGCAAATTATACCTCAGCAAAGTTGCTTAAAAAAAAGGAAGAGATCAAAACTTCTGATTCTCAAACCATGAATAATAGATAGTGGTCTTGGGTTCAGTGACCACTGATGGTGGAGATGCCAGACAGTCGGAGGGGGCTAACACGTATTTAGGATCCTGTTCATGTATCTTTTCTCCCTGCCTTGAAGCAGGGCTTCTCTGGGCAGAGGTGGGATGGTGGGGAAAAAACAGGAAGGGCAAACAAAATCCTTTGGGACTCTATGCTGAGCACAGTGTGCAACCATGAAGATTTTAAATTTAGGGGGTAACAAGATCCAAGTTGGATTTTACAAAGATTCCCCCTGATTGCTCAGTGAAGGATGAACTGGGGATGGAGAGTCTAGAGGGCAGGAGGCCAAGTGGGTCACTCGTGCAATGGCCCAAGTTGGAGTGGTAAGATGAGTGGGAGGCTGGATCCTGACTGGGAGTTTCTGGGTGGCCCTGACCTTCCCCAGTTTCGTGTCCCTGACTGACTTAGTTTCCCCTGGTTTCCTCATCAGCAAACCAAGAGGGGTAAACCACAGGACCCCAGAGCCATCCACAGTGCCTGGCACACAGTCGGCCAAGTCTGTGTGTGTTTATGAATCAGTGTCCCTCTAGGGTCCTTCTGTGTGGCACCTTTTTCTAAGTCCCGAATCTAGACCTCCATGTGCACGTTCTCAGAGTTGCCCATCTAGACAACTTCCTTCCCATAAGTACACTTCGAGGAGTGGACTTAGTTGTTTTTGGTGTGATATAGGCAGTCATAGGCATCAGGCTTTTTCACCCAGAGTTCCAAGAGGGGGGCCCTGGAGGAGATCTCTGGAGTTCTGAGTGACATTGGCCCCTCTCCAGAGTGGGCGCCTGGGGTTCGATGGGTTCTGTCCTAAGGTATCAGAGGGCCCTATCTCCATCCCCTGCTGAGGAAGGGAGTTTGAGGGGAACCAACAGTTACTACAGAAACTGCCCAAGGTCCCCAGAACCTTACCTTCCCCTTCATGTGCCATTTGGTCTCCTAGTCTGACCTGGTAGTAACCGACTTAAAACTAGTATATGTGAGGCTGGTGCCTGTTTGGAAGTCAGCTAAGATGCAGCGGTGAGGAATGAGGGGCGCGTATGTCTGGGGTGCCAGAAACAGGAGATGGGGGTGGGGTAGGGTGTGAGCGGCTTATAATAGCAGTTGGGAAGAAGGGACAAGAGGGTTCATTCATTCATTCATTCATTCATTCATTCATTCATTCATTCAGCAAAGATGGATTGGGTGCCACAGTTGTCCAGGCCGCGTCTGGACACTGGGCGCACATTAGGGTCACAGTGCTGAGTAAGGGAGCTTATAGTCCATTGGGGAAGCCCAAGGAGCTGAGCGCCCCGAGGAGGAGCACTTCACCCAAACATGAGGATGACTCGGGAATGCCCAGGAAGGACAGCACTGACCAAAAGCCACATACATACAGAACAATGGTGCCAGAGAGAGAGAGAGTGTACTTCAAAACCCTGGAGAATTTAAATAAACATTTGGAAGAAAAACAAAGTATCTGGTAATGAAGAGAATGCATCTTAAGGCCCTTGTAAAGGATACAAAATTAGTTCTATTAACTATTAATTTAAAAAAAGGGTTTAAAAAAAAAAATCAGAGCCCTGGAGCTCCTTCCCGCCTGCCTTCCTCCCACCATCCTCTCATCTGTCTGCTCAGTGCTCCCTGAGTGCCTGCGCCACACCGAGCCCTGCTCCAGGCCCGGGGCTCTGGACATCAATGGAGACAGGCAGCGGCACATTCGACACAAGAACTTCCTCTCTTCTTAAATTTGTTTTTAACTCATTCACAAAGCTGCCAGAAGCACCTGGGAAATGTCTAGAGAGACAGTGAGGTGCAACCCGATGCCCTAGAGGGAGGGTCTCCCCAGGAGCTTGTGTTCTGCCCCCTGGAGGACCACACCCCAGGCCACCTCCTCACCCTGATTTTCAGAAGGAGGCTGCACTTTTGGAACCTGAACGTCTACTTATCTCGGGGGGTGGGGGGAGGTGCAAGCTGACCCCTGAGGGGAAAACACAGTGCCCTTGCTGGGACAGCCTGGATGCTGGTCTACTACAGGTCACAGAGGCACGGACACCACGCACCTGTGGGATGGAGGGGACCCAGCGTCTCCACCACCCCCTTCCACCCCACCCGCCCAGGAGCCACTGGTTAGGATTCATGCTGGAGAAGCCTGGCCAGGTAAACAGAAAGACCGTCTGTGTGAGGAGAATGTGATCCTTCGGGTGTGAGTAGCAGCCCCCATGTGGAGCAATCAACCTAATGACTTCATCCCTCATGAAACCAATTGTGAGCTGCAGGAGGACCGGAGACAGGATTTGTTCTGCCTTAAGAGAGCGGTTAAGAAAGCTGCCATCAAGGGGCGCCTGGGTGGCTCAGTCGTTAAGCGTCTGCCTTGGGCTCAGGTCATGATCCCAGGGTCCTGGGATCGAGCCCCGCATCGGGCTCCCTGCTCCACGCAGAGCCTGCTTCTCCCTCTCCCACTCCACTGCTTGTATTCCCTCTCTTGCTGTGTCTCTGTCAAATAAATAAATAAAATCTTTAAAAAAAAAAAAAAAGAAAGCTGCCATCAAATATTGAGAACGAAAAATATGCAAGTCAAAACCGAGGCACTTAAATGCGTGGGCCCAGGGCTGAGCCACCGACCCAGCGCTGATTTCAGACAGACTGCAGAGGACCGCGGGCGGTCAGGCCCGCATGCATTGTCTTTAGCTCACCCTTGCTTTCCCTCTCTCCTCTGCCCCTGTGCGTCCTGCCTGTCGGGGGCCTGAACCCTCACGTCATTCCCTCTCGAATCCTCTCCACCCTCTGCATCTGCTCAGACACCGTCTCCTCCCAGCACCTGCAGAATCACTCGGCTGGCAATGATCACTTTCTCCTCAAAACTCTGACTGGCTTCTTCCTACTCGAGATTTGTCCTTGCACTTAGGACCTTTCTGGTGTCTTTGGCTTTTTCCCTTCTAGCCTCTGGAAGCAGCTCGCGACTGAGAAGGGTGAAAGATGCAAAGACCCGAGTTGGGAATGACCAGGGTGCTCTCACTGGCCAACCCAGGGGAGAACCAGCGGGCCGGGGTGGGGGGGGAGGTGGGGGGGGTGGTACAGCATGTGGCTTGCAGCATCGGCAGGAGGGAAGGAAAAGGCAAACCCCCAAGGACTGGCGTGGCCACCTGCAGCCACGCAGGAAGGTTTTGAGGCTGCTCTGCATGCCGAAGGAGGGCTTGCTGTGGCGGGCTCGGCAGTGGGCCTGGTAGTAAGAATGTGAGTGTTGAGCCCACAACCTGGACTCCAGCCCTCTCACCTCAGGCCAGGTGACCCAGCAGGGACCCTGAGAGGGACACACAAAAAAGAAGAGAAGGTCAGTTTCGGAGAAATGCATCCAGAACTTTAGAATTCTAAAACTTAGAAACTTCCATCATCCGCGTTAGTTTTACCTCAATGTTTTGTGTTCTGTTGAATTGGGGAGGTTGAGGGCTCCATAGCATTCTTAATGCATGAAGGTCCTAGAGTACTTATCCCAGTCCTGGGTTTAGCACCTGAATTTGTGGCACTGGCTATGGTTGGAAACCTCTCTGAACCTCCACTTCTTCATTCGTAAACTGGAATGGTAGTAACTGCCTGCTAGGATGCTTAATGAATGAGGTAAGGTTGTCAGTTCTGGGTGTAGGGCCCGGGGGATAGCAGGGGCTCACAGATGTCATTACTTCTGTCTGGGCACCAGAGGAGGGGTCTGTGGTTCATGTTGCATCGTTGGGGTGAAGGAGGGAACTCCAGACCCTGAAATCTAAGCCACAGAGGGTCTTGGAAGCTTCTAGGCAATTATTTTTGGAAAAACAATCAGGGAAAGCCAAGTTTAGGTAGAAAATTGTAAATATATGGAATTTATTACCCAGGGGAGACAGGCTACCAGTGAAATTTAAAAAGATGCATTGATGGGCATGCTGCTCCACACCCCCCGTCCCCGAGACCCTAAACTGAGCCAGTCACAGAGCTCAGGGACAACTGTGTAAGTCGGAGGACAGGGGTGGTCAGGAAGGCCTCCCAGACAAGGGGGCCTGGCTACATTTGAAGAGATGAGTAGTGTTTTGGGTTTGAGTGACTATTTGCCTTCTAGAGCCCTTCTTTCCTCCCTTGCTCTGTGCCTTGCCCTCTACCTTCCAGCTGGTTCAACCAGTGAGGCCAGGCAGGAGCTCATGGGAAGGAAAGTGGGAGACACCACGTTATTCATTGCCCCGGGCACCCTCCCTGCTTGGCCATTGCAGGCTGGATATGCCTTTGACCAAGGGCCAAAGGTCTTGTCAGGTGGCTCCATCCTCAGCCTCCGGCTTCAGACCTCTGAAACTGCTTCCTCCATCACCAAAGCCTAGGGGTGGTGTCTGTGTCCCTGCTCCCCCCACCCCTGTGGTTTCTCTACACCAGAACCTCACCCCTGCGAGTAGTCCCTTTACCCACCTCTCCAGTTTCCTCCTGGGACCATGACTGTTTATAGGGAAACATCAGACACAGAAAGAGGTAAACCCACCATGAATGAAGAGACCAGAACTGGACCTGGGCCCTGCCGGGCCCTCTGCCTTGGAGGCTGGGGGTGGTTGTACTGGGGGAGGAAGCAGGGAACCCCATGACAGAGAGGCTTTTGTGCTAAGCTAAAAAGCTTATTTATTTGGAGGTAAATGCTAACCCCAAAAGGATTTTATGTGTCAGGGTAGTGTGCTCAGCTTGGCTTTAGAGAAAGAAAGAACTTCTTGGCCATCTTATGGTGAATGGGCTGGAGTGGAGCCAGGTTGGAGCCGGGACCCACATTAGGAGGCCACTTCGGTGCTCTAGGTGAGAGATTACGAGAACAGGCTAAGGCACATCAGCAAGAGAATGGGGGGGGTGGGATTCTAGGGATTAAGTACATGTAAAGCACAAGGGATGAAGAAAGGGAAACTTCCCACATTTCTGCATCAAAAGATTTGGTGGATGACAGTTCCATTTAGCGAGATATTAAAAATATAGAAAGAAAAAAAGGTTCCGACAGAAGGGGAATGAGTCCTTTTTTTTTTTTTAAAGATTTTATTTATTTATTTATTTGAGAGAGAGAGAATGAGAGACAGAGAGCACGAGAGGGAAGAGGGCAAAGGGAGAAGCAGACCCCCTGCTGAGCAGGGAGCCCGATGCGGGACTCGATCCCGGGACTCCAGGATCATGACCTGAGCCGAAGGCAGTCGCTTAACCAACTGAGCCACCCAGGCGCCGGGGAATGAGTCCTTTAAAATGCTTTTAAAAAGGATCCAGGTTTCATGTGCGTAGTATAGTTCCTGAAGGAAATGCTGAAAGAAGGCCACATGGAAAAGGAACTGCCTCCTCTCCGTGGCACGCCATGCCACTTGGCTGACTCACTCCCATTCCTCCTCACAGACCGCTCACCTGTTACATCCCCTGTGCAGGTCCCCGACCTGTGGCCCTCATCCCCTCCCCGGGTTCTGTCTCCCAGAGCCCATACTAGGAGCATGGCGATTGTCTGTGAGGCACGGGAGAAGGAGAACACTGTGAGGTCAGGTTCTAGAACTCAGTAGTGTTCTAGAATCTGACCTAGTGCTGAACTTCCCTGACCCTCTGTAAAGGAGACCTTCTATGGGTTTTACTGAGAATTAACGAGACTATTGTATAGACACAGCCTGTGGTATATGATAGGCACTCGCTAAATGCTCGTGTGCAGGAGCTTCCAGAAGGGGGCCGACTAGACCCGGAGGGCTTCCTGGAGAAGAAGGGCTCCGTGGCACTAAAGCTGGCCTCAGAGGTAGATGGTTTGGGGGGATATTCAGAGGAGGAGGCAGGACGTCTGTGACTCTGTGAGGACAGGCTTCAAATGTAGGAATAACCCCATAGAAGGACAGAAGCCATCTGGCTGGAGGTGACAGTGTTTGGGGAAAGGAAGGATAGGACCCAGAGCCATCCAGATCCTGATGGAGGACACAGTCTTCGGCCTGAATCCAGGCCCACTCCTCAATGGGTCGGAGCCAGATACCCCCATCTTCCTTAAGTTGCAGTTAATTCACAACCAGTCCTTGTCTCAACCTGTGTTTTAAGGCCTCCAGGAGTATCCATGGGAATCCTCAAAGAGCCATGCAAGCACCCAGTGCAGACCGGGTCTGTAAGTTCTGCCCCCACCGTCTCTGCCTTGTTTATGGTGAGAAAACAGAGAAGTTGCCCCCTCTCTCTAGAGTGAGAACAACTGCATGTTGTTCGTTTGCTATGGAAATTTATTTGTTATAGCATCATCATTCATTGATTTTCTTACAGTGTTCTGTGTGTGAGCTTGAAATGAAAACATTCTGGAAAAGCAGTCAGAATGAAGGGCTGGTGGTGTGGTCCTGCTCCATAACCATAGTTAGCTTCCCTCCTGACAGCGCATAATGGAGGCATTTTCACTGACTCTCCTCCCCTAGGAGCGTGTGGACCTTGAAGGTGAGGCCCACCCACCTCAAGTAGAGGGTCAGTAGCAGTCTTTAAGTAAAAGAATGAATTTCTGGCCAGACTGTGCCTGCTCTGTTACCCAGCAACACCTAAGACCAGCCATTTAGGTGAGGAAGAAGAATTGGCAAATTCATCAGCTGGGTTCTAGGCACTTCCAAGGTTATGGCTTGCTATTTAACTGTCTTGTGTAAAATTCAGCAGCAGCCCTTAGAAGTCAATACTGAGTCGGTGAGAGAGTTTTTCACATCACAGGTCTCTCTGAACTTCGTGCTTGGGTTTCCCAGGAGGCAGCAGAGGCAGGCCAGCGATACGGCTTACCCGCCTCTAACATGACTAATGAAACCAGGGGGGCCAGCAACTCACAGTGATGATCCATCCCTGGAGGTCTGTATGTGCATAGAGCCCTGCATGGCCGAAGCGCTTGCTAGCCTTTTGGCCTGGAAACCAAATCTGATCAGTTGGCATGTCTGACTTGCGTTGTCCAATGTGTGTGTGTTTGTTTTTAGTATTTCAAAATTTGGCTTTCAACATTTAAAAATCAAGAGATTTCACTTAAAAATCTGCAGAAAAAAAATCTGAAGATGCCAACATAATTTGCTGCTTGACCACCATGAGTAGGAGGTAAATAATAGCCCGCCCAGTCTGGCCCCAGCATCAGCCGTCCTCTGGCCCCAGCCCCCAGCACCATGTGTCCTTAATGCAGCCAGCTTCATGCACTCCCAACACCTCACCCTGTACCCCCTGCAGAGGACACATGCCGAGCTGTGGATGGTGGGGGAAAAAGGCTATAGAGGGACACACAGGCCTCACCATGCAAAGCAGATCGTGGTCCCCCTGGAAGTTGCTTCTGGGGGCCATTTGATATTACAGATGGGTGGCTACAAAATGTGAAATGGCCTATGTATTCTGGGAATTCGTAAGGATTGCTTTCGTAGGGCTGTGGGGTCATGTCCGCTGTCTGAGAGTCCCCTGCTTCACCGAGGTTTGGCCTCCCTATTTCATCTAGAAACACCCCTCTGTCAGTCATGGGCACTCAGCAAGAGGGGTTCCAGGGGCCAGGATGTGTGAGCAGATTGTCTAACGGGCCTGCGGCTGTCCCGGGGCAGGCTTCTCAGTTCAGGCTCTGTGTTAGACAACACGGGGTGCACTCTCCCGAGTCAGATTCACTTGTGTCAGGTAAGGCCTGGTGCCAGCATAGGTAAGAACTCCGTGGTGATTCTCATGGATGATCAAGGTGGAGGATCCTTGTCCCAAGGAAGGCTGTTTGCTGAGGGTCAGTAATCCCGGGACTGAAGTGGTGCAGTCCTGGGTGGAAAGCTTGGGAGTTCTGCCTTGGCAGACCGAAGACCCAAGATGGCTTTATGCTCACCCTGTATCCTTCACCTGCACAGTGCCAGGCACGTGGTGTATATATGCACTGTGTACACACTTACGCAAGGAAAGAGGAGAGAAAGGGAGGGAGGAAAGGAACTGTCCTGGAAAGCTCATGACCCGGCTGGGTGCTGACTTTGTAGTTCTAGAATATGATTGTTATGTCAGGGTTGAAGGAGGAAGGAGGAGAGTGCAAGATAACTGGGCTGGCTGGAGAGAACTTTATTTACTCAGCATGCCTTCACCCTGGGCCGTCTGGAGTCAAGCTGAGTGGGAAGTGAACACAGCTGAGAAAAGAGCACCTTTCAGAGCTTACAGAAGAGCAAATCACATTTCAAGGAGCTCAACCATCTTTTTCAATACCCAGCTCCCAACAGGGACCACGTTAGACCCACGAGCACTTATTTCTTCCCTCAGAATCCCCAGGACCACCCCTCACCCCCAACCAACCCACAGCCCACACCCATCTCCAATGCCTTGGCCGGGAAAGCATAATGACTCTAGATATCAAACACCCATCCGAAAGTCTGTGATTCCCACAGGTTTGTGTCTCATAAAATTTTAAACACCTGCTAAGTGAAAACAACACCTTTTGCTGTCTTTCTGGCAAACACCTTCTGCAGAGATTTTCTCACTTCTCAGTGGCAACATATTTCACTGGCAATTCCCCCAGCATCAAAGCTACTAAAAGATAAGCCTAGCCAGGTAAGGCGCGCCTTCCAGGAGTCCTGGCAGGTCGCTCTGGAGACGGGGATCTGAGCGGGCTTTGGGAAGTGGAGGGGTTCGGGACCCAAGGCAGCACATATGTTGATCTTTGGAGATAAGGTATGGCGGGGCTTGGAAAACGTGGCCCTGGAAGGTTGTTGCAAACAATCTACAGACAATTGAGGAGAAAACGTGCTCAGCTGGAACAGAGGGTAGGAGACAAGGAGCTGTCATGCATTAGGAGCACTTTTGTACATAAGTGAGTTTCACCAATCTTTGATGCAGATGAGACCTCCTCACCAGTAACTAATAACATACTATGAACATACATATTCATAATGTTCAGGCTGCCCGTACACTGGCATGATGCAAGCTGCAAACTATCCAAAGCTCTGTAATTCCCAGAGAGTTTCATCTGAACTTAATGGGTCATCTCATGCTCCTCCCTGTTATGGGTTAAATCATGTCCCCGCCCCTCAAGTTCATTCACTGAAGTCCTAACCCCCCCGATACCTCAGAATGTAACCTGATTTGGAAATAGGGTCTTTGTAGATAGAATTAGTTAGGATGAAGTCATACTGGAGTAGGATGGGTCCCTAGTCCAATATGACTGGTGTCCTTATAAAAAGGGGAAATTTGGGCACAGACATACACAGAATACCATGTGAAGGTGAAGGCAGAGATGGGGTGATGCCATCAAACCTCCAGAAGCTTGGAGAAAAGCATGGGTAGATTCTCCCTCACATCGCTCAGAAAAAACCAACTCTGCCAACACCTTGATCTCAGACTTCTAGCTTCCAAAACTGTGAGACAATAAATTTCTGTGGTTTAAGCCACCCAGTTTATGGTACAGGCTGAGCAAACTGATACACTCTCCAATGCTGGCTTTCATTAGGACCACCAGGTGGCTGCCCATGGAACCTTCCTGCAAATCAGCCCCCAACATCCTGCCCTCCAGTTGGCCACCACGTCTGGTTATGTTGAGGTTGGTCTAAGCTCAGACTAGAGCCTCAGTGTCCATCATCCCATGTAATCTGTCCTAAAGAAAGCCTGAGAAGAAAATTATATTCCTACTTTGCTGAATAACTGCAACTCAGGGAGGGTATAGGACCAGCCTAGGGCCACACATTCATTAATTTCAGGGTTTCTTGGGGTGCCTGGATGGCTCAGTCGGTTAAGCGTCTGCCTTCAGCTTAGGTCATGATCCCAGGATCCTGGGATCAGGTCCCACATGGGGCTCTCTGCTCAGTGGGGAGTCTGCTTCTTCCTCTGCCTCTCCCCCCATTCATGCTCACTCTTTCTTTCTCTCTCTCTCAAATAAATAAAATATTTAAAAAGAATTTCAGGGTTTCTCCATCAAACCTGTTATAGGACAATAGCCAAACAGCATGTGTTCAGCAAATCTGTGGTGAGGAAGCTTCACATTAAGCATTGGCACCACCAGTAGGTGGATGTGCTCTCTGCACCTAACTCTAACTCTAACCCAAGGGACATACCCTCAATGCCCATCTCTCCCTCCCTGGGCGGATGTAGGGGTGCTGTAATACATCGATGCTTCATGATAGGCTACTTAGGTGGCTGAAGAGAGCAAGCCAGTAACTCCTGCATGGCAACAGGGTTTGTAATTGGAGCATCTGGGTGGAAGAGGAGTTAACTGTAAGGACATAGGATGAATCTGGAGAAGGATGTGCAACTGTAAGGACATAGGTTTAATCTGGAGAAGGATGTGCAACAGGGCATGTCCCAGGCCTGGGAAATCCCAGAGTGGGGAGAGAGTAACAGGAACTCAGTTCAATCCTAGTCCATGCCACAGTACCCCTCCTAGTTTCCAGGATGACACCCACACTCCTTGGTCCATAAGAACATCCCTGGTCTGGCCTCATCTCCATTTGCTTCTCTAAAGCCATCCTCTTCTTTAGCCATGCTGGGCTGCTTGCTCTTCTCCCAAGCATAGCATGCTATGTTTCATCTCCCAGCCTTGCTCATGTCATTTGTTCTGCTCTAGCACCTTTCCCCGCTTCCCCTGTTAGGTATCACCTCCTTCTGGAAGCCATCTCTGAATGCATTCTTCTTGGACCAGGTGAGATATGCTTCATCTGCTCCCAAAGCTCTTGGTCCATCCTTCTTCATAGTATACTGGCCAGGAGAGTATTTATCTTTTTAGTTCTCTGCCTCTCCCACTGGACTTGAGATCTTCTCCAGGGCAGGGTCTACAACTCTCTAGCCAGCACAGTCAGCACTGACTATTTCTGAATGACTGAATGAGGAGATAAAGGGATACCTGTGTGGGTGGGTAACCAGGGAGTAGTCTTAGTGTGAAATATCTCCCCCTTTTTATGAGACAGAACTTGGATAACTATGTCAGCATGAACATAGGGCACTTGGTGGGAAAGAAGAGCAGAGGAAGGCGGGGAACGATAGGGAAGCCCTTGACAACACATTTTGCTGACTTAATGACTTCAGGCCCTTGGTGTTTATGATGCAATAAAATCCCTTTGCATCTATGAGATTCTATTGGAGAGGCAAGCGAGGGAGGTGAGTCTGAATACAACCCTTAGAATGTAGGCGGTTCCATCAACATGGAAGTGAGATGGCCATTTGACCATTATCCCTAAAGGCACACTATAAGCTCCAATTGCATGAGATGCTCTACAAAAAGGTAGTTGAAGAATGCATCCTCTTGGGACCATTGGTTCTCTTGGAAATTCACAGTATAAATTAGTATATTAAAGGCTCCCAGAGGTCGTGCAGTTAAGAAACCTATTGTTAAGTCAGCATTTTCCAAACATGGGTAGCCATAAAGGGAACTGTGTATATAATATCCATTAAGAAATGGCAGAGCATACTCTAGCAAAAACATTTTAGCCAGGGATAAAAACATGCCCAGTGTTAACAACTACATTTTCAAATGGAAGATGATCAGCTTTCTGCTTCACTGTGCTCCCACAAAGGGTCCACTCTGAGTGCTGCTTTCTTATGTGCTGTCATGTGGAACAAGAGCATCAGAGAACAAGAGCCAGAAGAAATCTCTCCCTCCTCACTCAGTTCAGGCCGTGGGGCTGTGCAGCTAGGGTGTGGAGACTGTCTTTAGGAGAAAGAGCTCTCTAAGTGCACAGGGCACTGGTAATCAGTACTATTGGCTCAGGAGAGAAAGAACTCTATTTTAGGGCAAAGGAACAATCACTCTGACCTACATACACCATCACATGTGAGGCTCTAACAGTGGGAAAGTCAGGAAAGCATAATCGTCTCTGAATAGTGAGGTGGAGTCTGGCTTCTGAATCAGCAGGAGGGAAAGGGGTCAGAGCAAAGAGGCTGGAGGCTTCCTCCAGCACTGGAACATGAAAATGGGCCACACATCTCTGCCAGAACTTTCTGGAGCCCTACCTCGTGGACTGGACATTTCATGTGCCCTCAGCTCTTTTCCCTTCCTGATTGCTCAGGCTCCAGACCCTTCTCTATTTTCTCTGCAAGCTTCCTGCTGCAGGCCCTCATCATCAGGCATGGATGGCTTCCATTGTATGCTGGTGGTCTTGTGGTCCAGCTGCTTTCCCCTCTGCTGCTCTGCAGAGAGGTCCTCCTGCAGGACTGCATCCTTCATCCTCCAGGCCCCACCTTCAGTGGCTTCCCACCAACTTCAGGATATGACACAAACTCCTTCCCCCGGCTTTCACATCACAGCCCTTTATGATGGGGCTCTTGTTTACTGTTTAATTCTGTGACCTTAAATTACAGAAACCAAGTTGATCAACCTGTTTGTTCTGCGCTTTGCTCAAGACTCTCCCTCCCTTCCCCCTGCCCTGACTATGCAAATACTGCCATTCTTTACGACCCAACTGAAATTTCACATCCTGCCTGGTGTGTCTTTACAGAGTGATCTCTGCTAGGACCTACTACTAAATACCCTTGTAACATTAGCCTTCCTCTCACATTTTGTTAGCTAACTTTTATAGGTGTCTTTTTTGTCCTAAGGAAACTCTCTACTATATGTCTGTTTGCTATTTCATTCATTTCTATTCTTTGGATTTGCTGTTTCTTTGAAAATACTAATAAAACTGATAAAGCTCTGTTAAGGATGACCAAGTGAAGAAGAAATAAGACATAACCTATAGCAGGAATGACAAGGCATCAGATGGTCAGTGATAATAGAGTGGTATTATAAATGACTATGGAATACATTTGAAAATCTAACTAGCCTAAACAAATTTCTAAAAATTCAGCTTTTCAAACTGATACAAGAAGAAATGGAAAGCCTAAATGATCCTATAACTTGTAAATAAAGACAACCAGTACTTTTTCGTAGTCGGATGCCTGTCCCCTTGACACACTGGGAGCCCCTTGATACCATCACAGTGTATCTCAATATTGCCTGAGTGATGCTGGCCATCTGACCCTTTCTAGTACCCTGGCAAGGGTTGGGAGAAGGAGGCCAGCTGCTCACAGACCACTCTCTTGACCCATACCAGCCCAACCCAAAGCCTCTGTGCATTTTGCAGAATTTCAGACAGACAAGGCCTTTAGCCTTCCACCTGCCTTTCCCCATCTAGCAGGCAGGGCAGGGTCCTAGGTCTTGACACCTAGGACTCCCTAATGGACTGTATGTACAGGCAACTGCTCTTTGCTGTTCACAGAGGGTAGTGGAGGGGCTGAGGGAGAGGGGCTGATTGGGCTGAGGTCTCATTCTAGTGCATTAAATAAGCTGGCATGGGGCAGGGGCCCTCACTGAAGGAGAGAGGGGGGAAAAGGCAAAAGGAAAGGATGCATGTCCTCCTCTCCAACTCCTGGGAGTCTCTCTCCCAAGAACATTGGCTTGGGGGACCCCTTACCAGGGGAAGACAGTCATGGGAGGCCTGTGCCCTCCTGGTTTTTGCCTGGAAACTCTAGCCTTTGGCATATGCTCCAGGGCCAGATGAGCTCTATCTTCTTATCCATTTTGTTTTATTGCCTGATTATCCCAGTTTTATGGTTTGTAGATTATATTCTTTCAGTATTCACTTTGCTCTTTGTTTCTTGTATCTTAATTGTTCTCAGCTGACGATGTTTTAATGGCGTTCTTTTATCTCACTTTTACTTTTATCCATGGCTCATATTTTATCTAGTTCCCTCACCATATTCAACTTTTATTTTGAGCTTTATTTTTATGCTGTTCATTTTTATTTCAGCCTTGTTATTTGCCTTTTCTGCTGTTTTTAATGATTTTTTCCTTGATTCATCTTTTTGTTGGTAGCATACTGTTACTTTATTGGCTTTTATGCTCTTTCATTACAAAATGACAAGTTTGAGGCAGAGTCATGAAGGAGCTGGTTGTGAGGGTTGTCCAGGGTCTTTGAAAGTACAGCTCGAGTGGCCAGAAGCAGCAAGCCACTCATGCTAACTCCATCCAGTGAAGGCTTATTGGAAGGATACAGGCAAATATCAAAGAAATGAAGAGGAATAAGGATATTCAAGTCTCATTAGAAATGGAAAATTATCACCAACAACTGCTTTCTCCATCTGTCTCCCAATCTGGGGTCCCTAGTTTCTTCCTCTCTGCTCCTCTGCTTCATGTGCCCTCTCCAAACAGCACAGGTCTGCTTTCCCAGGGTCCAGCCTAGCCACCAAGCTCAAGTCTTCATGTCTTACGGTCCAGAACCTACTACCATGTAACAGACTAGTCTCGGTTAACCTCTGCCAAATACCAGGAAGAGAGGGTCTGATTTTGCAGTTCTGTTTGGGGTAGTTTTCCACTTCCACCCCTTTCTCCACCTCCATCAGCTTTAGCCATCAGGATGGCAGCAGGTGGTGCCGAAGGCTGTACCTTCTAGGCTGTGGCAGGTAGGTTCCTCACCTAAGGGCAGTGATGAATATGGATGGGAGGGAGACTAGATGCTTTTCTCCTTCCAAATAATCCTGTAACATCACAACCTCCTCCCAAAGATTCCCCTCCCTTCTGCATCATCCCTCCATCTCTTCTTTCCTCAACTAAGTATTCAACCAGATACTTTAAAAGTACTTAGCTGATTTATCTAATAGACAACTGGCCAAAATTCCAAATCCGCATCCCAAGAGATAAACCCTACATGGATTTTGCTTTTAAATGCTGGAACAAAGTTGTTTTTTCATATCACATTCTCTACAGCCCCTGTGATGAGGTGTGCTATAAATCCAGTGTCTTGTCTGACTATACAACCTCAGAACACTTGGCAAGATGTGCCAAGAGAGCAGAGTCTTGGTTTAATTGAAATAAGCCACCATGTTATTTGTAGCATTCTCATGAGATTCCTTGGAAAGAGGCATAATGAAAGGTCCATGAGCTGGGTTTGGGATCATTTTATCATCATTTCTTGATGAAGTCTTAAAGCCAACAGGAACCACATTCCTGCCAGTTGGACTTGAGGGAAAGAACTTCTCTCTTTTTTTTTTTTAAGATTTTATTTATTTATTTGACAGAGAGAGAGATAGCGAGAGCAGGAACACAAGCAGGGGAGTGGGAGAGGGAGAAACAGGCTTCCCGCTGAGCAGGGAGCCCAATGTGGGACTTGATCCCAGGACCCTGGGATCATGACGCGAGCCGAAGACAGACGCTTAACGACTGAGCCACCCAGGCACCCCGGAAAGAA
Organism: Mirounga leonina; assembly: GCF_011800145.1. NCBI lineage: Eukaryota > Metazoa > Chordata > Mammalia > Carnivora > Phocidae > Mirounga > Mirounga leonina. The sequence continues at coordinate 35,920,955 of NW_023270268.1, forward strand.
CTTCTCTTGCTATGAATGCTCCCTTATTCCTTTCTCCTGGTAGCAGACCTATATAGGAATTACTCTGGATGGCATGTAGAAGATGCTTAGTAAATATGTGATGAATGAACTGCAAAGCCATCTGACCCTAATGGAGAAGGGGAACTAATATCTGCTTAGATCTATTATGTTCTGGGCACTTTACACACTTAGGCTATACAAGGCCAGTGCCTACAACCTTCTGAATTAATGGACTCAGTCCCAAGTCTAAGAGCTCTCCACCAGAACTAGGAAAGTTGGGACTGAAAATGCACTAACCTTATTCTGTTTATTTATCGTTGGGCTATATGATCTGTCTGCTAGAGACCTGAGACCTAGACTTTCTCAGTGGCACTAGAACCCTCTAGCCTATTTGAACCTGGCTGTAAGAAGTAACACAGAGGCCCTGAGGCTTCCTTAGAGATGGGTACACAGCAGGAGCATGAATGTAGCAATGACACAGAATGTGTCTGAAGCCTGAGGATCATTTACTGGCTGTGTGGCTTTGGTGAGTCACATAATTTCTCTGAACTCCAGTTTGTTTTTTCTAAAATTTGGTAAAATAACTAGCTTTCAGGCATGTAGACAAGATTTAGTGTGCTAATATACATGAAATGTCACAACTAGTGTTTGATGTAGAGTGGGTGCTCATTTATAGATGGCTTTACCCTCCCTGCCCTCCTGCCGCAATCAGTGTGACTTAAATCATAGCCTGAACCCACCTGCTACCTGCTGAAATGCACCTGAGGCCCGCAGTGTTCAACGGTCATTGTTGACTGTCAGCGTTAGCTTAGCAGCTGGGCTTCCCCTGCGAGCATACTCTGCCCCACTCCACTCTATTCCCACCCTGCTGTCTGGAAGGTAAGGTGCTAATTGAAAATCCCCAAAGGGCCCCCACATTCTGGGGGAAGGAAGAAGAAATGATGAGTCACTTTTCCCCTGTTAGTTACTGCTGGGTGTCTGCCAGCAGGAGCCGAGACCATCTCATCCAGAGTTAGGAACCTGCTGTTTCTTGCTCATAGTCTTGGCAACCAGCCTGGCCCCAAAACAAGCAGAGAGTCTCAGGACCATACAGAGAGGGATGTACTCCCTGAGTGTCAAAGGGGACCGATCCCAGGGAGGTCACAGTCACTGTGAAGGTTGCCAGGAGTGGGAAGGAGGAGACAGTGACTCTTCAGAGTAGTTCATTGGCTGAGACGTGCTGGGGTTCATTGGACAGCCTTTCAGCCAGAGTCCACCCCATAACTGGGAAGGCCATCTCCATGTCTTGGGAGGTTGGCATTCGGGTAGTGGAGTATTAGTGATGAAATGTGTTCTCCTGCTAGGGAGGGGGAAGTGGGAGGCTGCATTTTAAGTAAAAGAGCAAAACATAGCAAGAACTGTAAAACATTTATGCCCTGGGACTTAGTATTTTCACTTCCAGGAATTCATCATCATCTGCTAATGATATTTAAAAATATATATATGAAACTGTATATCCCAGTGCTATTTATGGTTGTAAGAAATTAGAAACAACCTCCATGTCAACTACTTGGATCAGGTCATATATGTTAGCCATATTCATAGGATGGGACAGTATGTAGCCATTAAAAGTAGTGCTTGCAAGGAGTCTTTATTAAGCTAGGAAAATGCTCTTATAATATGAAACAAAGATATAGGACACAGAATTGTACATAAAGCATGATCTCTGCTATTAAAAAAAAAAAAAGTTCACTGAAAGAGGATCAGAAATAAATATGCCTAAAAGTTACTTTTGATTGCTTCCCAGAGGGAAGATTACCATTATATATATATATATTTTTTTTTTTTTTTTTCTAAATTTTACCTACTGAGCATAAAGATAAAAACTGAAAATGAAATAAAAATAAAACCAAGACACACCAGTGTGGATGAACTAAGCCCAAAGAAATAGACTCTGGTGTGGAATTTCAGGCACTACCAGGGCTGCATTTGTTGGAATTAGAGCCATCGTGGGCCTGTTGAATCACCCCTCCCAGAGAGTAGCCCACGTGACTGACCGCTGAGCCCACTCTGACAAGGCTGGGCTTTGGGAACAGCCCAGTTTATGAGGGGCGGTTGGGAGTGTGTGCCCGTCAGAAAGCCAGGCAGGCCGGGCCAAATCAGGCCCTGCAGGGGAGGCCTGGTGGAGAGAGAGCAGGCCGCTACCATGGCCTGGCCCTGTTTCCTGAGAGGACCAAACAGTGTATCCACATGTGTTCCAAGACTTGACCAGCCAGGTGTAAATTGGAATGCTTCTCAGATTGGCTCCCTCAAGGGACAGCACATAACAATGAAATAATAATAGATTTATTTATAGCCCTTTTACTGAAGTACTTGAGAATTTCTTTTTTTTTTAATTCTGGGATTTCTCCAATTTGTGGAAACACTGACAAAGATTAGTTTTATTTCCTCTTGAGAAAATCTGGTCTGGCCCCTAGAGGGTCTTTCCCGCTGACCCCAAGCCCACCAAAAACACCCCTGGTTTGGGCCTCACTGGCTGGGCCTCCGACTCTGATGCATAATTCCTCATTTATTTGACAAGCACCCCTGGAGCTTCACTGTATGCTGGAACCCCATCCGCTCACACGAGTGGGCAGAAGGAGACACAGATATGAGACCTTCCATGGCTGGACTGTCTGTTCCTTCTGAGATCTCCTCTCCCTCTTCAGCCCCCATGGCTCCCACAGAGGACCAAGGTAGACTTGTGGACTTGAATAGCAGCGGTGGAAAAATGTGGACATGGGCTTTGTGGCTTACAAAGAGTGCACCTGCCTTGGGTTTGGCTTCCGTATTAGGGTCCTAGGGCTACCATAATAAAGTGCCACAAACTGGGTGGCTGGAAATAACAGAAATTTAGTGTCTCACTGTCCTAGAGGCTAGGAGTCTGAAACCATGATGTCAGCAGGGCCATGCTCTCTGTGAACCTCCAGGGGAGGATTCTTCTTTGTCTTTTCCAGCTTCTGGCATTTGCTGGCCATCCTTGGCATTCCTTGGCTTGTGGATGCCTCTCCCCAGTCACGTGGCCATCTTCTGCTACATGTCTTCACATCTTCCCTCTGTGCGTGTCTGTCTGTGTGTCCAGATTTCCCCCTTTTTATAAGGACACCATCGTATTGGCTTAGAGCCCACCCTAATGACCTCATTTTAACTTGCTTACTTTTGTAAAGACCCTATTTCCAAATAAGCTTGCATTCTGAAGTTAGAACTTCAAGGTATCTTTTGGGGAATGCACAGTTCAATCCACAATGATTTCTAAGGCTGACTCAGCCACCCACAAAGTGTGTAGCCTTGGAAATCCCACAACCTCTCCAAACCTCAGCCACCTCTTACTCTGTAAAATGGGAGTTAAAAAGAACACCTAACTCCAAGGTCATTGCAAGGTCTAAAGGAAGTAATATGTGTGAAGCAGGTAACATGACGCCTGGCTGATTGTAGGTGTGACTTCTCATCGTTGTTAGCAAGCTACCACTTGCTGGCCGCACAGTCTCTCCATTCAGGGTAGAGTCCAGCCTAAGCCAGCAGGGCTGATACTGCGGCTCTAGCTCCACACCGTAGAGGGTCCAAGGGTGGCATGCCAAAAGGTTCCCCCTAGGCTGAGTAGCCAGGTGTCGCAGCAAGGAAGAGCACAGGACCAGACGTAGGGCTGGTGATGTATCAAAGTTCACAGAATTGAACAATTGGAGCTTGCCTTTTTAAAAAACAACCTCACAGAGGCCACATTTGCCCTGAGGCCTGCTAGATATAAGAAAGCAAGAGGTCCTCAAAGAATAAATTTGGGGCCACCTGGGTGGCTCAGTCGTTAAGTATCTGCCTTCGGCTCAGGTCAGGATCCCAGGGTCCTGGGATCAAGCCCTGCATTGGGCTCCCTGCTCCACAGGAAGCCTGCTTCTCCCTCTCCATTCTCCCTGCTTGTGTTCCCTCTCTCGCTGTCTCTCTGTGTCAAAGAAATAAAAAATAAAATAAAAATAAATTAAAAAAAGAATAAATTTGAGGTCAGACCAGAAAGCCTTGAATTGAAAAACATGACGTGTCCATTCCTACTTCTCTAAGGCTTCTCATGCCACTGACACCACCCTCACTACATTCAGACTCTCTTTCTGTTCCATAAGAGGAAGCTTGTACCCTTCTACCTCAGGGCCTTTGCACTGCTGTTTCTTCTACCAAAATACAGTGTGCAGCTACCCTCTACCCTCCTTGTCCATTCCCCAATTTATCTAATTTCTTCTCATTCTTTACTCATCCATTATCCCCTCCCCCAGTTATTTTCCCTGTTCATTCCCTTCCTAACATTTAACCCAATTTGTAACCACATCTTCAGTCTTGTACTTACTCATTTGATATTTGCCTTTTTCTATCAGGCCAGGTCCCCAACTACAGAGTCTCTGTCAGTTTTATTCCCCCATGGACTACCTCCTACCCAGCTCAGGTCCTGCAAACAGAGGGGTTTGTCAGGACTGTTTTGTGGATATCTAATGAATGGAAAAAGACACTATTTCCCCAGACAAGGTGTGGCCTCATAAGACTGAGGGGGGCTGCTCATCTGGGAGAAATGAGTGATTCATAGCTTCTACTTTCAACTGAGTAGTATTTAATCAATGTGATTTGTCAAAGAAGTAAGTTCATTTTCATGGAAATTGACAAGCATGGCACAGCCAACACCACCTTTGTTTGTGTCTGCGGGCTGCACTCCACCTCATTCCTTTGGGGCTCAGGTTAATGGGATAAGCCTATGAAAACTGCTGCTACAAACCAGAGGTATCAAACAAAGAGGAAACACTAGAGACTATATCCTTGGCATAAAATTCCAGGTCTTCACACCTACTTTGCACATGCTCTGTAAGAGCAATGAAATGATTCTGTCCCCCCAGGAGCGGAAATGAAGCCAGCCCAAGCAAAAGGCTATGGGTGTTATCTAGCAAATAGATTCTTCAGCTCAGGGATGTCACAACCAAATCTCCAGGCACCCCTGAGCTCAGTGCCCTGTAGTTCACGGCAAATTCATGGTAAGCTAGAGAAGCTGGGCTTCTGACCCTAGCAAGGAATCACAGCCTGGAGAAAGGAGAGTAGCCACAATGTGGTCTTTAAAATAAATCACAACAATCAAAGCAAATGAGAGATGCTGAGCGTGAAAACAAGCAACATTTTAGAGTTGTTTCACAAGAGCAATGATCAGAGCATATCTCTGCAACAGCCTAAGCAGTCTGAAAGGTGCTGGTGCAAATAGATTTTGTTGTCCATGTTGGATAATCAGTAATGTGCTGTTTCTGCATTGTTCCAGAGACAACAGCAGGTAAATTAACACCAAGACACTATGGCTGGTTCCAGACACAAGGAATACCTCAAAGGAGTATGGAAGGTTGTCTTGTCTTCCTGATGAACTCTTAATCATCCTTCCAGCCCAACTTAGGTGTCTCCTCCTCCAGGAAGCCTTCCCTCACCCCTACAGTTGGTTAATTGCCCCCTCCTCTCTTCTCTCTGTTGTACTTGCTGTACTCCATTTTAATGAAATGGACACATGTCTATTTCCTCACTGCCAAGGTAACACTGCCAAACCAGAAACCGTGCATAAGCAGTGCCTTCTCTTTGTGGCTGATTGTGCTGTTTTCCAAATTATAGTAATAAAGTCTTCTTTATAAATCATTTTAAGTAGAAACAAATCTAGTTAAATTTATGTTAACAAATCCTATGTTAACAAATTTACATTAAATCTAGTTAACAAATCTACTTTAAAATTATGGACTAAAAAATATTACATGTGTTCCCCGACTCTAGCAACAATCTTGAAGGTGATCCTTGAAAAACTGAGGTTAAAAAATATTAGAGTAAGAGCTCTGAATCTTTCTTCTCTGGTCTAAAGCCTCAGGGTGCCCTGTGCACCCAGCTCCTCCTCCTAAGGAGATATCAGCTTGCAGGACAGCGATGGAGTCCCATTCCTTTTGCCTCCTCAGCAGTGTCTAGAATATAATAGGTGCTCATTCATGATTCTTAATATCCCATGCCTGAAGTGTGATTGCTGGGAGAATAGCAAGTAACAAAAGATATAAGTAGTTGAATTCCGAGCTTACCATGGAAGTTCTAATCCAAATACCATTCGTGAAGCAGGAGTAAGATAAAAAACTGAAACATGCGATGCAGACTTCCCAGTCACTAGAGACAGGCAGTTGTGAGGAACTGCAGAAATCACCCCTTCTGGCAATTGTATTTTTCCAGGGTATGCAGAATTTTGGCTCTCACTGGGGATGGCATAATTATGTGACTTTTGCTGCTGGGAGCCAGGGAATTAAATTCTCCTAGTTCTCCTACAAATACCCCCTACTTGGAGAGGGAGGAATTCCATCTCTCCTTCCAGCTCTAGGTGGCTTAACAGCAAACTGCAGTCACATATGTTTTGCATGGAAAGTAAGCAGCAGCGTAAGGGTACTTACTGTATAGTGAGATGGATCAGGAAGCTGTGATTTATCTTGCACTGGCCCAAGGGGGAAATGAAGCATCCTATCAGCATTGCTGGTCTGCGTGACTCACAATAGGCAAATGAGAATAAGAGCCGAGCACCCATAATACAAATATCCGTGTGCAGCGAAGGAAAATGTCAAAGCGGAATTTGGCTCTGCTGGAAATGGGTTACATTTAGAACGCATTAGCTCCTGATACTCAGGGCCTGGGTAATCTACAGCTCTTTCAACTTATTTACTGTAAACTTGGAAGCAGCCATCCTTTCACATTTGCCTTGGCTTTCCATTCCAGGAAGAAAAAAAATAAAAGGTACATGAAAAGAAAATGAGAGTATTGCAAGTCAGTTTGCTGAACGAGTGGCTTGCTGAAGTGTGTGTCCGTGAACTGGGACTGTCTCGACCACCGTGGGTCTCAGCTGGGGAGCATGCTCAGCTCTCCCATTGTGTTTCTGCTCCAGCCAATTCCTTGGAAAATAATGGTTTTATTTTGCTCCAGAATTAGAAAATAAGGCAGCTGAAGCTGGGAGTTACGAGTCTTAATTATCCTCCCTGGCCTTTTCTTCAGGAACCTAAAATTGATTTTCAAATTTCTCTTCTGAATCTGATTTAACATTTTAATCTGCATGCCTTCTGTGGGAGCTTTGCCAGCACTTTTGATGACAAGAAGATGAAAGAGTAGTCGGCCACAGGGGAGGTGCTTGTTATCAGCTAAGCAGTGCTGGTGTTGATGAGAGGTGCCCAGGGGTCGTCTGGTCCATGTGGGAGAAGGCCCTTCAACTCCTCCTCACCTTGATCAGAACGAAAGCTGGAATCATGCCTGACAGGCAGTGGCCTCTGAACTTTTGTTTTAAACTATGAAGCTGTCCCCTGAGATGCTGACTTATTAGCTCCAGGAATTGATAGAACAGTAAAAGAGTCCATATACTTCTGTAATATTGATTGGGCTGCCATTTCTCTTTCTTCTGTGGCTCAAAATATGGATTTTCCTGACACTAGCCTTAATTTGAATTAAGCATTTAAAATATGCCTCTGCCCCTTTGGGGTTCCCCACCTGAGCATTTGGGAACTTCAGTACAACATATGGATTATGGGCAAAACTTGTCCGAGAGGGGAAATATGAGGTCCTGTGTACCAGTGGTTGTTCATCGATTTCAGAGGCTCTGCTGTACAAGGAGCAGCTGGGTGTAGAGTATGATGAGTACCAGAGCTGGGAAAACATGGGCCAGATCCCCGTGTGACCTGGAACAACTCATTCAGTTGCCCTGTGCCTTTGCTGACTCATCTGCCCAATGGGGTGAATGCGCCCTAACAGCGGGACCGTTGGTGAAGTGAGAGATGGTACGCGCCGTGTGCTCAGCATCCACAGCAGACGGGGGAAAGACCGAGCAGTGCAGACAGCCCGGAAGAAGTAAGCTACGGGATAAGTGCAGGGATAGTGTCAGACATGAGAGGAGCCCCGGCACCTGGAACAGCAGCCTACCTGAGGGGCTCAGAGTTCAGAGCCCCAGAAGCAAGATGGGGTCTGGGACAGGGGCTAAACAGACCTTGACCTGAGGCCAGTTGAAGGGGGGTGGGGTGGGGCATGAGAGCTGGCATAGAGAAACCTGGAGGCAGAGTCTTAGTGATGGCCTTGTTGGGATCTTTCTGACACCGGACGGCGACTTTCTCGGAGCCTCTTTCTCTCTTGCAAGGTCACAATCAGAGGATGAAGGTGCTGCCACTGAGTTAGTAAATTACCAACACTGTGCACTTTCTCCATGCCGGCAGGTTGATTGAAACTTGATTTTAGGAGCACCTGGGTGGCAGAGTTGGTTAAGACTCCCGACTCGGTTTCAGCTCAGGTCCTGATCTCAGGGTCGTGAAATTGAACCCTGCCCCCTTGTCCTCAGGCTCCATGATTAGTGCGGAGTCTGCTAAAGTTTCTCTCTCCCTCTCTCTTTGCCCCCCACCCCACCCCCCCGCCCCGTGCAGGCATGCTCACACTCTCTCTCTGATAAATCTTAAAAAAAAATGCTTATTGATTTTAAACTTCACAGTAGCCCAGTATAGTAGAATCTGTTATTAGTCACATTTTATGGATGCAGAGATTGAATTTTGGAGAAGTGAATACATTTTGGCCAATGACCACAGAGTTAGGAATGTCGGAGCTCATACTGGAAGACAAGTCATTCTGATTCCAAGACTCTGGTATTGACCATCATACCACGCTGCCTTTGAATTGATGGAGACTTTGTTTCTCTGACACCCAGCAATCATTCCCTGAACCCCTCTATTAAGCCAGGCCTTAAGCAAGGCAGTAAAGTCAGGGAGATGAGTAAGTACAGATTCTTGCCTCCAGGATCTCGAAAGGCAAAGAAGATGCGTGAGCACAAGTGACAAAGCAGGAGGGGACGTGGAGGGAAGCATGAGGCACGGGGGAGCTGTGACCTCAGCTTGAGAAGCCAGAGCAGGCTCCTCAAAAGAGGTAAGGCTTACACTGGGTTTTGAAGCTTGTATAGGAGTTCGCCTGATAGATATAAAGGAGTGTTCTTTGTTAGTTGACCAAGAGCAGCAAGGATGGCTCTTTTTTTTTTTTTTTTTTTTTTTGGCAACAAGGGTTGCGAGCCTCTCTGTTCCCACAGGTTCCTGTTTGCAGATAAACTGCAAAGAGCCTGCTTCTTAGGGTGCTTTAGTTCCTCCTTAATTTCCAGATTAGAAACCTTGAATATTAATTGCCAGTTGGCTCCTTGATAGGCTGACCTTCAACCAGCTGTTTTAGAGCAGGCCTTCTGTCTACCTGAAGCCGCTTTACCAAGCAGGGATGGAATCACCAGATAAATATGATACGTGTTCTCGGAATGTTAGTTCTACTCAAAGATGCAAGGGCAAACAGCATTAATTTCATATTGTACTTAGATATTTGATAGAGCGAACTGCAGAATTAGCATGATTCCTAAGAAAGAAAACAGGAGCTTTTTTGGAGACGTCACCGTTGACTTGGGCCACTGTTTGGCACTGCAGTTCCTTCCCTACCCTCAGGAGATGATGAAACTCCTGAATGGGCCTCGTGTAAGGTTGCCTGCTTCCAGCCAAGAGAGCACTTGGGGTCGATCCTTCCCCCCACTGAAAAGCTGAACCCCCGTGCTCTCCCTGTAGAAGGGACCAGGGTCCGTTCCCTGGTGCAGCATCCAGTAAAGTCTGCTCTCTCCTAAAGACGGGTACCACGATGGCACCTCACGCTTCACCAGCAGTGCCTGAGATCTTAGAGCACTTGAATGTCTTGCTTGAAATAAAGTAATGGGAGACACAACCATAAGAAACCCACTCTAGGCCGCGTTAAGTCATAAAACCGTAATGCCGTGAAAGCACAGCACCCAGAAATCACTGGTGATGTGAAGGGAGCAAAATAAAGATTGCCTGGGTTTTTAATTAACTGCCTCTAAATAATGGAAATGAGCAAATTAGACTCGCTTTTAGTAGCAAAATACCATTATAATTTGAATATTCCTATTGACGGACTGCATGGCGTCTTTGATGGAGGTCCATAAATCAGACAGGGCTCTTTCACATCTCTGGGAAACCACATACCGCTTAGCTTACACCTGCTCCTGCTCTGTCACCCCCCGACCAGCGTCAGCTGGTGTTGCCTTTCAGACCCGTGAGAAGGGCAAATGTGAAGAAGCCAGACCCCAGAGCTTTCCACCCTGCCTCTAGACCCCTTAAATAATTATGGCCATGCTGGGGCATCTGGGTCACTCCGTTGGTTAAGTGTCTGCCTTTGGCTCAGGTCATGATCCCAGGGTCCTGGGATTGAGCCCGGTGTCGGGCTCCCTGCTCCGCGGGGAGTCTGCTTCTCCCTCTGCCTCTGCCCCTGCTCATGCTCTCTCTCTCTCTAATGAATAAATAAAATCTTAAAAAAAATAATTATTGCCATGCTACTGAAAAGACAGCTGTGATTGAGGGGTGGGCTCTAAAGTCAGGGAGATCTGAATTTAAATCAGCTTATGATTACTTTAGGACACTGGGCAATCCTTCCCTCCCTGTGTTCCAGCATCCTCATCTCTGTCATGGGAAGAGATTTGGTCCTTGCACGAAGGGTTTCTCTAAAGCCACTTTACCAAGGGGCTTTAGTACCTGGCACATAATAAGCATTCAAGAACTATTAAGTGGTGAGAACAGGCCTCCTGCCTTGTCCCTGACCTTGGGAAGGAAGGATTTAATTTTTCACCATGAGTATGATGTTAGCTGTTGGTTGATCATAGATGCCCCTTACCAGTTTGAACAACCTCCCTTCTAATTCTAGTTTCCTGGGAGATTTTATTGTGTATGGGTCTTGAATTTTGGTGAATTTTTTTTTTTTATATCTATTGAAGTGAGTGTATGGTTTTTCTCCTTTATCCTGTTAATATAGTAATGACATTGACTGAATCTTGCATTTCTGGGATTAATTCTACTTAGTCATAATCCTTTTTATAGAGTTGGATTAAATTTGCTAATATATTATTGAGGATTTTTGTGTCTATGTTCATGACAGATAGAGTTGTGTAATTTTCTTCACTTATTCTGTCTGTGCCAGGTTTTGGTATCAGGGTAATACCAGCCTCTGAAAAGGAGAAAGCGTTCCCTCCTCCTCTATTTCCTAAAAACAAATGATATATGATTAGTGTTGTTTCTTCTTTGGATGCATGATAGAAACTGATGAAACCACCTGGGCCTGGAGTTGTTTTGTGGAAAGATCTTCTGGAAAAAAATTCCAGTGATTTAATACATGATTCAAATATGGTAATAATCAACAGGGTTTTTTTTTTTTTCTTAATCTACTCACTTTGGATTTTCTGTACTCTTCTTTTAGTACCTTCATGATTTTAGATCTTTCTTCTTTTATAATATATGCATTTGAAGCTATAAATGTCTCTCTAAGCACCGATTTCACTGCATTTCACAGATTTTAATATATTTCTATTCTCTTCAGTTCAAATTATTCCTTCAATTTCTTCTTCATTCGTGTATTGTTTCAATGTGTATTGTTTAATTTCCAAATATCTGGGCTTTCTTTAGATCACTTATTGTTAAACGCTATCGATTTCCAATTTAATTCCATTGCAGTCAGAGAACATACTCTAGGATTTCAGTTTTTAAATTGATCGGGTCGTTTTATGGCCCATACGTGGTCTTTGTGACCATGACATGTGAGGTTGAAATGAATGTGTATTCTGCAGGTGCATGTACTGTTCTATAAATATCAGTTAGGACAAAGTGGTTAATAGAATTGTTTAGGTTACCTATGACTTTATTCTTTTTTGTGTCATTATTCTATCAATTACTAAAATTCTCCTACTGTGATTGTGGAATGGTCTATTTTTCCTTTAATTTTGTCCATTTTTGCTTCATGTGTTTTGAGGCCCTATAAGTAGGTACATGTGCTTTTATAATAGTTATCTCTTCCATTTGTAATTATGTAATGCCCTTCTTTGGCAATATTATTTGTTTGCCATCAATTTCATCTAATATTAATGTATCTATTTCAGCCTTGCTGTGCCCACCATTTGTGTCAGACATTTTTCCTACCGTTTCTTTTGGCCTACGCAGGCTTCTATATTTAGAGTGCATCTCTTATAGACAGCACACATATAGTTGTCTCTTGCATTTTTATTCATTCTGATAATCTCTGCCTCTTTATTGGGATGTTTAATGTAATTATCCATATGGTTGGATTCAGATGTACCATTTTATTGTTTATTTTCTGTTTAATCTGCAATACTTGTTTCTCCATTGCTCCTTTCCTACCTTCTCTGGGGTTGTTTGAATATTCTTTAGAATTTCACTTTGGTTTATCATTGACTTTTAGCTATACCTCTTTTCCTTTATTTTTAGTGGTTACTTGCTTTCTGTATATCTATAAATTTTCAAAGTCTTCCTAGAATTAGTATTTTGCTACTTTGTACAGACTGCAGAAACACTGCAACTATATACATTCACCACCCCTCTCCTACCATCTTTTATGCTACAGTGGTCACATGCGTCCTATCTATACATATTATAAGCCCACATACACTGTTAGAATTTTACTTTAAACAATCATATATATATATATATATATTTTTTTTTTTTTTTTAAGAAACAGGAGGAGAAAAGTCGTCTCTTAGACTTACCTAGATACAATTCCTGATGATCTCCCTTTATCCCTGCAGACTCATGTTTTCCATAATATCATTTCTCTTTTGCCAGGGAAAAAGAAAATTCCTTCAGCATTTCTTATATGACAGTTTGGTGGAGATGAACTAAAATGTCTTCATTTCACCTTCTTTCTTGAAGGCGATTTTTGCTTGTTATAGAATTATGGGCTGATAGATTTTTTTTCCTTTTCGTCCCTTCAAGATGTTGTTCCCCTGTCTTATAGCTTCCATGGTTTGTGACCAGTTAGCAGTCATTCAAATTATTGTTTCCTGTATATAATGCCACTTTCTTGTGGCTGCTTTCTCTTCCTCTTCAGCTTTAATGTACACAGCTGTAGTTTCATCCATATTTATTCCTCTTGGGATTTATTGGCTTTTTGAGTGCATAAATATATGTCTTTCACCAAATTTGGAAAGTTTTCAGCCATTATTTATCTGAATATTATTTTTGCCTCATTCTCCCTCTCCTCTCTTTTTGGGACTCCAAAGGCCTATTATGTAAGACTTTTTGATAGCAAATTATAGGTCTCTGAGGTTATATTTTTCTTCAATATTTTTTCTCTTTCTACGTCAGATTTCACACAAGTCGTCAAAGCTCTGTTTATCTCCATGCAGTCTTTGTTTTCTCTCTTCTTCAAATTGGATACTTTTTTTTTTTAAAGATTTTATTTATTTATTTGACAGAGTGAGACACAGAGAGAGAGGGAACACAAGCGGGGAGTGGGAGAGGGAGAAGCAGGCTCCCGGCAGAGCAGGGAGCCCGATGTGGGACTCGATCCCAGGACCCTGGGATCATGACCCGAGCCGAAGGCAGTCGCTTAACCAACTGAGCCACCCAGGCGCCCAAAATTGGATACTTTATATTGATTTTGCACACATTCACTCGTCTATTCTATCATCTCCATCCTGCCCTGAAGTCCATCCAGTGAATATTTTATTTCAAATATTATCTTTTAATTATAGCATTTGTACTTGATTCTTTTTTCTATGTTGTATTTGTCTGATGAGATTTACATTTTTCATTCATTATAAGCATATTTTCTTTTATAGCCTTGAGCCTACTTACAAAAATGAATAATATACTTGTTTGAAAATACAAATACCTGAGTTATCTTAGGGTTGGGCCCTGTTGTCTTTGCCCTTGGGAAAGGGTCACATTTTCCTGACCCCTCATATGTCACTGAAGGTTAGATTATATCTGGGATATTTTGCATGTTATGCTGAGATGACACTGGATTGTCATATTCCTTCAAGAACTGCTGATGTTTTGTTTGAACAGGCAATTAACTTAGTTTAACTCAAACTATAAACCCTTCTTTGCCTGCTGTGGGCAGCAGTTCAGATCTCAGCGCAGATGGCTTTCAGTCTGTCCTCCACATGCACAATTCTGGGGCCAGCCAGACACTTGGGTATTTCAACATAGAGTTTGGGCTTCCCCTTTCCTGGCTCACTCCTCTCCAGGAGCCCTCCCTCATCCTCTAGCAGCCCTGTCCATCTGGCCAGAAAGACAATAGGCTTGCTATCAGAGTGTCAGCCCCCTTGTTCCACCAGGGCTGCCAACTGCCCTCAGGGCAAAGAATCAGAACAGAAAACTCGTGAATACACTTAGTAATACTGAACTGTACACTCAGAAAGGGTTAAGACGGTACATTTTATGTTATGTGAATTTTATCACAATTTTAAAAAATTATTAAAAATCCGAGAACTCACCCATTTTTAGTAGCTTTTTCTACTCCCCTTCCAAAACCTGTTTACTTTTAGTCACTCTCCAGGCTTTAGGTATTTGGGAGGGGGAGCTATTTTTCCAGGGTTGTTGGTACTGTGAGAGAGTCAGGGTGTTAGGAGCCAACCCATCCACATCAGAAGCAGAATTCCTTAGGTCCCTTACTTGTGCCTTTTACAACCCCAAGTTTGCTGTCCTCCCAGTTTCAGGGAAACAAACACAGTGCATTACATTTTCTGTGAGTTTGAATTATTCTAATTAGAAAAAAATGTAACAAGAATATTGACATCATATGACCCGACATGCAATATATAATTATTATTTTATAAAATTATTATTTTACTATTAATATAGTACTGATGTAATTTTACTAAATTCATTTTATAAAAATAAAATTTTCTTCATAAAGAATGATACATGAATTATAAACTCAAGTCCTATTGCCAGAGCCTTCTACCTTAGCTAATAAATATTAAAAGCCATTTATCAGTACATACATCTGAATTTCTGTAAGTGACCAATGTGCTATTATTTAAATATGCAATATCATTAGAATTCCAAAGTATTTTCTGTTTTATAATAAAAACTATCCAAAGCATTAAGAGGCCATGCTAATTCAAGGCCTGACAATCAGCACTCTGGGAACTTGACTAAATTTGGTTTAAACATCTGAAGAAGGCCGAATGAGCTGTTGTTTTAAGAGGAAACATTACTGCAAATATTAGGAATAATGCTGAGAAATAAAAATCAGCATTAAAGCAGAACAATTCTACAATTACTGTAGGATGGATCCTCTGTACATTACATTTATTTCTATGGGAAAATTAGCTTTAATGATGTATCCTATTAATTATGTAGAGCAAGACTGTCCAACAGAAATATAATTCCAGCCACATACATAATTATTTATTTTCTAGTAGCCGCATTAAACAAGTAAAAAGTAAAAAGAAACAGGTGAAATTGATTTCAATAATCTGTTATATGCCCAAAATATCCAATATTATAATTTTGATATGCTATCAAATAGAAAACTATTAGTGAGAAATTTTTCATAAAAAAGGTTTTTAAATCTGATGTGTATTTTACCTTTATAAGACATCTCAGTTTGGACTCTGAATTTTCATTGGAAATATTTGGTCTGTATGTAGATTTCATAATTTATGGTTGAAAAAACTGATTCACATACCCAAACATACTTAAAAGTTTTTGAGTAACTGAATTGAGCAACTGTTCTTTAATGAACAATTCAAATGATAAAAATTAAATAAAATTTAAAATCCAGCTTTTCAGTCACACTAGCTACATATCCAGTATTCAAGGGCCATACTGGGGCTAGTGGCTTCCACCCTGAAAAGTGTGGAGTAGCGCATTCAAGAAGGTGTCCTTCGAAGGGAAACTTGCATTCTGTGCCTATCCAAGTTCCTAAAGACGCTGTAGATGAGAAAAATTCAGAATGAATTACAGAAAAAAATAAATTTTAAAAAATTGGGTGGAAGCAAAGAAAGCCTTCAGGTTTGATTGGGTTAGAGCTTCTGACTGGTTCAGTGTTGAGGCTGTATGTGAGACCCCTGTTTTGACACTGAGAAAAAGGAGACAGGAAGAGATTCCAAAGATTTTACCTGTCAGTATGCTCTATACCCATTCTATTTTAATATTAGTCTTCAGGTCTTCCTCTGGTTAATTGAGGAGTTTATAATATTCAATCTTTGTATCTTGAAAACTCATTAGCACTCATTAATTATTTGGTCCTCACAATCCCAGATTTCAAGATATGTTACAAAGCTATAGTAATTAAAACAGTATGGTACTGGCACAAAAATAGACACATAGATCAATGGAACAGAACAGAGAGCCCAGAAATAAATCCATGCTTATATGGTCAATTAATCTTCAACAAAGGAGGCAAGAATATACAATGGGGAAAAAAAACGTGTCTTTGATAAATGGTTCTGGGAAAACTGGACAGCTACATGCAAAAGAATGAAAAGAATGAAACTGGACACACACAAAAATAAACTCAACATGGTTTAAAGATCTAAATATGAGACCCGAAATCATAAAACTCCTAGAAGAAAACATAGTAATTTCTTTGAGATCGGCCATAGAAACATTTTTCTAGATATGTCTCCTTAGGCAAGGGAAACAAAAGCAAAAATAAACTACAGGGAGTACATCAAAATAAAAAGCTTTTGCACAGTTAAGAAAACTATCAACAAAACTAAAAGGCAACCTACTGAGTGGGAGAAGGTATTTGCAAATGACATATCCGATAAAGGGTTAGTATCCAAAATATATAAAGAATTTATACAACTCAATACCAAAACAAACCAACAAATAATCTGATTTAAAAATGGGCAGGAGACCTGAATAGACATTTCTCCAAAGAAGACATGCACATGGCCAACAGACACATGAAAAATTGCTCAACATCGCTCATCATCGGGGAAATGCAAATCAAAACCACAATGAGGTATCACCTCACACCTGCCAGAATGGCTAAAATCAAAAACACAAAAAACAGCAAGTGTTAGCAAGGATGTGGAGAAAAAAGAACCCTCTTGTGCTGTTAGTGGAAGTGCAAATTGGTACAGCCATGATGGAAAACAGTATGGAGATTCTTCAAAAAATTAAAAATAGAATTACCCTATGATCCAGTAATTATACTACTGGGTATTTACCTAAAGAAAACAAAAATACTAATTCCAGAAAAAAATATCTATCTGCTCCCCTATGTTATGGCAGCATTGTTTACAATAGCCAAGTTATGGAAGCAACCCAAGTGTCAATCAATAGATAAATGGATAAAGAAAATGATATATAGGGGTGCCTAGATGGCTCGGTCAGTTAAGTGTCTGCCTTCAGCTCAGAGTCCTGAGATGGAGCCCCACATGGGGCTCCCTGCTCAGCAGGGAGTCTGCTTCTCCCTCTCCCTCTCCCTCTGCCCCTCCCCCTGCTCATACTCTCTCTCTCTTTTTCTCTCAAATAAATAAATAAAATCTTTAAAAAATTTTAAAAAAGAAAATGTGATGTATATATATATATATAATGGAATATTATTCAGCCATAAAAAAGAATGAGATCTTGCCATTTGGAACATGGGTGGATCTGGAGGGTAAAATGCTAAGTGAAATCAGTCAGAAAAAGACAAATACCATATGATTTGATACACATGTGGAATTTAAGAAACAAAGGGAAAAAAGACAAAAAACAGACTCTGGGTGGGGGATGGGTGAGATAGATAAAGGGGATCAAGTATACACTTATTATGATGAGCACTGAGTAATGTGTGGAAATGTTGACTCACTATATTGTACACCTGAAACTAATATAACACTGTATGTTAACTATACTTCAATTAAAAAAAAGAAAAAGAAAATTTGGTTCTATGGATAGCTCCTATTTCTGAAATCATGAGCCCTGACTCTGATTTTAAGAGTCGTAGGCTTCTGGACACCTCAGCATCTCCTAAGATTCCCTCCCTGCAGGAGGTAGATGCTTACAAAAACTTTGTTGATGGAGATAATTGGAGAGTGGAAGAGGGCCATTATATATGCATAGGACTTTTTCATTCTCCAGGCACTTCAACATCCATTGTTTCCCCTAAAGGCCAAGTAGGAGTTAGCTGAGGTAGATTCCAGGTAACGACTGTGGAGTGGGTCTGACTGAACTGAACCCAACAGCTGTGGGCAAACACAATCCCTTCATTTTTAAATAAGACTCTCCACTGTCTTTGACAATCCCCCATTCCTGCTTGGCAGTGAGGAATGTGTCTCTTCCCATCTGGTAATTGCATCCATGTCAGTAATTTTTGAGACACTGGAGTTTTAAAACATTCTTGGCAAACATTAAAAATCCAGCCATGATGAACTCAGTCACTATCCTATTCAGTGTGGTTTCCTTGCTCCCTCCCTTCTCCCTTCTGACCTCAACTGTGGATACCTGGGGATCAACCAGCGAGGTCAGCAGGAGGGCAGGGAGTCGCTCCCACCAGCGAGGGCACAAGGGTGGGAATAGGAAAGAGCTGTCTCATCTACCAGGCACGGACCTATGCTACCCTTCTGCTAGGAACAGAAGCCCAGAAATGCTATTATAAAGAGGAAGGCCTGATGGCATCTCTAGGCAGGGTCTTGTCCCAGCAGAGATGTTCAGCCTGAAATTCAGTCCTCCTGGCAGCGACAGCACTCCTCTGTGGTAGCTACATGACAGCAAACAACTGCATCTGGAAGGATTTAGGGGTGAGATTGACTGACCGTCATGTTTTGTGTTCTCACCACGCCCAGAGTAGACACCTGTTACAGCCTTTGAGTACTTCATTGCACTTAACGCTTTGTACGTCTGCCTCCTTTTCCTGTCTTCAAACACAGAGCTAGTCTCTGGTTCATCCAGATCTTCAGCTGCTGGCCAGGCAGGTCAGCACATAAAGAGATGCAGGTTGTTTTCACCGTAGACCCAAGTAAGTGCCGGGTCCTTTGTAAATGCTCAATTAATGTGAGCTGCAGTGAATTTTATAAATTATTATTCACTCCATTTCTGTTTATTATGCACGTCTAGGGAAGGTTTGCTGAGTGAATGATGAATATAGCACATGTTTGTACCTGGAGTCCTTCAACTCCAGACTGTTGGGCACCAGGCAGAGCAAATGACTGCCTGACATCTCTTCAAGTTCTACTTGACCTAACTGTGATTAGCTGACCCAGGGGGACTTCTCCAAGTCTCTCAGCTTATATATTACTTGTATCATTTTTTCACTCAACAAACATTGCCAAAGAAGGAAAAATGCATTGTCTTCTTTGGTCTTCATAAATTTTCCAAAAGGAGGGGGATTTTGATTTCAGAACATAGGAAAATGACTTTTTAAAATTTATTTTTATTTATTTATTATTTTTTTATTTGAAAGAGAGAGAGCAAGCAAGGGGAGTGGCAGAGGGAGAGGGAGAAGCAGGCTCCCCACTGAGCAGGGACCCCGGGATAACGACCTGAGACGAAGGCAGACACTTAACCGACTGAGCCACCCAGGCGCCCTGGAAAATGACTTTTTAAATAAAAGAATATGTTTTATATTGCTCAATACTAAGTAGACAGAAAGCTATAAATGGTGACACCTCCCCTCCCCCTGACTTCGGTGTCTAATAGGAATAAAGTAAGTCGTCAATATGCATTTAGCTACTTGCAGGCTTGAAAGCAGGATTTATTATTATCGCAATAATAAAAAGCAGATAGACCTTCACACTTCCCAGAGTGCTTACGCATTTTGTGTGTCAGCGCAGCCTCATGGCACTTGTTCAGGATTTGGTGTGGTCATATCCTCAGTTGTAATGAAGAGGAATTTAGGAACCAGCCAAGGTCACACAGCTGAGAAGAAGAGAGCCGGGACCCCAACCAAGGTCATCTGCCTGCCACCAGACACATGAGGGAGCAGCAAAAGCAATGATCCATCAAACCTTTCCCTTCTGCTTTCTACTTTGGGACATTCTAAGTTTTTATCAGGAGCAAGAGGGCTTAAAATCAACTCTTTCTTTTAAGGTATAGATTTATTTCTCAGTTCAGCCCTAACTTGATATTCCGGACATGATTGCCTCTTGATGTGATTAGCATTTATTCTTTCCCATTTTATTATACTTAAAGTGACTGCAGATGGCTCCAGGTAGCGGGGTAGAGCACACTTTACTCATCGTAACCCCCCCCACCCCCCCCGCCAAGCCCTCTGGCAGCGCTGTCCATGGTCATGGTCTGCCAGTGTGCATGCTGGAACACATGGCAGGCAGTGGACAGCAGGTGGGATCATCCTCCCACTGCAGGCACCTTGCCAATCTGGAGGAGAAGCCTTTACAAGATCTATCATTTTCCTCAGGTCTGGGGCCACGGACCTAGCCTGGTGCTAGCTCCACCAGAAGACTAGCTGCATGCTTCAGGTAGAGTGTTTCTCAAGGGGGCACTATCACCATTTTGGGTGAGATGGTTCTTGCTGGACTAAGACTGGCCTGTTCAGAGCAGGATGCTTAGCACTCTTGACTCTTGCCCAATAACGGCCGCTAGCGACCTCCAGCTGCTGCAAAGCAAAATCAAGGAGGCAAACGGTGCCCACCCACCCCAAAAACCCGACCTGTGAAGCAGTACTGGCCTGGATGAGATTTTGCAGACATGGGATATAGTCGCTGACTGTATGTTCAGGAAAGCAAGTGTATGTAAGCCGTGGCTGGTGGGTACAAGGTGGATCCTGGAGCAGACAGGTTTTGAATGATTCCAAATATTTTTGCTGATGAAATCGTCTCCACATTCAGCCTCTTCACTTCTCAAAAGTGAACAGGGAGTTTGCCAGAGGTGTGTGACTTTTCTTCAATATCATGACAGGGTTAAGAACTAACATTTATGTAGGACTTACCTTCATAGCAGGCACTATTAAGTGTTCTACATGTGTTAACTCATTTAATCCTCCCAACAACCAAAATTGCAATGAGGTGGCTATGACTGGTATCATCCCATTTTACAGATGAGGAAACAGGCACAGAGAGGTAAGTGACTTGCCCAAAGGTCACACAGGTAATTAACCAGAGAGGTAGGATTCGAGTCCAGCCTCTCTGGCTCCAGAGCCAGATTGTAACCATCCATGTCTGGATGAAGATCTGGAAATGAGATTTCTTTCCCCCCAACATTCAGCTACATAGGTGAGCTCACTACAAAGGCTTCAGCTGTGAGATAAAAAACATGTTGTGTTGCTCTGAGGTTGGGAGTTCTCTGAGAGATGATGGGCTGTGTTTTAAGCATCAGGAATAGGATATGGAATCATGATCTGGGTGGAAAGTGTGCTTGGTAAGTTACAAGAACAGACTTCTCAAGCTTTTTGATCTCATGACCCCTACACTCATAAACATTATTAAGGACCCGCATGAGCTTTTGTCTATGTGGGTTATTTCTATCGATGTTTATTATAGAAGAAAGTAATACTGAGAAACTTTGAAATCCTTATTTTAATTCACTTAAAAACAACAATAATAAATTCATTACATGTTAACATAAATACCATACTTTGACAAAAATACATATATTTTCCAGAGCGCCTGGGTGACTCAGTCAGTTAAGCATCTGCCTTCAGCTCAGGTCATGATCCCAGGGTCCTGGAATGGAGCCCCGCATCAGGCTCCCTGCTCAGCAGGGAGTCTGCTTCTCCCTCTCCCTCTGCCTACCACTCCTGCTGCTTGTGCTCTCTCTCCTTCTCTCTCTGTCAAATAAATAAATAAAATCTTATATATATATATTTTTTTTTTCCAAAACAAAATAAATTAGTGAGAAGAGTAGCATTGTTTCCAGTTTTGCAATCTCTTCAATGTCTAGCTTGCTAGGAGATAGCTAGAGCCTCATCTGCTTCTTCCTCAGTCTGTTGAGATACGTTGTTTAGAGGAAGTATGTGAAGAAAAAAATATGGCCTCATCTAGGTATGTAGTTGGAAAAGGGAGGAGTATTTTAAAAATCTTTTCAGATAACTATAGATATTCTTCTCTGATAACAATACCTGAACTCCATAAGCAATCGTTTCTTAAAGGTTAGTTATAATAAGGAATCTGAAATCACGTTAATGAACTTATCATATACTGTTATATTAGAATCCACTGGTCTGTCTCGCACTTTGAATGGATCTTTTACCCATCCGTGACTGTGTAATACTATACATTGGTCATTTGGAAGATACTGATTCACTGGCAAGCAGGTCTTTCAAAACTTGACGTATTTCATTATACGGTATCCCACAGTCACATTCATTAATATCACTAACCATCTCATCACAAAAGTATTAAATTGTGAAAACTTAATGTAGCAGACACGAGTTTTCCAAAATTGAAAGCTCTAATCTTATCATTGGCAACAAATACTACGGGTTCTTTTCCTGGAAGTGACAGGCTTACTTTACAAAATAATCTGCCGCACACTGCAGTTTGAATAAACGTGGTTTGTCCGTCAATCATTCTTTCAAGTAAAAAAGGCATTCTATGAAAAAAGGTCCTAGTCCAGCTCCCACGCAACTCACACAAAAGCTTTTCTTAGAGACACACTAGCATACTTTGCTATGCAAGGTGCTGTACGAATGCTTTCCATTTTGTTACGCAGAATATTAAAAAGATGTATACTCGAGGTTAGAGATTTAATTAAATTCATACTATTTACTGCATTATTCAAGTCATTCTCAAGTGAAATTGACTTTTTTTTGGACTCCAACTCTATGTGGTAAAGAATGCAGCTAGGTGCCACTAGGGCATCAGCATTTTTTTTTTAAGATTTATTTATTTATTTGAGAGACAGAGAGAGTGAGAGAGAGCACAAGTGGGGGGGGGGGGAGAAACAGGCTCCCGTCGAGCAGGGAGCCTGACCCGGGGCTCGATCCCAGGACCCTGGGATCATGACTTGAGCCGAAGGCAGATGCTTAACCGACTGAGCCACCCAGGTACCCAGGCACTAGCACTTTTATTCACCATTGCTTTTCTACCATCAGTGCAAATATCACCACAGTGAAAAAGTCAAGAAATGTCTTAATGTTAATAGTATGGTCATTTTGACTCTGTGGAGCCCGCAGCAGGAGTCTTGGGGATCCCAGCAGTCCACAGATCACACTTGGAGAACCACTGTCCTACATTGTCACACTCACCCAGTGATAAGCAACAAGAATGAACAAAGAGTGTGCTGGATTCAGAATCAGAGGACCTAAATCAGTCCTTGATCCACTCCTTACTATCAAAGTGACTTCGGATGAACCACTTAACCTGAGACTCAGTGTCCTCATCTGAAAAATGGAATCAACACAACCTATTGTTCAAGGGTATTCAAAGTTAGGCACCAAGTACATTCTAAAAATCTATTTCATTCACCCATCAGTTTCATTCATTTCCCCCAGAATCTTATGGGAGGACCTAAGAGACAGCTATGTCCGTGTTTGGGGGGTGTTGGGAGGTGCATTCCTGTGGAAGAGAAGGTAATCGTGAGAGAAGGGTGCCGAGGTGGGGAGCCATCATGCCCCACCCCGATACCGCACGAGTCCCTCTTCTGGTCTGGCCTCCCAAGGGGGCAGCTGGGGGAGGCCGAGTCCAGCCTCCTGAGACCACGGCCAGTGCGGCTCACAGCCAGAGGCCCGGCAGCCTGGTGCTAGCGCCCTCCCTTCCCCGCAGAGCCCACTGCTGGCCCGGCATGCCCGCCCGTCTATGTGCTGCTCTCCTACCCAAGAACGCGTAGCAGAGAGCCAGATTTTAGAAGTGATATTTTTATATGGAAACCACCACTTACCACGATCCTTACAAACTTCTACTTTAAGCACATCACCCCCCCCACACACACCCCCCCACAGACACTGCAATCATTTATCAGTAATAACAAATTCTAGTGGCAGACCTCACAAAAGGTGGAGACAGCCCAGTGAGTCACATACTGACGCTGGGAACTGCAGTTTGAAATACTCTTCCCCCTCAGCACGCCATCCTGGGACCTTTCTTCCGCAGATCCTCTCTCAACTTGTGGTATTCTTAATTTGCTCTTTGATGTCATTCTAGGTAAAGACAAATTAAAATGTTAAATTATGAGCATGAATTTTACCATTCATCTTTGTACTATGCAATGCCAGTTTTAAATGCAAATATAAGAGCAGTTAACTGCTGTGCAGAGTCTCCCAAAATTACAGAATTTACATTTCATAGCTCATGTATGCATATGTATTTCATTCTTCACCAGAACAGTGTAAATGCCACCCGAACACAAATGGAACTCAACTGTGTTTATTTTGCTTCTTGATAGGCACACATTTTATCCACACTCTCTGCCCTAGGCTTACTGGTAAGAAGGACAGCCCCAGACACAAGGAACCAGAGGTTGTCCTTGCTGTCCTCTTCTTCTCTGCCATTTCCAGTATAATCGATTGACTACTACAGGGAAGTAACGTGAGTGAAAAAAGATAACACAGGTTCTTTGGTTGGTCATGTGTCTTAAAACACCCCTGCCTTCCTTCTGCATTCAAAACAATCGTGGTTCAAACAGAGAGGGAACCTCTCAGGGTGGTCAGCTCCCTGCTTCCTCAGTCATAGACATCACACGCTTCACTTCTCACTCTCAGTCCACTGACCCTCCCACACATCGTGAGCACTCTGGAATTCTGTGCTCACTGGGCATCCTGAGCACTATATGTAAATGGAACAGCAAGAACAATGAATCTATCTCCTCTGCTCATGGACATGCTGCATTGTCCCATCAGAATTCATGTGCGAAACACAAGTTCAAACATAAAATTATTAAGAATTTCAAGATGGGGGGGTGCCTGGATGGCTCAAGTCAGTTAAACGTCTTTCAGCTCAGGACCCTGGGATCAAGTCCTGCATCAGGCTCCCTGCTCAGCGGGAAGCCTGCTTCTCCCTCCCTCTGATTCTGCCCCCTGCTTTGTGCTCGCTCCCTCTCATGTTCTCTGTCTGTCTCTCAAATAAATAAACAAAATCTTTAAAAAAAGAAAAAAAGAATTTCAAGATGGTAACAACAGAGATTTAAACCCAGCTCAGGATCCTCTTAAGCACAGAGCACTATGTGGCTCTTGGGTCACATGCCCATGAAGCTGGCCTTGCCCATGGTCTGTGCTCCTGCCACATGGGCCCTGCAGATCCCTTGGACGAAGGGCCCTAGGGATCTGCTCCTCTCCCTGAAGCTCACTTGCCTCCCTCCTGGCCTGGGCATGTTCCTCCTCCTCCTCCTGTGATCTGTTAGCTCAGCTGTCACATCCTTAGGTAGGCCTCCCTGCCCGGCTGACAGGTCAGAACTTCTTCGGCCCCGTGGAGCTCTCCTTCAATCACGCATCATGGTCACCCTTCTTCATTTAGGGCTGTGAGGATCAGATCGCTCACTGTCCTCCCACTGAACTGCCAGCAGCATATAGGCCGGGACTAGGTCTGGTTTTGCTCCTCAGTGTGGCACCAGGACTGGGCACGTGGTCCCTAATAAATATCCATGCAGTGAACAAATGAATGAAAAAATGGATGACTGTTTTTACAACTGGAGCACAAGTGTCAGATAAAGAGGTGGGATAAATGAGCATGGCCTGAATTCTAGTGTTTGTTCCCAAGAGGCTAAATCCTGTCTCAGTCCGAGCTGGTGAGACTCCGTGAGCATCCTATGGCCCTTGTTTACTTGCTGTCTCTTCTAGGAAATGAGTGCTTGACGATAGGCTGTCCTTGCTTCTTAAGGGATCCAAGTCCTTTCCTTTGTGTCTCCGGGCCCAGCACGGTGCCTGGCGCTTACTTGGCTCTCAGAAAGTTCTAGTCTTATTGAACTGAACTGAGCTGGACTTAGATGAAACGTGTGGCCCTGAGGCTTCCTGTGTCTCTCCCTCCCCCGTGTCTCCTTTTCCTCCGTCCTCTCCTTCCCTCTTGTTAAGGATTTCTGAGTCTTGAGAACCACTTTAGCGGTGATCAAATATTTCTAACAGAAAATTACCCTCATTTATTTTCGGTTTAACTCGACTCTTCAAAGAAAAATGGCATGATTGGTCCTCTAATTATGTGGTGGTTGGGCACTCCAGAGACTGCCCCAGAACCAGGTTGGGCACATTGGTTGATAATACTGCCATATTGGCATTGATCTTGGGAATGTAATCACAAGGCAGGTACTTCAGAAGTTCATCCATTCAACCCCAGCCAACTCAGAGCAGAAATTAAACAGGAGAACCAGACCAAACCTGCTGTTCCGCCCTGAGGGGCTGCAGAGCTAACCTTGTCCGAGAGTCGGACAGCGACACCACTGACGCTGAGCAACAGTGGCCAAATGGGACCCGTCCTTCTTGTTAGGCCTGGTCTGCAACCTGCCTGTCTTGTCCATTATTCTGCCCCTACGTCTGAGAAATGGCCAGAAGGGGCTGTAGTGAAAATGGAGTGCCCATAATGAAATTGAGGATCAATGAAATAATAAAAAATAAAAGCCTCGAGGTAAGACGGGTATTTATTGACCATCTCAGAAAACATTGTTAGTAAGAGATCAGGGCATGCTTCCTGTATGTAAAATGGGGGATTTCTCTCCAGAGTGAGACTTGAATGGGAATATAGAATGCTACTGGAAGCGATCCCAGTGCAGCCCCCTTGAAGTTATGGGGCTGCTTACAGAGGGTGCCATTGCCATGGAGTAGAAGGGGCACGGCTCAGGAGTCAGCCATACCTGGGGCTTCCACCGACTTCAGCTCTGTGACCTGGAGCAGGTGATAACCTCTCTGATTCAGATTCCCTTTCCCTTCCTCCTCCTCCTCTTCCTCCTCTTCCTTCTTCTTTTTAATTTTACAAATTGGGATAACACCCCTGCCTCCAGGTTTGCAATGAAGATTGAATAAGGTCACCTGGGTGGAGATATGGAGCTCGGTGCCTGCTGCGGAGCAGGGGTACAATCATGTTACCCCTTCTCCCCATGGTGTCAGGAGACTCTTCCTCTTTGAAACAGCTGGCCACACCTGGACTAGAGGCAAGAAGACACCTGGTTGCCCTCAGAGTGAGGACCCCCTTAAATTGTGCACACTAGGCCCCTCACCCTGGTCCCAGCAGTGTGGGGGGGACAATGTCAGACCAGGGTTGGGGCATCGCAGGGTAGACGCCCTCCCCCTACACCATCTCCTGGGCCATTTTATAGGTGACACAATTGAGACCCAGGGTCAATCTAATTTGACCACAGCAGCAAGTACGTGGTAAACCCAGGATGTGACTCCGGGCCTCTGGCCTCCAAGTCTGTGTTTTACCCCCCAGGAGCCTAGAGCTGAGCTCTTTGCTGCCTGTGGCACGTGATGCTCCACACACACCCCACCCCCCACACCATCAATGGGTGATATGGTCACCCCAACAAGACAGGAAGAGAACGTGTCTCAAGTTTTCAGTCATTCCCAAGGCACTTACTACAGAGCTTACTTGCAGTCAGGGTTCAAGAAATAAATATCCATCAATTGAGAAAAGTTGTTTGCACAGCCTTATAATTTTAATGCAGAGAAATAGTTATAATACACATTAACCCAGCTGAGCGGGAGAAATACATTAATTTCACAACATGTTCAGCTCTTTAAGAAGTTAGCTTTTCAGGCTCCACGGGGATCTGGAACTCGCATAGACTCACCCCCACTGTTATGAGAGAAAATTGCAACTGAGTGGTGCCCCTCTCCCCACAGGGAAGAGGTGGGTGGAGAGACGGGGGTGGTGGAGGTAGGGGGAGCTGGCTGCAGCAACGTGGGGGCGTTTAAGCCAGGACAGGATAGAGCAGTGCTGCTCACATTTAGTGAGCAAACAAATCACCTCACCAGGGGCCTGGTTAAAAAAAAAACAATGCAGATTCTGATTCAGGAGGGCTGGTGGGTCCCGGGGGTCTGTATTCTTAATAAGTTCCCCACAATGCTCTTGCTGCTGGTTCAGAGGGCAAAACACTGTGAAAGCTTTGGCCTTTTCCTCTTTCCTCTGCATTCATTTATCTTGAGGCTGTGGGCAAAAATCCTTCTCACACTGGGCAGAGGGCAAGTGGGAAAGCTGCTAGGAAAAGCAGCAAACTAGGACAATCAGCCAGCCCCCCACCCCGCCCCAGCACCATGACTCCCCTTTCTCCCTGCCGGATACACTGGATGGGTGACATTTCTATGTGTGAAACACTTCAATTTTACCATCCTTGAAATGAGCACGTTGGGCTGGGTCTCCGGAGGCCTCTTCTTCTAGTTTGACAATTCTTTGTGTGGAGGAAATGGCCTGGAGGTTTTGGGTTTGCAAATCTGTCCAAGAGAAATTCTGTCTTCAGTCTGGCAATTCTCAGGATCCCCATTCACTGTCTTGCATCCTTCTGCAGGGGAAATTTGTGCCTTCAGAATCCACGGCCAGGAGCTGCCCTTCGAGGCCGTGGTGCTCAACAAGACGTCAGGAGAGGGCCGGCTGCGTGCCAAGAGCCCCATCGACTGCGAGCTGCAGAAAGAGTACACATTCATCATCCAGGCCTATGACTGTGGCGCGGGGCCCCGGGAGACGGCCTGGAAGAAGTCACACAAGTGAGTGGCCCGGCAGGGCTCCCTGCACCCCTCCCACCCCCGCCCACACTGCTCCTCAGGTGTGTATACCCCATGGTCACACCACGGTGCTCCAGGCTGCTCAGCTGCTTCCCTGCGCTCAGGTGTCACTTCCTCTGAGAAGCCTTCCCTGAGTCGGCCCATCCCTGCAGACCTGGCTGGGACCTTTCTCTGGGTTTCTGCCATGCCACACGTTTGTCTCTGTCCCAGAACTTTTTAGTTTGGGTTGGAACTCTCTCCCTTATGGAGTTTGGCTCTGAGCCTCACACGGAGTCAGAGTGGTTAAATTCTTACTGAAAGGAAGAGAGAATGAACAGAGGAGGAGTGAATAAGGGAAAGGGGAGGTGATCTCCAGGGGATCAGTGCCCAAAGCTGGGTAGCAGAGAAGGCCAGAGAAGCGGCGGTTTCATCTCAGGACCAGGGAAGGGACAGGAGACGGGCTCTCCAGTGGGAGGGTGGACCGAGCGCTCAGACAACAACCATCCCGAATAGCTGTGGTTTCTGTGCAATCTCAGCGCTGGGACCGGAGTCAGTGCCCATGGGAGGTGTGGGAGGACAGTGTCATCCTCCCTTTACCACCGCCTCTTCCTTCCTGTGTGTGGTCCCAGGGCCGTGGTCCACATCCAGGTGAAGGACGTCAATGAGTTTGCTCCCACCTTCAAAGAGCCAGCCTACAGGGCGGTCGTGACAGAGGGGAAGATCTACGACAGCATCCTGCAGGTGGAGGCCGTCGACGAGGACTGCTCCCCCCAGTACAGCCAGATTTGCAACTATGAAATCGTCACAACTGACGTGCCCTTTGCCATTGACAGAAATGGTGAGTGTCCTGAGAGGCCCTCAATGCGGGGCGGGGAAACACCTCCACCACCCCCTCAGAAGGCCAGGTGGGGGCTCTGAATGTCCGTGGCAGGTGATGACTCCCTCGCCATCCGTGACCCGGGCTCTGTAACCCAGAACTCAGTCCCACGCTAGAGGGGATGGCCTCGTATTGTTAGCAGCACAGGCAGGTCTGAAATTCCCCCAAATACCTCAGAAACCTACTCAGTGCACACTATGTGTAGAACTCGTAATGCCACACATCTGGATACTGAAGACAGGTTTTCTGGTAGAATTTTCCAATCGCCATGCCATCAACTCGGCCATATCTGATTCCCTTTCCTCTATCACCAATTGTGACATCGCCCCTAAGCCCAGTCATCTGCTTCCTGCTCTCAGACCAAAAAAACAAACAAACAAAAATGCTAAAAGAGAAAGTAGAGATTTTTGGAAACACCTTCTGAGCTTAGATTCATTTAGGAATCTTAATGGGCTTGCCAGTGTCCTTTGGGAATTTCTACCGTAGTGAGAATGAGGAATGAATGAAGCCTCCCACCATGCCCCAATCCAAAACTGAACTTACTGAACTGAAAACAGTCCTATAAAGCCACTTGTGTATTTCCCCATCACCATTAATAAAAAAACTTATAGTGTAAACAGCTCAGCCAGAGGCCCAATCAACTCAGCCCACTTTAAATGCAATTTTCAATAACTCCCTGTTAATCAAATGATAATGACTTGCCAAGTATATTATTGAATAGCGTGAGTGAAACAAAGCATCCCCGCTTTGTTTCAAATAGGATCATATAATACTGGCACAAAGATGCAAAAGTTGCAAAACCTGAAGTTCATCTACTCTGTAAATATGGCCTGAGTCCTGGCATGGTGCTGGGAACTGGGAATGGAGGCAGAGTGGAACTCAAAACAGACATGGGCCTGCCCACATGTAGCTTACTATACAGTGGGAAGAAAGTCAAAATAACAAATAGAAAGTCAGGTGGCATCGAGGGTGAGGGTGATGCATAAAGCCTGCCATGAGCCAGGGTGAGGCAGAGGATTTGCTTGGGGCTTCCGGGTAGCCAACGTCTAGAGAGAAGTAGACCATCAGTCACCTGCTTGCACGTCATTAGCGCTTCCAGTGCTCCTTGATGTCAAGACCCGGGAGAAACTTATCCTGTGACCCGGTCTTCTGCATCCTGAGAACTGCAGCAGGTTCTCAGGATGGAAGGGGATGAAAGCCAAGGAGATACCCTCATCCCTGGCCTCCTGTGGTTTATGATCTGCCTTGGACGACGAAAGCAACATTCATAAAACAGACAAAATAGTAATAAGACAGTTTCCTTGTAAAATGATAAAACGTGGAAACCGACAGTTGCAAACCTGGACATAGCTAGATGCTCACTGCGTGGAACACAGGATCAGGGCATGAGTGCACAGGAGGGTACAGGAGAAAATACTGGACTTTAAAGATTGGTTCAGGATGAAGAGGTAGGTAATTTCACTCAGTAGAACCTATCAAAACTGCTTCCTGATAGCTTTTCCTAAAGGCCCTGTGATGTGTCCAGCTTGTCCCCACCACACAGACACATGTCTCACACACATCACATACACACACACGCACACGCACACACACGCGCACACATGCGCACATACCACTCCATAAAACACAAAACAACGGGTTTGTCTTTTCTGTTCCCCTGTGACCAACTGTGTGGTCCCCATGCACAAAAGCTGTGGAATTTGGGGAGTGATGAGTCCTTGGTGAAGAGCAAGACGAGACAAGTGCTGGTCTCTGTGATGAGTGGTCAAGCTCCTCTTGACCGCCTGCCTTACTTCCGGAGAGTCACAGCCCAATGAGAGATGAGATGCAAATCCTTTCATCTGAGGGTAAACTGCCCCAGTCATGAAGATAATTACTCACCTTGATGAGCCATTTCGCTAACATATGCCAATTTATTTCCCTAGCTGTCTCATTAAAAGTGAGTAATGGTCCTTTGCCAAGCCTCTGCCTCCAACACTGGTTTACAACATAAGATGAAGAGGAGAGTGGGCACTCCCAGGGAGTGTGGGCCCCCCGACAGCGAGGTTTACAAAAGCAGTTCTCCAAGTAATGAAGGCAGGACCTGGGGGCAGACACAGAAACGGCTGCTCCCATTCTAATGAGCTTCCCAGTTGGCCCTGATCCATCACTTCTCCCAGCGACCTTCCGGGCTCCTTGAAGAAGTTCTTTGCCTGCATATCAGAGAAAGTAGTGCTGAGTTCGGGGTTCCCTCAATGAAGCCCCATGACTGCAGGGAGATGGCTCCTGGCCCCTCCAACCTGCCAGGCTCTTTGTTTGGGGGAGAAAGACACGAAGCAGGGCAGGAGAGAGGATAGAAGACATTACGTGGATTCCGCCCAAATTGTCTTAACCCAAAACTGAACCTCTTCCTGTCAGAGGTCATCAGCCCTCCCTCTGCTTGAATTCCTCCCCTGTGAAATCATGGCAGGAACCGCCCCTGCCTCCTTGAGGGGTTGTGAGGTCTCAGGGAAGCGGTGCCCAGGGATGATGTTCACAGGGTACCAGGCAGAGAGGGAACACTCCATTCATGGTGCCACGATCATCAGATATTTACCTGAGTGATTGGGACATGAAGGTTATTCACTCCCCATGGATTTCCAGGCTGAAATTAGGAGCAGGTAACTGAGTTGGTGACATCCACTCCTTCTCAGGAAGTTCTGGATTCACTTCAGGTGGCTTTCCGGCCCCCATCTCCTGGTACTTGGCTGGTCTCTATGAGATCAATAGGGCCTAGATCCTCACTCTCGTTGAATGCATGAAAAAGAACTGAGTCCTAAAGTATAAAGAGCTTGCCTAACAGCACCTGTCACCCTGGTGGCAGAGTTGGGACTAGAGCCCAGATCCCCTGAGCGTTGGCCCCTATGCCTTCCACCAGTGATATTGTCCCCGAACTCCTCATGATGTTTGACGGGAATGCATGGCTGTGGTTTTTAATCTCAGAACTACAAAGTTGCATCTGAATCCTGCATCCATTATTTGTGTGTGTGTGTGTGTGTGTGTGTGTGTGTGTGAGAGAGAGAGAGAGAGAGAGGGAGGGAGAGATCTTTGACAAGTTACTTAACCCTTGCCTCAGATCCTCGTTGGTAAAATGGGGATGAAATACCATGTGAAGTATCGTGCCTGTGCAAGAGGTCGGACGCTCTGCCAGCAAGGCTCTCGCTGGCACACGAGGCGCACAAACCGAGCCCTCGGCCCCATCGGGGATGACCAGAGGGAGCAACTGTGTGGTCCCCAGGCAGCCTCTCTTGGCCAGCAGGCTGCCCTGGTGAGTCATGGGACTCTGCCGCCTCTGGGCAAAGTGCGCCCTAGAGTCTGCTTATTTTAAAGTAAATGAAAACATTTCCTTTCCATCCGAATAGAAAAGTAATGCATGCCCTTTGTAGGAAATTTGAAAAGCATAGAAAAGTGGGAAGAAGGAAATAAATCACCTGTAATCCCACCAAAGATAACCATTATTGACAGTCCACCGCTACTTTTTCTGTGAAGTTTTTTTAACAAAGTAAGGCCACACTTTCCTTGTTTTTCTTTATCCTCCCTTTTTCACTTAACGTTCAATTATACGGACTTTTTTCCGCCCTTAAGAATACTTCAGAATTACCACTTTTAGTGTTAAAATCATCCCATCCGATGCAGAGACTCCTTTACTTAGCTCTTCCCGTACTAGCAGACATCCAGTTTATCATTTTTCACTGTAAGAAATAATA
Organism: Mirounga leonina; assembly: GCF_011800145.1. Classification (NCBI taxonomy): domain Eukaryota; kingdom Metazoa; phylum Chordata; class Mammalia; order Carnivora; family Phocidae; genus Mirounga; species Mirounga leonina. The sequence goes on from NW_023270268.1 coordinate 35,953,916, forward strand.
CTTAGATGAACATATTTGCACCTGTATCTGCAATTTTTATCATTTTCCCAGAATCAGTTTCTTAGATGTGGAATTGCGTGCCCCAAAGGCATGAGCAATTGCAAAGTGACTAACCTGTATAACTTTCCAAAGGGGTTACTCCAATTTAAATCCCATTGGAGAGAGGGTGCAGGTCAGTCAGCATGCTGGTCTCATTGTACTTCTACCCTGCCTCAGTTTTTTGTTTTTTTTTTAAAGATTTTATTTATTTATTTGAGAGAGAGAGCGCATGAGAGGGGGGAGGGTCAGAGGGAGAAGCAGACTCCCCGCCGAGCAGGGAGCCCGATGCAGGACTCGATCCCGGGACTCCAGGATCATGACCTGAGCCGAAGGCAGTCGCTTAACCAGCTGAGCCACCCAGGCGCCCTACCCTGCCTCAGTTTTAAAATACCCTCACTAATGGGGCACCTGGGTGGCTCAGTCAGCTAAGTGTCTGCCTTTGGCTCAGGTCATGATCCCAGAGTCTTGGGATCGAGCCCCATGTCAAGCTCCCTGCTTCCCTGTCCCTCTTCTGCTCCCCCTGCTAGTGCTCTCTCTCTCTGTCAGATAAATAAATAAAACCTTTAAAAAAAATAAAATAGTAAAATAAAATAAAATACCCTCACTAATATGCAAGGTAGGTACTGATTGTTCTTTGAGAGCTAGCTTCCACAGGTTCATCTAGACCAGAGAAATAGGCCCAGGAGTCCCTACTCACCTGGGTTAACCGTGGCCTCAGGTCTCCTAAGAAGACACTACTAGGAGAAATCATTCAAAAGTGGGGAAAATAATGCAGTTGTAACAGAAACAAAATGGGTGGCTTTTTGAGCTTCCAAACATTTTTAAATGTGTGCTTCTCCGAATAGGACACAGTCACAACATTAGACAGGTGTATTTGACCCAAGGCTTCAAATTCCAGGCTGCAAAACCCACTGTCACATGCATGAAGCTGGTGGTGGCGGAGAAAGCACATTTGTTTCTGGGACAGTTTCACTAGGACTTGCTAGGGTGCTCCACTGCTACACACAGGGCTAGGGATTTCGGCTGCGTGTTTATTTTCCTACCACGGTCAGTGGTGCTTTGTCTGCTTAATGTCACACAGCTGGTAAGCCCTGAGGCTTCCTCTTACGAAAGGCGGATCTTTTGAAAGCCATTTAACTTTAAAGAAAGGGAAAGGGAAAGCTTTTTGTTCAAAATTCAATTTGATGTTGCCGAAGCCTACTTCACGGGGTTCTATTGCGGCGCTTCAACCTGCAAGAATTCCTCCCCTGTGAGGACTATAACCACACACTAGTTTGCTAACAGAACCCACAGCAAATGTCCCCAACCCAGCACTGAGCTGCTCCAGCCCCGGCGGGGGCCTGGGCTCAGACCCGAGCGCATGGGGGAAAAGGGGGGGAAGCAAGAGCGATTCTGAACACCAGGCACAAGGCCAAAGGTACATCAAACCCATTTTCATTCAGACTTTTGACTGGCTTTGTTAAAAAAATTTTCACTTAAAATTGGTGGCTGCGATTAGGTTTTTAGAAACAGTCTGGAGCAGACAGTGAATAAGTGCTCCTAATAAATGCTCCTAAGTCTCGGGCAGCTTTGTAGGAGATCTCCTCCCCGCCTTCGAAGGCCTGGCTCCCACGAGAGGAGCCCTGCCTGTGGCCTTGGCACTGAGGACCGCTTCGTCACTAGTGTTGGGTGACCGGGGCATCAACTCCCCCGATCTTTAGAACATGACGTGACTTCGGTAATTCCCCAGGCTGTCTTGCCTTCGTCCCTGTTGCCTCAGTTCACACAAGCCGTAGACACCCGTCGAAATGGAAGAAAGCTCATCATGGAGTTTTCCCTTAGTTTTGATGAACTGTAAAAATATACCTGAATCAGCCATTCCGGGTTTGCTTATTAGCATGTTGGTTTGTTTTTTTGAAGTTTCCATTTTCTTAATTTCACTTCTGCTGAAGGATAATGATAACACTGGAGTTGTAAACTGCTGTCAGCTCCACTATCAGAAGAAAAGTAAGAATGAAATTATTCCCCACAAAGGAAGATTTCACTCTCTTGGAATCAAAAACCGAGAAGTCATGAAATGCACACGGGGCCTTTATTCATGTGAACCAAAGAACGAAAACTGTATTTCAGCAAAAGTAGTCCAATCTGAATTTTGCTCATTAATGATCAAATATTTATTTCCAAATTATAGCATCAACTTACAGGAACAAAAGCTCACCAATGGCCCAGAAAAATGGTTTGGTCTCTCTGGGAGAAGAAAAACGTCTTTGCCACCAGGGCAAGGAATCTGTTATTCTGTGTAGCTTTCAGAAGAGAGGTCGCACGTTTCCTTATTGATTTTACTTCCTATTTGGTAGCAAAATAATGTGAGAAGAGGCAGTGAACATCCCTGGCGACAAGCCCAGATGTTGAAAAATATGTGTCGGGACATTTCTGAGTCCCATCTTTTTCCCAGAGATTTCATGGCAGATGAGCCTTGGCACCCTACATCATCGGGGACACGACCACATGGGCACACTTTAGGAGGGAGTTTTCTGACAACCCATGACTAACAAACACACCAGTTGGGTTCCAGCTGTGTGCCTGGAATTCCCTAGTATTCCTGTCCCACAGCCCGGTGGCTCCAGCCAGTGGTTCCCGGGAATTTGTCGCCAAGGCACAAGCAGGCCACACGAGGAAGCCATGCCCCCTATTCGCCCTTGTTTGTACGAGGAGGTAAGGAGAGGGGTCATTCCATTCCAGCGAAGGTTAGAGGAGTAGAGAAGGGATTTTAAAGAGCTGCACTAAACTCTACCTCTAAAACGAATAATACGGTATATGTTAACTAAATTGAATCTAAATAAAAAATAAAAACTGCAGTGTGGATGATTTGATCTGAAACAATTTTGAATATCCCTGTGTCCTCAGGCAACATTAGAAATACCGAGAAGCTGAGCTATGACAAGCAACGCCAGTATGAGATCCTGGTGACCGCCTATGACTGTGGACAGAAGCCCGCCGCTCAGGACACGCTGGTGCAGGTGGATGTGAAGCCAGTTTGCAAGCCTGGCTGGCAAGGTGGGCCATCTCTTGTCAGTCCTGTTGAGTGAAGGCAGCTTGGCTTGGTGTATAGACGGGGCTGACCTGTCCTAAAGATCATCACAACCTATAGCTAGAGGAATTTTTTAAGTGTGGTCATGCTGCTGCAGAAATAGAGTAGCTTGTTGATTCTTACAACTCCAGGGTGACATATCATCCTCATTTTACAGCTGAGAGTGTCCCAGGCAACTCGTCTACTGTCACGTGCCCCGTTTGTCCAGTGCGCCCTTTCTAAAATCTCATGACACTTTGGAATCGATAGTAATTATTGCACAGTGCTTAGGAGAAAGCACCCGCAAGCCTATTCACTTTATCTAAGGGAAGGAGTCTAGCTGGAATGCCTCAAGTTTGCATCATCACTCCTGGGGCAGGTTGTCCTGTTCTTTGGGCTGGCTCAGAAGGCGTACGGGCAGAATCCAGCCTTTGGATGAAGGAGTTTCTCAAATGTTGGTTCTGGGAATGGAGAAGCATCAGCCTGAGGTAGAGGTGGATTTTTGCCGTGGTGTAGATATTTTGGTGTGCAAAGACCGAGCAGGGGTTCAGGTTCCCCCGAGGTGACACAGGTGTAGTGCTGACCTAAAGGAAATGAGGAGCACGAGGCCAGTTGCATAGAGGGATCTCGCAGAGAACTGGATGGTTTATGGAATACCAGTAGCTCTCGTGGTGACGCCAGTATTTCAGTGGCCGGGCCAGGAGGCTGGCGGTATCCCTGCCCCCATTTCGGTGGCTCAGCCATTGCAGTTTCGGCTTCCTGGGTCACTGCAGCTCGCCGGCTGCCACCCACTCGAAACTTAGGGCATTTCACCGAGTCTCCATTTTGTGGCTTTGTCTACTGTCTTCCCTTCTTGTGTCTTGAAGCTTCAGGCCCCTGTTATAGTCTACCTGTTTCTCTTTCTCTCTGTATATTTCATTCTTAAATTGCCCTAGAGAGAGTGTCATTAGCCATGTTAAGCATCTGTATTTCTTTTGGACAGACTGAGGCCAGGATACCACATAGGTCACGGTCAGACTTGGAATGGCTGCCTGTGAGTCAAGCATTCATTCTCAGGGCGCACAGCAAAGACACCTGAGGACCCACCTGGGGTCACTCCCCTCAGAAGGCAGCTCTCCAAGGGCTCCTCCCCCCACACAACTTTATCGCCCATAATCTTTCAACTAGAAAAATGGGAGGTGGTAATTAAACCCACCTCTGGAGAGAGCCAGAGACATTTGCCTTTGAACAAAGTAGGGAAGATGAAACGCCCAGTAGAGGAGTCACAGGTAAGACAGATGAGACATAGGGGCACCTGGGTGGCTCAGTTGTTAAGCATCTGCCTTCGGCTCAGGTCATGATCGCAGGGTCCTGGGATCAAGCCCCGCATCGGGCTCCCTGCTCTGCAGGAAGCCTGCTTCTCCCTCTCCCACTCCCCCTGCTTGTTTCCTGCTCTGCCTCTCTCTTTCTCTGTCAAATAAATAAATAAAATCTTTAAAAAAAAAAAAAAAGACAGATGAGACATAAAGAACAAAAGATAGAACCATCTTTGTGTCGCCTATTAGGATTAAGCAAGAGACAGAGAAAAAGGAGCAAGCCAGAGTGGGAAACTATGTATCACCAACCTCGGGGAGCCTGGGCTCTGGTTGGTATAATTCACTTAACCCCAAGGAACCTGAGGGCAGGACTCCGTCTCTCTTGTTCCGCGCTAAATTTCTCTGACTTAGCACATATCTGACCCATGATAGGTGCTCAAGAAATAGCCATTGAGGGGCACCTGGGTGGCTCAGTCGGTTAAGCGACTGCCTTCGGCTCAGGTCATGATCCCGGAGTCCCTGGATCGAGTCCCGCATCGGGCTCCCTGCTCGGCAGGGAGTCTGCTTCTCCCTCTGACCCTCCCCCCTCTCATGTACTTTCTCGCTCTCTCAAATAAATAAATAAATAAATCTTTAAAAAAAAAAAGAAATAGCCATTGAATGAATGAATGCATGAATGAAAAGCTATTAGAGTAAAGAAGTACTCAGCTTATTTTATTTTAACTTATAAGGACTGAGCCAGTGAAAGTCTAGCTTTTGAAAAGAAAGCTTGGAAAGAATATAAAAGCCTTCTAAGCAGGGCACCTGCTCATAACGGGATTTTCAGTGGGGAAAGTAAAACACAAAGCTATATCTGGAGAAAGATCCCAATGTTTTTTGTCTTTGATAAATGAGACACCTACAGATTGGGAATACATTTTGTACCTATATTTAAATGCAATTTCCTAACAGAGTTTGTACTCACTTCAGTGTTAAATGTATGCAAAGAAAATCATGTTAATAACGTTGAGTCCTGTGTGTGCAGCTTGTGTGGGGCGCCTAGCCCTCTGGGGCACAGTGCTATTTGTCACCCAACTGTGAGCTCCCGGGGGCAAAGGTCGTGCCCATTTGCTCTGTCCCCAGTGCCCAGCACAGGGCCGGGCGCCATGCACGTGGTCAGCAGGTGGCTGGATGGATGAATGAAGAGTGAAAAATGCGCCTTTCTGTGGAAGGAAGAAAAAGGGAAACAGCAACTCCCTGTATCCGTTCACTGTGTCAGACCAAACCGTTTAAGCATGTGTAACATCAGAATCAACTACTTTATGGGGGCTTCCCTGCCTAGTGAGCCAGCCTTTGGTGGCAGACGCTGACACGGGATTCTGCATCATACCCCTCCTCCCTCCAGCTTAGTACCTCTAGAAGCCGCTAGGTCTCTCTCCCCAGCCTTCATCCCAGCAGGCCCTCAGATCATAGGCAGGTCGTCCAGGCTCTCTGCTATGCGTAGTAGGGCTCACACTGCCTTCCAGCAAGTCCCGTCCCAGCACCCAGACCTGGAGAACAGTCCTCTCCTTCCAGCTGACGGGTCCATTTCATTCCTGCCCTTGGGCAGCTCTCATCTCCAGCTCACCCATCTCCACCCAAGGGAGGCCCTGTCCTCTGCTCTACCCCAGGTCAGGGCTGCAGCCTCATTGCTGAAGTGTGCCTTTCTCCAGGGAAGATCAAACGCCCTCTGGTCCCTAGTGTGTGTCTCTCGTCCAATCCCCTCTCCCAGCTTCACAGAGCAAACTGGAGTGGGCCATGTTTCGCTGGTTTTCTTTTCTAACCACAGATGAAACATGCCGCCCCTCACCCTGAGAGGTTGTCTGGTCCCTAGGGGACAGGGCAGGTTCTTCTTGAAGCTGGTGCAGGGTGAAGCCTGCACTGTATAGAAGAGAGTAAGGAAGCCAGTCTGGCTTGCAGAGGTGGTTGGAACTGTGGAGAGGTGGGAAGCAAGTTTGGAGAGGTCTGAGTTAGGGGAGGACCGGCAGTCAAGATTTTGAATGCCAGGGTCAGGAGCTACAATGATCCCCAGCCCCTCAGAGCCAGCCGTGAGTAAGGGGTCGGCGGTATGTGCCAGGGGTAACTGCCCAGGAGAACAGAGGCTCCTCCCAGAGCTGATTTCCCACAAACAACAAGAGTCACCAAGCAAACACAGTTTGGCAGTTCAAATTCTTGTACCTGTTCTTAGGCATTTCCCTCCAGGCAGGAGGGGATTGCAGCACAGTGCAAGCAATCTATCATGCTCAGGAGCCTCCTGTCTCCCGGGAGCCCGCCAAGTCGGCACCATCTTCCCTTGCTGTCGTCAGCTGCTCCCAGGAGCTGTCCTCGAGGAGGGAGGGACCCTGCGCACAGCTCGAGCCTCCCCTGCCTTCCCAGGCTGCTGAGGGACTGCTTCCAGATTCCTGAGGTGCCCCAGGGCGTGGCCCTGTTTTCCAGGAAGGTGGGGTTGCAGCTTTCCCAGCATGCTTCTGGCCTTACCCAGCTGTGCACAAGGACATCACGGACCCTTGGCTCCACGGCCACCTGCCATTCAGACCTCAGCCAAGGCATTGTCTCCTTTGGCTACGGTTTTCCATTCTCTGTCTTTTTTCTGTGGCTGGGTCTTGTCTTCCCAGAAACGATATGAGTTTTGTTCTCTCTGCTGTATTCTGAGATTGTAAGTCTGAATAGGTGGTCGGGGTCAGCACACTCCACATGGGGAGGTGGGGCTTTGCCCAAGGGAATGTCACTCCCATTCCCAGCTGCCCAGAGAAAATGGTGGTCTGAGCACCTTCTAGACCTGTGTGAGCGGAAGGGAGAATGAAATCTCTGTGTGTTGTCCTGAGCCTTGAGAACTCATGGTATCCCTATAGCAGCTCTTACTCATGATGAAAGAAGATTCTAGAGGAAGCAGGGAAAATGTGTACCTGCTGTGGGAGACATGCTAAGGCCTGGCTTGTGCCCTGCCTCTCATGCTAGACATTTGCAGTCTTTGTAGTGTCTGTTTCCCCGTTGCCAAGCAGTTTTATGTGTGCGAGCCTGAACCCCGAGCGGGTACTGAGGACTTCGGGAAGAATCCACTTCTGTTCATGGGATCAGAGCACCACAGAGGATGTAGTGCCCTCAGAGGCCATCGGGATGGCAACGGATCCAGTGAGAGCTGATCCTGTGGACCCTTCCTTCTCGGGGCCACAGACTGCGCCTTAGAGGATCATTTGTAATTTGGTTGCTGATGTGGGTTTTTTGTGTTTGTTCAGTTATGTTAAGTTGGGAAACTCTTTATGCCTTCTTTCATTGTCCTTTATAATCCCGTAGCCCATCTCTTTCTACGTGGCAAGCTGAAAAGCTTGTCTTCAGAACACTTACTCAGTGTATTTTCCCTTTTATTGATGGAGGTCCAATTCTGAATCTGTTATCTGCTCCCGCCTGTCGGGACCCAAAGTTCAGTATTTCATGTCCCTTTACAGAAACAGTTTCTCTCTGGAGAGAGCCACTGCCCACTGCCCTGGTGGCCCATCCCCATTTCTCTCCCAGACATGTTGCTGACCAGACATACAGCCCTTCTGGATCCAGAGTTCCCATGTCGGATCGGGTTTGCAGACTCCTGCCCCCACTGGACCCCATCTCTGCTTGCCCCCCTTATCACTGAGCACAAGCCCAGGGCGGTCAGCGGCCCCTCCCCCAGCACCTGTCCACCAGGCACTGCCAGTTCCTAGACTTCCTCTCACGGGCCCACTTCCCGCTCCCTTTACCTTCACAGTAAGGTGCCCCATGTCAGACAGAAAGAAACAGAGATGCCGCCACGTAATGAGCCACTTTTTCTCCGCTCCCTGGGCTTGAATAGTTCTCCAGGTGCGTCAGACCGTCTCAGTATTTCCGGCCATCAGGCCTTCGTCGGGAGGGAAGGGTGGTATCTGATAGAGCAGAATGTGCCCAGCAGTGCCTGGGCACCGGGGTAAAATGCAGATTCTGACTTCAGCAGTCTGGGGCGCCTCCGCATGTTGCTGGGCCATGGCCTTCACATTGAACAAGAAGGTCACTCGGAAAATATTTACTGAACACCTAGAGTGTCTAGGACTTCTGTGTGGAAAGGACAGCAGCATGAAAGCTGCTGGTGGAGATTAATTCTCCCTTAGCTATTTGCATTGTGAGATAACAGGAGTTGACACACACCCGCCACAGGGCAGGACACGTTGCCGAGTGAAGTCCCTCACCCTTTCCTGAGGCCTGCTGTATGCTCAAGGCCAGGGGTACAGAGACAACATGACCTAGCAGGGCTCGTAGTACAGGAGATAAGGACAATGCTCAGGACAAAAGCTCTGGTGGAGGAGGTTTTGGGGACACAGAGGAAAGATGCTTAACCTTGGTGGGGCCGTGGGGAGATGTGCCTGGGCCAAATCTTGAAGGACAATAGTTTGAGCACAGAGAAGAGTATTCCAGACTAGGGGACAGATGTCAGGAAGGTGGGAAGGAGTGTGGTGTGGCTGGGACATGCAGGAGAAGGCTGGATGGGCTGATGGGGACCAGGTCATGGAGAAGGGCCTCCTGTGTTACCCCAAGGGCACTGGGGAGCACAGAAGCTTTCATTACCCGGTGTGGTGAGGGGGGTCTTGGGGAAGAAGGACTCCTTGGCCCACCACACAGATGGTGGCAAAGATACAGAGACTGCGGCAGGGAGACCAGCTGAAAAGGATGATTAATCCTGAGTGCACTTTTAGATGGAGCACTTCTGGAAAAGTATCTAAAGTCATGTCTTTCTTTTTTTTTTTAAAAGATTTTATTTATTTATTCATGAGAGACATAGAGAGAGAGAGGCAGAGGGAGAAGCAGGCTCCCAAGGAGCAGGGAGCCCGATGCGGGACTCAATCCCAGGACCCTGTGATCATGACCTGAGCCAAAGGCAGACGCTTAACCATCTGAGCCAGCCAGGCGCCCTAAAGTCATGTATTTATTCAAAAGCCAATTCAAAGTACTAGACAGCAAAGGAAGTCAGATTTTCAGGCAAATCCCATGAGACCCCACAGGCAAGGGGACGAGGCTGGCGGCTAAGCATGTCTGAGGTAGAAAAGACCGCTGCTGAGCTTCGTCAAGTAGATGTCCCCGTCCCCTCTGCAGCCATCCACTTGTTCACCACCCTGACAAGGGGAAAAGAATTCCAGGCCCCAGGGGTCAGCTGGCTTCACCCTGCCCTTTCCAAAATCAGATCCATTATTGAGCAAGTACACTGAAGAGCTGGCTTAGGCTTAACTACATGAAAGCCATTGAGGGGCGACCGGTGGCTCTGTCAGTTAAGCATCTGCCTTCGGCTCAGGTCCTGGATGGAGCCCCGCGTCCAGCTCTCTGCTTAGCAGGGAGTCTACTTCTCCCTCTCCCTCTGCCTGCTGTTCCCTCTGCTTGTACGCTCACTCTCTCTCTCTCTGTCAAATAAATAAATAAAATCTAAAAAAAACAAAAACAAAAACAAAAGAAAGGCATTGATTTCAAATCATAGGGTGATAAGCCCAGAAGGTACCCAGATTGGCTTAGAGACGGGCAAGGCTCCGAAGGTCAAGCTGTGTTCATCTGAGGATGCATGATGGCGTTACCCTTAATGCAGGTCGAGGCACAAGGGCATTGTCAGGATGACAGCAGAACGGATGGCTCCTTCCCCTCAGTTCTGTCCCTCACTGTACTGCCAGCGTGTTCCAGATTCCACCACTACTGTACCAACTGTTTTGTTCTAAAGGATAATTCTCCCCTTAAAATGTACATGCCTCTTGTAGGAATCAGTATGAACCCAGTGGTCAGCAAGGTAGAGCCCACAAGCCAAATCTAATTGACCACTTGTTTTTGTACTACTGTGAGCTAAAAAATGATTTGTGCCTCTTAAATGGTTGGAAAAAATCAAAAGACAAATAATACTTTAGGCCACATGAAAATCACATGAAATGTAAATTTTAGTGCCCATAAATAAAGTTTTATTGGCATACTGCCACACTCCTCCATTTACATATTATCTCATGGCTACTCTTACACTGTAACAACAGAGCTGAGCAGCTTCGGCAGAGACCAGATGGCCCCCAAATCCTACATATTTACTCTCTGGCTCTCTCCAGAGAAAGCTTGCTGACACCTGTGTGAAGCTATTATCATCCATTGACACCTTAGTGAGAAGTAATTTACTGGAGTACCTTGGACAGCCTAGAAAGAATGAAACACCAAATACACAAATTTAGACAGAGGCAAAGGAATATGAGAGTCCAAAATAAGGTTCTCTGCACGGAGGACAGGAATAACCCTGTGAAATAAACAAGTCTAGCCCATTTTACAGATGAGGAAAACTTAGGGTAAGAGAGCTTGAGTGACTTGTTCAGTATCTCATAGCTGATAAATGGCAGAGATCAAATTCGAGTTTATATCAGCCTACCCCAGAGGACACTGAGATGGCAGGAGGAAGAAGGATAGAATAAGCAGTTTGGGAATTTCCAAAGGGGCACGTAACCAGCTCTAAAAGGGCATCTCGGGAGACCATTCAGAAGAGAAGCAACCAGGGGCACCTGGGGGGCTCATTCAGTTAAGCATCTGCCTTCGGCTCAGGTCATGAGCCCCCGGGTCCTGGGATGGAGCCCTCCATCGGGCTCCCTGCTCAGCAGGGAGTTTGCTTCTCCCTCTCCTTCTGCCTGCCACTCACCCTGCTTGTGTTCTCTCTTTTCTTTCTCTCTGTCAAAAAAATAAATAAGATCTTAAAAAAAAAAAAAGAAGAAGAAGAAGCAACCTAAGGGCCCTCAGGCACCATAGTTCACCTCTCAGTCACCTGATCTACAAAATGGTGATGAGACTTACCTTGAAAGGGTAGCTACAGTTCAATGAGGAAAGCGCATGTGGCACCTAAGGGGTGCTCCCACACTCATTGTCTCCTCTCCCTGCCCTGCCCTGAAGCACCCTTTCTAGATTGAGATTGGTCTGGTGCACCGTTGCCTTGAAATGACAGCTCATGGGAAAATAAACCCACACTTGTGGACAGTCCATCCATCTCTCAGATACTTTTTGCCCGAACCTGAAGTTGCTTCTGGTGATCACATGGGCCAGAGAAACATAGCATGAGCCTGAGATGTACATAAAGCTTCAAACCCAAAGATGACAGACTCAAGTGTGGCAACTCACACCAGAGCAGGAGGGCTACCTTCTCCTGTAAGAGACTTGAACGTGAAAATTATCCAACATCCACCCTCCCATTCATCAGTAGCTGGCTTTATTTGAAATTCATCCCCAGGGGCTCTGCTCCTTCATCCTCCAGGTGTTCTCCACCTTCAGGCTCCTCCTGTCCTCTTGACTTCTCCCTTTGCCATATTCTCTCCTCTCCCTGTGTCCCCCTTCTCCACAATCATCCCCTCCCCCTCCATTCCTTTGATATTCATCCTCTGATCCCTCCCCATCACTGGGGAAGGTGCTGGGGCCCCAGGGGTGAAGGAGTAAAGTATAAACCAGTGAAGACAGAGTGGGTGGGAGTGAGAAGGGCTCAGGTCAACCCTTAGCCCCATCGTGATTGGCCACAGCCTTTGCTGAAGTCACTTCGCTGGCTGGGCCTAGGTTTCCTCAACTGTTGATTGAGAAGCATAACTCTTGGCTTAATCATTTTGTAGGATTGTAAGGAAGCCAAAAGAGGTCCTATGTTTGGAAGTGCTTTACAAAATTTAGATTACCATGCAAACAATGTTATGATTAAAATTGGTAAAGTAGGTACCATCATATAAATGAATACACACGTGCGTGCATGCACGCGCATGCGTGTCCGCACATGCACACGCACACACACACACACACACTGAAATTCATAGAATTGGGTAAGACTATGTGGCTTGAGCTTCGTGCTCTTGATTTTAGAGCTTTAGATTGGACCAAAGGAGACAGTGGGGTGCGGTGTGTGGGAAAAGCACAGTCTGGGGGGCTGGACACACAGGCCTCAGTCCCTCCTGGGCTCTAAGCTGTGCTCCATCCTTGGGAAAGTCACTCCTGCCTAGTTCAGCTTCTTCACTTAGAAATGGAATAATGCCTTCTGAGGAGCAGATGCAAGGCTGCCTGTGGAATGCCGTGCTCATAACCACCTACACAGGGGGCCCAATGAACAGCAGCTCTTCTTAGTTCCCTTTATTCTGATTTTTTTTTAAGTCACAATAGAGCACTTTCTCCCCAGATAATTGGAAAAGCTGTCACTGAAGCCAAATTCCACTAACTCCAGCAATGTGACCCCAGGGCAGCTGCTCCTGGGTCTGCTCAGATCTGCCAGGCGAGCATCCGAGCTCCTGGCAGAGGGCCTCCAGGGGCACGCCGCCATGAATAACGGCCTGTTTTGACATCACTGACACAGCCAATCATTAAGGTGCAACAAATGGTTTCTGTACAGGATGCTGATTTACCTACTCGGTGGCGTCTTAATGTGCTTAAAGACCGGCTAGAAAATAGCATGCCTGCTCGAGCCTGTTTCCACCTGGCTCCCCTGGGCCTCCGTGTGAGCATGAGTGGAAATGGGCCTCGGAGGTTTCTGGGGCCGATCATCTCAGCCCTAAGGGAGAGAGGGGTGCAGGAGGACTGCGCTCATCCCAAACAGAGCTCAGTCAGAGTAACGGTCACCCGTATGTAAGCATTTACTCTTTGCCAAACCCTGTCTAATGGTGATGCATGTACTTGCTCCTTTACTCCTCACCATCCCCTGAAAGCTGCTATTTTCCCATTTGGCAGATGAGAACACTGAAGTTAAGATGCTCGCCACACAGCTAGTTACGTCCAGGACCTGCATCCCGCCCAGTCCTCTCTGTCTGCAGACGCAGAGCTCCTGCCCCTTCACCTATAATGTGTCTCAAAGCAAAGGAGAACACTGGCCACCTTTTGAGATCATTGCAAGCTATATCGAGAAAAATTATATAGTTAGAATCCTTCCTTGATATTGTAAGGAAAATGTGTGATTGGACATCAGGGCAGCCTTGAGAGAGGACTGTGACTTGTAGAGTTGGGGGAGGGGTGGTGGCCAGGAGGTAGCACTCTTGCCACACAAGCCCACCTCAGGGACCTGCCTGCATTCAGAATAGCAAGGCCATCTCTTGGCCTTCTTAGATGACCCCTTAAAGACCCCAAAGGGTATGGGGCTTGCCCAAGGACACACAGATGCTGAGAGGGGGAGCCATGCATGGTATTGGGTTTTCTGACTCAGAACCCATGCTCTGTCCCTTCTCTCCGTAGACCCGGGTCTGCCCCAGAGCCACACACAATCAGCCTCTTCCACTGATAGTTCTTTTGAATATTTGCAGCCTACGAGAATTTCTCCCTGCAGGGAGTCCACAGAGGGCCAGGCTTCAGAGGGGTGGCTCTGAAGACAGAAAGAGCAGAGTTCAAATGCACGTTATCTACCCCGTCCTGGCTCAGGGACATTAGGCAAGCCATTTAACGTCTGTGAACCTTCAGATATGGCAGCTGCAAAGTGGGGTTCTTGTACCTATCTCAGAGGGTCATCACAAGGTAGAATCGCTCCGGGCACGCAGGAATGGCTCGACGGTACCAGCAAGGGGGGATGCAGGGAGAGAAGGACTAGAAGCTACTGAAGTGGGTTTTGGAGTCAGGCCAGACTTTGGGTGCCATTTTCTGACTGTGTGACCTTGGGGAGGTCTTCGACATCTTGGCCTCAGTTACGTCATCAGTAAAATGGCCCCGCTCTGACTGTCTTCCTCAGGTGGATGCCATGCTGACTGCTAACACATGTGAGAAGCCCAGCATCCAGCACAGAGCCCATTAAGTGGTGGTTTTCTTCCTGCTGTCTGCATCACTGAGTGGGAGGACAGCCCTAGCCAGCCTAGACACCAATATCATGTGCATGCCATCCAGACACTGGCGTGCTAGTGATAAATGTGAGCCACGGCAGGCTGCCGCACCTCTCCTTGCCACACTTGTCCCCACCTCTGAAGTGGGCAGAATCGTGTCCCCTTCTCCCCACACCCACTTCACATGGGGCTTGGTAGATAGAGCGACAATGTGCATATCATATCCCTTCAAATGCCATTACAGGGGCTTGGAGCTTTGACCCTCTCTAACCATGCAGAGGGCCAGCCGTGGTCCTGGCACACCAGAGAGGCTGTCCAAGTTTCCATTTAACTCAGGGAACTTTGCTCAGGCCCAACTCTGTGCGAGGTGGGTGCTGAGTCTCTGGGGACCATAAGCTGGAGTAGTGGGGTGGGGGCAAGCAGGTGAACAGATCATGAATAGATCATTCCAATACAGGGAAGTCGGAGCAGTGGCCAGGGGACCCAGGGGCTATGAAAGCAGAGAGCAGGGGCGCCCAAGGCTTCAGGAAGGCTTCCCAGGGGAGGTGTCATGAGGCTCAGATCTGAGGGGTCAATACAATTTTCCAGGTGTGCTGGGGTGTGGGGAAGGAGGCAGTATGGGAAGGAGCAGGGGGGAGTATCCCCAGGAGAGCTTGGTGCTTAAAAGCTGCACCTTGCAGGGACCTGTTTACATCCCCTGTTCTGCTCAGCATCTCTTGCGTTATGGCTGACAGGGGATAAGAATTTTGGTTGCACAAAAGGATTTGGAGAGAATTGAGCAGAGATAGATGAACTATTGTTTATTTTCTTGTTTGTTTTCATGACAAAAGTGAGATTTCCAGTGCAGATAGTGGATGAAGTAGATAGAACTTTCCAGAGAGATTCTATAAGGCTGTGAGAATAACAACCAGAATTCACCTGGTCTCCCCGCTGAGGCTCCTTTCTTCTCACCTCTCTCGGGGTTCCAGCCAGCCTCGGCCCCTGTGGCCTAGGTACCTTCAAGCATGTGTAGTTGGTGCCCTGAGCTGGGAGGCTGGTGTCTGCTGGTCAGGTGAAGCAGGGCAAGGCCTTACCATGGGAGATGCAGGCATGGGCAAGTGAGTGTGAGCAGAATGGGAAGTTCAGAGAGGCCTGGGGGGTCTGTAGGTGCCCGATCGGACCATGGGCCAGTATGAGGAACCTGTGTGGGACCTCTAGAGACTAGTACGCTCTGAGGAAGACTCATTTCTGATAACCTGGTGGGTGGAGGTCAATATTTAGAGTAAAATGTGACCTTATTTTCAGTGACGGTTTAGGACAAGTAGGTTGTCTGGTTAGCCGTGTCTCAGCAACCAGGCATTTGCTGGAGGCCAGAAGCCCCTCTGCATCTCCCAATGCCAGTGTCTATCTCCAGCCCGAGACCCTGCCTCTCTGGATGAGAGCAGCCAACTGCACACAGAAGTTCTGTGTTCTGCTCCAGAGTGTGAGTTAACAAGCAGGAATGGGGCCACCACAACTTCCTGTGAGCATTTTTAAATTATGAAGTGTTTTATGCTCATCCAATGATGACTTTTGAAAAGTATACTAATCAATAAGAATTGCCCATGATCCAATTAATGCCGCGTCATCAATGTGATGGTATACATTTCTCCCTCCATAGTCATTTCAACTTTGTGTTCTTTTCCCACGTACCTTGACGCCTTAAGTATTGTCATACATCATAGAACCTCCCCACCCCCTCTGCAGCTGCATCTATTCCCTCACAGAAGGTCAGATGAGCTTGTCTGTGTCCTTGCAGTTAGATGGAGCCCTGTGATTGATTTTAGCTTGGCTCCATTTTTCTTTTTCTGTGCACCTCTGAATATCTTTGTGCAAAAGTCTTTGCATTTTGAGTCACTTTCAGGAGTCTATCCCCTGGTCCAAGGTATATGGGCATTTCTTGGCCTGAGATGCATTCTGCCAAGCGCTGGTCTGATCATTGGTAATGGCTTATGCGGCCCACCGGCAGAGGGAGCGACACCCCCCCCACCTTCACCCACATGCTCTCTCAGGCTTCCTGTGTGTTTGACCGACTCTGCGGACTTGTACCATATTTTCTGAAGAGATGATAATTTGGTTCCAATTTTAGAATGCCGCTCAGTGAAATGAAAAGTACTGCAGGACTGGAATATCACCTAGAGTCATGGTCCTTTTATTTAAAAAATAAAAAAGTTTTGCAACCATGGACAACTGATCTCTAGATTAAAGAGATCTATACTACTGGAGAATAAAAAGTATACATAGGATACCTTTTCAAAAAGACGGAAAGTGTGCGCATGAAAAAACCATACTCTTTCCTTTGCAAATGCTTTTTAAAGCCATAAAGGTAAAGATTCTTGAAGAATGGCTATTCCATCTTGCACCAATAGTACATTTGTCCCAAGATAAGAAAATTGCCCAGAAAAAATGTCCATGTTTATTAGACATAGGAGAGAAGAGTTTCTATCAATCCGAGAGAAAGTACCCTGGTTGGTGGAGTTAATGATTTCCCCCCTGGGAGAATTATCTTTCAGAAAAGCTGCTCTTCAGTTGCCTGTTTTCTGCACCTTTCCAGCATCAATTCTGCGTGCTGTGTTTCGTTTGGGAGCTGAGAAGCATGGGAGTGGAGGATCTTTGGAGAGGAAGGGGTTGGGGAGAAAGTAGCAGCCAAGCTTTGGGTGGGAGTCCCAGTTTCAGAGCACGACTGGTTCATCTCAATAGCAGCATGAACAGCTCCCCCAAGAGCCCCAGGGAGCTTGGGAACACACGGGCTTTGAAGAGGTGATGCGTGACACCAGCAAGCTCAGAGGCTTGTTGAGGAACTGAGGCACTCATACTGGCATCACAGAGCCGCACCGAAGAGAAGGGGTCCCCTCACAGCACGTGGATGGCCAGGGGATAGCTGCATGGGGGACACGGCATCCAGGGGCTCGAGCCAGGCATGGGAGCAAAGCAGAACCCGAAGGCTGTGTGTAGACCCGAGGGCCCTGGAGAAGCAGCACGCAGAGCGAAGCCAAACCTGCCCGGCAGCAGGTGGCAACAAGATCCTCAGTCCAGAGAGGCTGGAGCGAGCAGGAGGATCCAAAGGAATGAGCAAGGAGCAAGTCTGACAAGAGCAGGAGGGCCAAGGGAATTCCCTGAGCCCTGGAAGCTGGGCAGGTGCCTTTCATGGAGCATCCTTGTTGTTCATTTCCCAAATATTCAGTGAGAACCTACAGTGTTCCAGAAACTGCACCAGGCACTGGAGATTTTAAAACTAATAAAACAGACACAGACCCTGCTCTCGTGGAACCTCTGATGAGGGTAGGGGGATAGAGAGTCACAGACAAAAAACAATTAAGAAATAAATGAATAGTTTATTCTATTGGTCAAAGCCAGTCACATGGCTAAGCCCCAAATCAATGGGACCTGGGTATGTACCCCTTCCACTGGGAAGAGGGCATGGTCAGGAGCAATAATCTAATACACACAATGGGAAGTGGTTCTCTCTCCAACCTGAGCCCTGGGCCCTCCATCTGTGGTTCTTCTGGGACTAGAATCTGGGCTTTGCCCTGCAGAAGGTAAAGAAAGAAAACACAGCTTGTTCTGAATTCACTTGGTATGAAGTCCTACCCTGCTGGGTCAGGTTCCAGGCAGCACAGAGGTCTCCCTCTGGGCATCCTGTAGAGGGGGCAGAAATCCTGTCTTAGCCCCCGTCTGGCTGCTGGGACCCAGGAATGCAGTGGGAGAAGGGATAGAAGTTCATTGCTCAATATTGTTTGGGCTAGTGGCTTCCAAGTCTGTCTGTGCATCCTGATCACTTGGGGGGTTAGTTAAAATGACAGATTCCAGGCCCTCACCCTCAAAACCATCCACTGGGAATCTCCTAAGGTGGGGCCCAGGAATTAGTGTTTATAGATGTTTTTCCAGTGATTCTCCTGAGGCCAGCCCTAACCCTGCACCTGTCTATAGACAATAATTTTGGGGGGACACAGTGTGAGCCCCCCGATAGATGATGTACATTGCAAAGCCCGCTAATTGGGGAGGAGAGAACGTGGCTAGGCTGGCGTGATCATGGAGGACTCCCTGGAAGAGGAGCTGGACATATTACAATTGGGCAATGGTGACCAGTGTAGATTAGAAGGACAAAGAGAGGTGAGATAGGAAGTAGTCATAGTGATTGGACCAGGTGAGAAGTGATGATAGCCTTAAACTAGAGTGGAGAGACACCAGTCTTGGGAGCCCTCTAAAATTCAGAAGCAGGAGACCTTACTGGCCCTTTGCGTGTGGAGGGTAAAATGTTGCAATGCTCTGAAGTACTGCCTTCTAGGTTTGAAGCCTTTGGAAGTAAGGTTTAGGCCATGATGATGACAGGGTATTCTCTAGGGCCATGCTTCTTAAATCCTCGGTGGTGCAGGACCAGGGTCTTTCCCCAATCAGTCATGTACCATAATTTTGTAAAAATATAATAGAAACAAATTTCTGGGAAAATGAAATAAATAGCAAAGATGTTCAAAATATAAACCAAAATGTTTATTTTTATTAGAGTCAACAAATATAAACTCACTCTGTCACATGGCTATACAAGTTTTTAAATGCTTATTGTCCATTTCCCTACTGACCTCATCTCAGACCCGGAACAGGCAATTCAGGGACCAAACTGGTCTGTAGGCGACAGCGAATAGCATTGTTCTAGCAACATGGCCTTGCCCTTACCCTGCACACAATCTGAAATGGTTTGGATCATCTTTCCAACGTAGTCTCAGCACGCCGTCCTTCCATGGTCCTTGCCTGATGGCGCTGGCTCTCCTGGCTGACCGTGACCAGGGGATGAAGAGGGGATGATCGCAGCCTCTGGCTGTAGCCGGCAGCTGGGGGGCAGGAAGCTGTCTGCCGTTTGCCAGGTGCTCCCAGAACAAGGCTTGCAAGTGTCTGCCGGTGCGCATGACTCCGAGATCACCCCAGGGGAAGGCGCGAGGGTGTTCCCAGGCCAAGGAGTCCCGGTGTGGATTTGAGACAAAATGAAAGCCCCTCTGCCATCACGGAACCAGAGAGAACTTCATGGGCAGAACCAAAGTTGAGGACAGATTTCTAGTTGTTCCATTTGGCATTTATTAAGATGTCTCGGGGCTGAGGGAGCTACTAAAAGGGTTGAAGGTACGTGAGGTTTTCCAGAATTGGAACCACATGTAAGGGCAATTTCATCACCATATACGCTCGCCCGCAGACACTCAAATTCAGGCTGGGGTGTGTGCACGCGCACGCACACACGCACACACACAGCAGCCGCGTCTTGAATCGTTCCCATTTTAATGCCTGGCAGGCTGTCATTTGGCGGCTGGCTAGGGGCTAGGTGGGCCGTCCCACGGGGACAGCAACAAAGGTTCCCTGGGTCCAGATGACCACCTTCCTCGCCTCTGACAGCCAGAATGGGACTGGGGCGGGTGCTGGTTTCCATACACTCGCTCACTCGTTCCTGAGCGCCTCGTATGGGTCAGGCACTGCACAGTGATGTACAAGTTTCCTCCGGGGCACAAATAGGCCGTAATCGAATAAGTAAGCAATTCTCCAGAGGGGAGGACAGGAGGGGGTGGGTGGAAGCAGGGTGCTGGTCATCAAGGTGTGGCCCAGGAGGCCCCCTTTACAAAGGCACGTTTCAGTTGAGGCCTGGAGGCAGACGAGCACCAGCCACAGGAAGGGCAGGAACGGAGCACGTCCCTGAGGCCTGGAGGATTAACGGTGATATGGGCATGGGGGTGTTTTTCCCCTCCCTTGCTCTGCTTTGTAGGTAGTTAAGATATCTCTTTTTAGAAAGAATTAAAAAGGTAATAAAATGCTCTGACTTTATGAGACTAAAATATAGTGAATGGAAAGGGGTCAGCAATAAAGGAAGAGAGAGGATTCCTTGTATTTGTAATTGAGTTCAGAGAGTTTGTGGCTTTGTTTCTTTTTAAATTGTGCCTGTGTGTAACTGTTTTTAACTGGAGAAGAGAAAGCCACATAAGTTAATCCCTGTTAAATTGTGTATGGGCCTATCACATGTGGGGCACAGGGCTAAGTGCTTTGCATTTATTATCTGATAGAGACCCTCTCAACGGCCCTGAAATAGGTTCCAGTATCACCAGCGTCTGCATGCGTGTCACCTGTGTTTGCCTGCTCAGGCAGAGAAGGAGATGACTGGCCCATGGTATGTGGCAACAAGTGGGAGAGCTGGGATTCACACGTGGGTCTGAGCCCACGCCGGGGTTCCTTCTTTTAGGGTGGTTAATAACTATCCCCATTCAGCAGATGCAGAAACTGAGGCTCTAAAAGGTTTATTCAGAGCTACGCAGCCAAGAAGTGGCAGAGCCGGCCTTCAAACCTGAGTCTGTCCAGCTGCAGAGTTAACACTCTTGCATTTAATTAAATTGAATCGAACTGAATTGAAGTGGATTCCCCATTGTGTGACCCTGTCAGAGGGGGCCTTCTGCATGGATTGATGATCAGGAGTGTTCTAACATTCTGAAAATGAACACCAGACCTAATCCAGCTGCCAAATGACCTTTTCAAAGCAGAATCTGGATACTTCATGCCCTCGCTAAACACTCATTGATGACTCCTCACTAGCTGCAAGGTGAAACCCAAACCTCTTACCCGGCATCTGTCATCTGACCTCTGTTTACCTCTCCAGCCCCTCTCTGCCTCCTAACCCACCCCCTGTTCAGATGCACTGGGATGGCCGTGGAGATAAAGGTGCTCACTGCTGACCAAAAGGACCTCCCTACCTTCTCCCAGTAGGAAAGGAAATCCCTTGGTGCCCAAATCAAAGTCATCCACCTCTTGGAGAAAGTCTTAAAAGATGCCAGATGGTTGACGCCCGCAGAGACTGGCTAGAATGTCAGCTGCCTGCACGATCCTGTGCAGGGGGAGCCCCTTCCTCCCCTCCCACTCTCCAGCATCCTCACATCCAGCCACTCACCTTGTATGAATCCAGACATTTCCTAGAACACCTGATGCCTCTTCAGCCAAGACCAGGAAGAGCTGGAGGCCCGTGAGCACGCACAGTGAAGGAATGAAGGGTGTTTTGACACACCTGTGTCTTTCCTTTTCATGCTTCGGTGTCACTTCTGCGTACAGAAGTGGAACAATTCTGAATGTCTTGGATTACAAGAATCCCCAAAGCCTGTGCTTTCCAGAAGTCTCAGATTCGCTTTTTTCCACCTCCAGGCATCTAATAGGAGAGTTCCAAGTAGCTAATATTCTACTGGTAAAAAAACAAATTTAGCGGGAGTTATAATAAAATCATCACATTTCTAAATCCTTAACCCATGGAGAAGGAGTTTAATTCCTAAAGGCATTCACTGTTCACTTTTCCAGGAATACTTACGAGGTAATCGTTTATCAAAACAAAAGGTAGCTGCTTCCTTTCTCTTCACTTAAGAAAATAAGTGAACCACACTTCATACACTGCAAAGATTTTGTTTCCAAGCAGGACAGCTCGGAGAAGTCTGGGAAGCTTGTGAACCAGGGAGCGGGACATTCCTATTGTGAGGCTTCAACAGGAAGTTTGCCGTGTTGGGCTCTTAACCTTAAATGCTCATGACAAGCCCATGAGGAGGTATCGCTAACTCAGATCTACAGGTGAGGCAGTGGAGGCTCAGAGATGACTCACTCAGCTTTGCAGAGGTCACATGACCCACATTTAGAGGAGCTGAGATTCAAGTGCAGTCCTGTGCAGTCTCCAGGGTTAAAGCAACCCCTGTGCCCCCACCAGCTGCCCTTAAGGTCAAGCAGTGATGAAACTGACAACACTCCTTGATCCTTTGCCAACATCAGAGATTATGACTTTTCTATATTTATGTATTTATATATATATATCAATATAAGTTGAACATTCAGAAATGAATCTGTAAAAATTACACTTGTTCTCCATCCTGGCAAATCCTCAGAATCATGGCAGAGCTATGGTAAAAGAGCTGCATGGCCTTGGGCAAGTCACACCAACTGTCAACCGTGGCTTTGTCATCTGCACAATTAAGATAATAATCACTGGGCTGCTGGGAGGATCAAACAAAAGAATAGATGTATAAATGCTTAGCACCTTGTAGGTGCTTCATAGTTGTATATCCTTTGTTTCCTGCAATAAGTGCTATTGAATAAATGATAAGTTAACTGTAATGCATCTATTGAACATAACCCTTGTGTTTGGTGCTAAAATGAGTCTGCATTTAATCCCCTCCCCCAAATCCTGGGGGGTAGACAACACTTATTGTTTACATAAGAGGAAACTGAGGCTCAGAGAGGGTAAATGATTTGCCCAAAGTTATGCAGGAAGTAGTAGGGGTGGGATTTGAATTCAGGCACACTGAATTTAGAGGTCAAACTTTTACCCATCTTGCTATCCTTCCTCCAGGAAATGAGGATGAATAGACATTTCACGTGACAAAAGCTGAATGTGATGACTTGCCTTTGGCTCTCTTGATCCCCATCTCAGACTCCTTCTGGGGAAATGAAAGCTGTTTGTGTGAACTCCCTACTCTGTCAAGGACACTATACTCAGAAAGCTTCATCAATTTCTTTTACTATATGGGTACAATTTTGCCTGCTCCTTGTGAACCCTCAAAAGCAAGCCTGGTGAGGTCACCAAAGCAACTGCAGATGTGATGTTCCCTAGGCTCTTTTGTACCTGATTTCTTCCCGAAGAGGCCCTTTGCCCCCCAGCCAGAGGGTGGTGAGAGGAGTGAAAACTCTACCAGGCCTGTGCCTCCACTGGCCTTCCCTTCATTATTTATTTTCTTCTTTATTTGCACTCCTTCCAAAAAGGATTTCAGGTGGAATGTTATCAAAGATAACCAGCAAAATATCTAGGTACCCACAGCCCCACAGAATAAAGGGAATCAATCCCACTGATGTCTTGGGCTTCTCCAGTGAAGAGGCTTCCAGAAGGAGGTGATATGCGAGGACCTTACACCAGCAGAAATAGCAGAACGTCAAGGACTGGTGCCACGGGGCTCACCCCATGGCCCCCTACACAAAACCACTTTCTCCGTGTTCCTCTCTGCATCTTTAAGAGCAGGGTGAGAAGGGTGAGAAGGGGAAGGGGAAGAGGCCTCCTCCTGGATGCCATTTCTTATTATCGGGAAGTAGATTCCTCCATCCTCAATTCTGGACTGCCTGCCTTGCTGAAAACAAAAAGAACCCACATGTTATGGGCTGCTGTCAGGATGGGTGGTTCTGCAGGACTGAGGGTAGGATTAGGCAGGGGCAGTACCTGAGAAGTGCAGATAGGCCACAAGTGCTGTCTGGGGCTCAGGGAAGCCTGCCATGGCAGCAGTCAGGTCAGGGGTCTGAGGCTCCCCAGATCCACCAGGCAAATATTCCCTGCGCTCTGACCTCAGCGCAGAGGGATCAAAAATAAGCATCACAATCCCTGCCTTTGAGGAGCTCCCAGTTGCTAGGGGAGGCAAGCATACAAATTAATCCCACAGGATCATTCACACTTTCTACCAGTATCGAGTGAGCATCTAACTCCATGCCAGCCACTGGGCACAGGGTGTGATGGGGATTCAGAGTAACCATGAAGCTTAGAGTCTAGTGCTGTGTCTAATGCTGAGGATGCCATGGAGCACAGACGAGCATATCTACCAAGACGAGAAATTCGGAAAGGTTGCGTGCAGTTAACAAGACAGAAGGGGATAAGAAGGGAGCTCTGTATAGAGGAAACATCATGATCAAATGCACAGAGGCATGTAACAGTGGACCTAAGACACAAGGCTGGCTGTGTGTGGACTGCTTCTTACAGCTCTGTGACCTTCAGATGCACCTGACAAAAAGCCCTCCTGTTCTCCAGCGGTTCATTTTAATTGAACTTGGGGCCTCTGGAACATGATTTAGAGCAGCTCCATGATCTCATCCTCCAGAAGGTGATGGGCTAGTCCAGACACAGCTCCTCGGGGCTGTGAGGAAAAGCATGCAATTAGGTCCATTCTCTTTCACACGAAGTCCCTCCCATCCAAATATCGTCCAGTGGTAAGTTCCTGGTGACCAACCTCACTGGGTGCAGTCTCTGCTCATGGCCTGCCCTGAGAAAACCCCAAAGGGGTGGCTGGCTGACGTGGGGGTTCAGACCTAAACCCAGATTCCATGGTTATCTGGAACATGGCAGGGTTGCTATGCAGGGAACACTGTCTCCTAGGACTGAACATCTCCTTCCTCTCTTAGAACAACACTGATTGAAGTCCTACCGCATGCCATGCACACACGGAGGCCCTCAGTTCTCACCCCAACATTGTAAGGTCCCTCTTTTATTGATGAGGTGCCTGAGGCTTGGAGACCTTCATTAACCTGCCCAAGAACTTCCTGACCAGACAGAGTCAAGCCAAGATTGCTGGGCATCTGCTTCAAACCCGCTTCACTGAGGCTTCCCACTCACATTTATACTTGACATGCAGACCTCAGCTCAGACAGGAACTCGCTCCATCTAAACAGCCCCTCTCTGTCACCACTTTTCCTTTTCGAGGCTCACCCTCTCAGATAGGACAGCACAGGCTGCCCCCCAAGCCACCCCCACCCCCGTGCCAGCTCTGCAAGGCGGGAACCTTTCCCGCCTCCTTCACTGCCGTATCCTCGATGCTCCGAACAGAGCCTTGCACATGGAAACCCTGAGCACATGGCTGCTCAGTGGACAAAGGCATCTGGCCCCTGCACTGGAATTGCTCAAGATGGCAGCCAGTGGCCCACTGGGCGCTTGCAAAGAACATGGACCCACAAAAGCCAGACTTTCTCCGTTTCTCATAGGCGAGAGCAAGCAATTTCATAGATTTTTATTTCTGCTTCAGCAAAAGGATAACCTCCTAGCAAGGTTCTATGTGACAAACATTTGGGATTCATCAACTGCTAGTATCCATACGTCACATTCCTTGATTCTACCCAGCAGTCTGACTGAGGGCTGCACAGACCTCTCAGATGTGCGTCCTCACAGAGCATGGGGCGCTCGCTGCTGTCAGCAAGCGCTGTGACCGGTCATGATGAGCGTTGCCGTGACTCTCCCCTGCTTTTCAACTGCTGCTGTGGTTATTCCAGTCAATCCATGTGTACACGCCCTCTTGGCGTTTATTTTCATTGACTGCTCTATTTTGTGTGGTGCCATTTTGATTGTGGTTTTGTTCCTCTTCAACGCTTTATCATCTCCAAATTATTTTTCCACTAAAAAAAAGAAGTGATGAACCCATCGGCCCTACTTAAATGGGTCACAGTCCTGAATGCTTGAGAAACAATCCCGCGCCCCACCTCATGACCCCAAGTAACCCTGAACTGCCATGCTCTCTTGTTTTGCGACAGAATGTACGCGTTCCTAAAAATCACTCCACTGGGCAAAATGGGGGAAATGGGGCGAGCGGCATAACACTCAAAAGTGTCATCAGTGATACATAAGAAAGAGAGAAAGGAAAATAATTAGCACGGTTTTACACAGGTTAAATGGTTAAGAAATAGAGAAGTCCTACAGTGAATCTGGCACCTCACCTTGAAGAGACCGGGTGTTTGCCCATAGCAGAGGACGGGGGAGGGCTGCAGCTGGGGCAGTACTGTGATGGGGGGCTGGCAGGCTGGCAGGGGTGCTTTCTGAATGGAAGGCACTCTGTCACTGCAGGGGCAGGTGGATGTGGCTGATAACATACAGCGGACTGCATGGCGGCTAGATTTTGAGGTGTGTACACATGCGTGTTTTGTATCTTCCTACCTGGATCAGCTCCGTTGGATGCTGTTTTCTCTCTTCCCCTAGTGTTTCTCAGGAAGGAAATCTTGCATAAGCAAATTGTGAAATTCCCCTTATCCTCAAAACGTTCCCCAATATATCAATTATGTTGGAACAGATGCACATTTTCAGAACAAGTGTTATGGCAGAACTGGCCAATCCCTGATTGACTTTCATCTTTTCCTTGTTGATGCAGACTGGACCAAGAGGATTGAGTATCAGCCTGGCTCAGGGAGTGTGCCGCTTTTCCCCAGCATCCACCTGGAGACGTGCGACGGGGCCGTGTCCTCCATCCAAATCACCACGGAGCTGCAAACCAATTACATCGGGAAGGGCTGCGACCGGGAGACCTACTCTGAGAGATCCCTTCAGAAATTATGCGGTAGGTTTCTCCCTGTTGGGATTGTTTTTTAATTAATTGCTTTTAAATGATTCATACAAAGCGTATCTTATATTAGGAAAGAATGAGTCCCTCCCAACCTCATCGGCATCTGTAACTCCTGGGTGAATATTGAGTTTACTTATTATGGTTAAAGAGTCAGAGCTAGGAAACAAGGCCCAGAGAGGTGCTACACAAGGAAACAGCTTCACGAAGCACCAACTGGGTGCACCTGCCATACTCTTCACATGCATCACTTTGTTTAACTCTCTCATCTTCATTGTCAGGAGGCTATTACTCATCCCATTTTAAAGATGGAAAATTTGAGGCCCAGAGAGGAAAAAATGGCTGGTTCTAGACCCTATTAGAAGGTGGCAGAGTTGAAGGCACTTCTACCTGAATGCAGGCAGTTGAGCTCAGCAGCTGTGAAGGCAGGCCAGGCCGGGGCAGCTAGAATGTCAGTCTCTCGAGTCAGCCTGCAGAGTGCTCCACATACTGGGAATGGTCCCCTGTGCATGGCAAGCCAGACCGTTGAGGTGTCGATGGGCCTTGGGGTGAGGTGGACCACATACGTTTCATTGCTTTCTCATTCTCTCCAAGAGTATTCAGGAGCTCACATCTAGGTCCCCAGCTATGCTGTGGGGAGCTTCGAAAAGAGCTTACTCTTTGACTAGACCTGTATTTGGGGGTAACTCCATCTCCACAAAAGGAAAAGGAGCCTCTTGAACACAGTGCAGTTCCTGAGCACCATCCACTCCTGGTGGGCCCTCCACGACTATGGCTGGGGCAGTTTTCCGCCCTCACCATTGCTGTGCACATGCATATGCACACACACACACACACACACACACACCCCTTCACCCACACTGCTCTTGCCCAAGGAATCAGGTGAAAATTTTAGAAGTAAATGTGCGCGTGTCCCATTTGTCATGTCACCAGGCTGTCAGAAAGGCCTGTGGGGACACAGGCTTCTCCAAAGATATGCAGTAGGTTGGGGAGAACACCACAACTTCAGGACTCCAGACAGCCCCCGCAAAAATGGATGCCAGGGGCCTCCAGCACTCTCCTTCATTCGTGTGCAAGAAGCCATCTCCGACGACATCTTACTGTGAATGAACATGCCATTTCGCTCCCCGTGTACCTGGATTATAAGTCAACTCGACCCCGCACCACCGTGGGTTACAGTCATTTCCTAAACTCCTCCGGGTGAGAAGGAGATGATGGAATCAGGTTGTTAAAGATCAGATGGGCCCAAGGGCACACACTTGTGATTTGATTTTGAATGTTGCTGGGGAGAGATGAGGAGATAGGGAGAGGGAGAAGGATTTCTTCTGAGGGAAGAAACTTTAGAGCAAAATTGCATCTGGTTGTTAACACCGCTCATTCCTTCTGGGCTGCAGGCGTCACCTTGCAGGAAGGCAGGTAATTCAGTGAGGAAAGCAGCTTTCCCCCAAGAGGTGAGCTTACCTCTTGGTTCCAGGAGACACCCTTTACAGGGAGGGGGTCTCTGTGTCTTTCTGGTGACATTCCTGGTAGGAGTGCCCACCGCACTGTGGGGACCCTATCCGAGTAAGCTGACAGGCAGGGCCCCTCCTGCCTCCTTGTCAGGAGTCTGAATCTTGAATTCCATGGAGGGAGAGAGCTTAGGAAAAAAGGGTGGAAGCAAATGAATGGAACCCAGATGCGCATCCGGTGCTGGAGTGGGCTTCAGAAGGAGGCGGCCCATCAGGTCCGTGCTCCCTCTGCAAGGGAGATGCAGGCTGGATGGCTTCCAGAACAGAGTTTGGGTTATAATTCCTGATCCTGTGGGGCGGCTTAGGTTCAGGACAAGCTTCCATGTTTTTTCAGCGGATGGTAGACAAGTTGCTCGCAGGCTTTCCCAACTAGGGAATGGCCATAACACTTTCAGCATCGGCAACCGGGCATTTTTCATCTTCTAAATCTTTATTGACTTTGGATGGAAACAGGGAGACCAATTAGGATGTTATTGCCATGGTCTAAGCAAGACATAATGAGTTCTGAACCAGGGGAGTGGCAGTAGAAATGCATTTAAGACAGCTTTAGGAGGCAAAATCAGCAAGCTAATCAATGATGGATTAGCTGTCAGGAGTGAGAAGGAAGGAATCTAAGATGACTCGAGTGTAAGCATCTAACTGGACAAGAATGCCACTGACCAGAAGTAGGAATCCAGGCACGTGCAGATTTAGGGACTACGAGGACTGGTGTCTGGGGAACATCCAGGTGTGGGTGTCCAACGCCTGCCTGACTCGGGACACTTCCGAGGACCTGCCTCCACCCTGCCAATCCATTGTTGTAGCCAGTTTCCTCCTGATGTTCTGCCTCTTCTTGGCCAGGACACCTCCTTTGTCCCTGTGCCTGGCTGGTTCTCATCCCTAAATCTTTGCTCATGGTTTCTTCCCACCAGAATCTCTCCCTGCTTTGCTGTTCCAAACCTTTCCCTTCAGCAGTATTCTCCTGGCCTTTGTACACCAGGGAGGCTATCCTGGGGGTGCTTCCTGGATGCCATTGAGTTCTGGTATCTCTTCTGTGATACCGTAGCTATGCGGTGACCCAGGCAGGGGTGTCTCTGTGGAGGGGCATTTTGCGTGTCTCGTCACTGCCCACCTGCTTCCTCTTCTTGCAACGCCGGCTCCATTAGGAGCAGACAAGAGCTAGTTCAAAGCCCATTGTCAGGAAGGACCTGACAGGTGCAGCAGCTTTTGGAAACAGCCTCTCTGGGCCCACACTGAGATGCCTGCATTCTGCCTTGAAACAAAAATAATGCAGGACCCTGAACCCATGCCCCCTGAGCTCGTAGAACATAGCCTCAGATGGTCTGCCACTAGCCTCACTCTACCTAAAGCCAGGTTTCTTGGAGAAGTTCGGCAAACTGCTTATCACTTCCTCTGAATTCAGAGATTCAAGATGAAGGGCTCTGTCCTCTCAGTCCCAGCCTTTCCAGAAGTGAAGTGTCACAGAATTGCCTTGAGTATGAAATGCCCCATGAAGCCCTGAGGAAGACCTCTTGGCCAAATTAAATTTGACATTACTGAGAGCCCCAGGAAGGGCATACTTCGATGCCCCTAAGTCACTACATATTACAGTAAATAGAAAAGCAGTCCGTGACGCACATGCCTTTCTGAGCGTGGAGGCCAGGGGCTGTCCCTCCTCGGGATCACAGGGCTCCTGGCAGCTGGCTCGCTGCTCCATATATGCCGCCCGGGGCAGCTCTTTTGTGTGTGGAGTCAGGAACTACAAGGGCAGGTCCTGTTGAAGAAAAGGCCACAGAACGAGAGCATACTATTATACCAAGTGGTTGATCTGTCAGAGCATTCCAGATCACCAGACATTAAGTTGTGCTCAGGATATATGCACTTGTGAGCCCTGGAGATTTTCATAGATGATTTGTTCATTCTTCATTCATTCATTCATGTATTTTCTGTGGAAGACATGTTTTTAAAAAAAGTTAAGAACTTGGTTTTCTACTAACCATGAAGCTTGACAGAGCTCATCCTCATTCCGAATCACAGTCAGAGGTGTTTGTACCCCTAGAATCGCTCAAGTCCTGGAAGCTATCAGCAGCTTCTCCAAGATGCCTCTGCAAGGCTGGAGCTTCCAGGCTTGAGTGTTGGTCCCCTAGACTCTTGGAGAGCAGAAAGGGGCCTATTGCTTTAAGGAAAATTGGCACATATCTATCAGGACTCAGATTAAATCCTTAATCATACATAAGCATGGGGCCGCACACACTGACTCATGGAGGACGGTAGGTAGGGAGCTTCTCAGTGGATATGCTGATTCCCTGGTGTCCTCTGAGTAGCTGCCTTATGGCGTGACTTCCCATGTTGGGTAGAAGCCTTGCCCATGCTGGTCAGCAACTGGGTACCCATGGCCCTGCTCCAGGAGCCTGGCTGACCACCCCTACACCAGAGCCCAGCTGCTCTACATGGAGACCCAAGTTCCCCATTGCAAGACCTTGCAGGAACCCTTGTCTAGGATTCCAAAGGTGGAATGACACTCTGGTTGTAGGTCAACAGTGTGTGAGCTCCTGAAAGGATGTTAGAAGGTCCTCCCTGTCCATGATGAAGGCATGCCAAAGAAGAAATGGGAATCATAGCCTCTGATGTCAGTCACTTACGTGGATTATCAGGATAGCAGGTGACGCTGCAGTCACAAATGACCCTAACATCTCACTGGCTCAAAGTAACAAAGGTTTATTGATCATTCCTACTGCATGTCCTTCTTGGATTGGCTATGGCTCTCTTCCATGTGGTTTCCCACTGGAATCTAGGCCAACAAAGAGCCTTTATTTTTTTTTAAATTTTATTTTATTATGTTAGTCACCATACATTACATCATTAGTTTTTGATGTAGTGTTCCATGATTCATTGTTTGCGTATAATACCCAGTTCTCCATGCAATACGTACCCTCCTTAATACCCATCACTGGGCTAACCCATCCCCCCACCCCCTCCCCTCTAGAACCCTCAGTTTGTTTCTCAGAGTCCATAGTCTCTCATGGTTCGTCCTCCCCTCCTATTTCCCCCCCTTCATTTTTCCCTTCCTACTATCTTCTTTTTTTTTTTTAACATATAATGTATTATTTGTTTCAGGGCTACAGGTCTGTGATTCATCAGCCTTACACAATACACAGCGCTCACCATAACACATACCTTCCTCAATGTCCATCACCCAGCCACCCCATCCCTCCCATCCCCCACCACTCCAGCAACCCTCAATTCATTTCCTGAGATTAAGAGTCTCTTATGGTTTGTCTCCCTCTCTGGTTTCATCTTGTTTCATTTTTTCCTCCCTTCCCCTATGCTCCTCTATCTTTTCTCTTAAATTCTTCATATCAGTGAGATCATATGATACTTGTCTTTCTCTGATTGACTTATTTTGCTTAGCATAATACCCTCTAGTTCCATCCACATCATTGCAAATGGCAAGATTTCATTTTTTGTTTTTTGATGGCAGCATAATATTCCATTGTGTATTTTTATATGTGTGTGTGTGTATATATATACATATATATATACATACCACATCTTCTTTATCCATTCATCTGTCAATGGACATCTTGGCTCTTTCCATAGTTTGGCTATGATGGACATTTCTGCTATAAACATCGGGGTGCACGTACCCGTTCGGATCCCTACATTTGTATCTTTGGGGTAAATACCCAGTAGTGCAATTGCTGGGTCATAGGGTAGCTCTATTTTCAACTTTTTGAGGAACCTCCATACTGTTTTCTGGAGTGACTGCACCAGCTTGCATTCCCACCAACAGTGTAGGAGGGTTCCCCTTTCTCTGCATCCCTGCCAACATCTGTCTTTTCCTGACTTGTTAATTTTAGCCATTCTGACTGGTGTGAGGTGGTATCTCATTGAGGTTTTGATTTGGATTTCCCTGATGTTGAGTGATGTTGAGCACTTTTTCATGTGTCTGTTGGCCATTTGGATGTCTTCTTTGCAGAAATGTCTGTTCATGTCTTCTGTCCATTTCTTGACTGGATTATTTGTTCTTTGGGTGTTGAGTTTGATAAGTTCTTTATAGATTTTGGATACTAGCCCTTTATCTGATATGTCATTTGCAAATATTTTCTCCCATTCTGTCAGCTGTCTTTTGGTTTTGTTGACTGTTTCCTTTGCTGTGCAGAAGCTTTTTATCTTGATGAAGTCCCAATAATTCATTTTTACCCTTGCTTCCCTTGCCTTTGGCGATGTTTCTAGGAAGAAGTTGCTGTAGCTGAGGTCGAAGAGGTTGCTTCCTGTGTTCTCTTCTAGGATTTTGATGGACTCCTGTCTCACATTTAGGTCTTTCAACCATTTGGAGTCTATTTTTGTGTGTGGCGTAAGGAAATGGTCCAGTTTCATTCTTCTGCGTGTGGCTCTCCAATTTTCCCCACACCATTTGTTGAGGAGACTGTGTTTTTTCCATTGGACATTCTTTCCTGCTTCGTCAAAGATTAGTTGAACATAGAGTTGAGGGTCCATTTCTGGGCTCTCTATTCTGTTCCATTGATCTATGTGTCTGTTTTTGTGCCAGTACCATACTGTGTTGATGATGACAGCTTTGTCATAGAGCTTGAAGTCCGGAATTGTGAGACCGCCAGCTTTGCTTTTCTCTTTCAACATTCCTCTGGCTATTCTGGGTCTTTCTGGTTTCATACAAATTTTAGGATTATTTGTTCCATTTCTTCGAAAAAAGTTGATGGTATTTGATAGGGATTGCATTAAATGTGTAGATTGTTCTAGGTAGCATAGACATTTTCACAATACTTGTTCTTCCAATCCATGAGCATGGAACGCTTTTCCATTTCTTTGTGTCTTCCTCAATTTCTTTCATGAGTATTTTATAGTTTTCTGAGTACAGATCCTTTGCCTCTTTGGTTAGATTTATTCCTAGGTATCTTATAGTTTGGGGTGCAATTGTAAATGGGATCAACTCCTTAATTTCTCTTTCTTCTGTCTTGTTGTTGGTGTATAGGAATGCCACTGATTTCTGTGCATTGATTTTATATCCTGCCACTTTACTGAATTCCTGTATGAGTTCTAGCAGTTTTGGGATGGAGTCTTTTGGGTTTTCCACATAAAGTATCATATCATCTGCAAACAGTGAGAGTTTGACTTCTTCTTTGCCAATTCGGATGCCTAACAAATAGCCTTTATGTAGAGCACTGTGTATCTCATGCACATGGAAAAGACACGTGGAGAACCGCAAACTGGCTCTTAAAGCTTCTGCCCGGGGCGGGGGGCGCCTGGGTGACTCAGTCGGTTAAAGCTTCCGCCCTAAAATAACATGTCACTTGCACTCATATTATATTGGTCAGAGCAAGTCACATGGCTAAGTGACATCAGTGGGTCAGAGAAGCATGTGAGAACAGAATGCTTTCCACCAACATGCAGCCCTAGTACAGCGTTTGTCAAGAGGGCCTCCCTGTCCTCCCCTGACACTCTCTGCCACTGACCTGGTCCACCCACCAAAGGTAAAGATTTTCTACCGGGTCCCTAAAGGTAGGACCAACTTCTGTTTGGTTCATTGCTGCCTTCTCCCCACAGTGCCTGACATAACCTAGACGTTACATAAATATTTATGGAGATAACAAGGAGTTGACATTGCTATTGTGAGAATACTCCACAGAATGAGGCCTGTGTC
This sequence comes from Mirounga leonina, assembly GCF_011800145.1. Taxonomy (NCBI): domain Eukaryota; kingdom Metazoa; phylum Chordata; class Mammalia; order Carnivora; family Phocidae; genus Mirounga; species Mirounga leonina. The sequence continues at coordinate 35,987,331 of NW_023270268.1, forward strand.
TTTGGTTACAATGGTTCCTCTCCCCTGAGACCCTCCCACTCATTCTTGCCCTGTTGTAGACCATGAGGAGGCATGACCGGAGGCTCCATGTCAATCACTATTGCCACAGGCTCACCTCAAAGTGCTAAGGACACTCTGCCCTGACCAACGTCATCCAGAGCTGAATGCAAACCCTGCAATTAAGAAGTTCAGTGCCCTCAGGCTCCATTGATGCGTTCACACTACAGTGTGTCCTGAAATCTGCCTCATTCACCCCATCTTTATCTACTTGCTGACTCAGAGAGGCTTCCCACACTAGGGCTCGGGGACCTTGAATCACACCTCAACTCTGGTTCCAAGCTCCCCCCACTCAAGCTACAACTGCTGTGCACCAGACCAGTGTGGCCTCTAAGCAGCCTGAAGGGTCCCAGAGACCTTCGCAGAGATTCCCAAGGAGCTTCTTAAATCCACCCTGTGTGCAGATGATGCTATGCCATCTTTGCAAGTGATGGGCCCTGTTTACCCACAGCTTTCCATGAGATCCCTTGAGGAGAGGAGAGAGAGGAACTTTGGGAGAAAGTAAATCTCTTTCATTTTGTTTAAGTGCACGGAGAAATGAAATACAAGCTGCTAAGTTGGGGAAGTCTGCACCATCTGGTTCCTTACAGCTTGATGCTTTCTGGTAGGCAACATCTGTGGGTTAGGTGGGGTGGCCTGCCACTCCTCTCACCACGGAATCAAGGAAGTCTGCATCAGTGGCCTTACCAGGGCACATGCTGTCTTCAACGTGCCTCTCTGCAGACAGCCACCTGTGTGGGGAGGTGGGATCCCAGGGGACTGTGCTGTGTGCTTGGAAGACACCATACTGTGCGGTAGAATGAACATTAGCTGGGAATCTGAGAGCTGGGCCTGCCTCTCGTTAGCTCAGGGGCTGTGTGACCTTGGTCAAGTCATTTCCCTTCTCTGGGCTTTGTTTTCCAATTGTAAAAAGGGGAGGAGGTTACAAGATTTCCCTCGAGCTTCACTGAGGTGGTGCCATGGGAGGCATTAGGCTTTGGAGCTGGAAAGCCCTGCAGATGGGCCCGCTCACTAGCTGGTTGTGATCCTGGGCTCACTGAGCCTAGGTTCTTACCCGCAGACTGGAATCACAATAGTATTTACCACATAGAGGAGTAACGGAGAAAAAGCACTGTAGTACTTAATTCAGGTCTGGTGCTCAGTGCCCCAAAACTGGTTGCTAGGAAAATAATAATAATGGTATTGGTGGCAAAGCTGGCTCCCACCTTTGCTCCGGCTCTGCTAGACTGCATTGGCTTCCTTGGCCTGAGCAGGCAGTCAGGAGCCCTGAGCACTCAGCCTGCACCTGTCTGGCCACCTGAAATTTCAGGAACTGACACTCTGTCTGAGTGTGCCAGTTACCGGGCTGTCTACGAACTGGGCAAATCCTGGCATCAGAGCCAACTTACCTATGGGTCAAAGAAGCAGTTGCCATGTTGCATTATTCTAGGGGTTCTAAGACAATGAATTTGCTCCAAAATACCACCTATCTTCCACTCCTAAACCACCCCCAAATCTCTACCTGCTACCGTCTAGATACATTTATTTCTTTCAGACACCTTTGGAGGGTGATTGCCCTTAAGGCTTTGTTAGTCATTAAAATATTAATGTGAGTCAACTTACGAGATAAATAAAATGGATACCAGACAAGGCTGCAGGGGCATGGGATGAGAACAAGTAAATACTGAGGAGAGGGGTGGGGCCCGGACATGAGGCTGCCTGGGCAGGCACACCTGAGCATTGGGTAGATGGCTAGAAGGACCTCATGGAGGCGCCGGGTGGGAGAAAGCACAGTTATAAGTGTTGATGGAGTGCCTGCTCTGTGTCGGGCCTGGCCCCAATTCCCAAACCCTAGGAAATACACAGGTAGATGATGCAGTCAGCACCATCCCCCATCCCCCTTGATAAGCATCAGCTGCAGGGCGATCATGAATTGGCAGATCGGAATCTCCCACCCTCTCAGACGCCACAGTTCCTGGAGGCCTCTCCCAGGGCGAGCCTCTCACAGCTAAACACAGCAACAGGTTCTAAGGATACCTGTTTCTCACATAGCATAAATTTCTATTGCAAACCGATGGGTGCTGAACACTAGACTTAATGATCTGCTCCAAGATTAGAGGGAAAACTGGCTGGTTAAGAGTTTTCAGAGAGGTATATTCATTTCCAATGTGGCACTTCCCGAAGGACTCTCAAGGGCCATTTTAACTGTGGATGTTTGTGGAAGCTGACTTTGGAACCCAAACCTTAGGTGAGATGAGACTCTGATATACAGAACTGAGAAGTCCAGTGATCTCTGACAAAGATCAGGTAACGCACACAACTACTGTCCATTAAACCCATCAGCCTCCGTGACTGCCTGGCCAGTGTGGTCCTGGGAAAGCACTGACTCCCGCACCAGGCACACCCTAGACTCCCTGACTCTTATTCCCTGACAATATCAGCAAGCCCTGGCCCTTATCCTTCCCTGAAGAGCCAAGTCCTGCTCCCCTGCTGGCAGCAGAGATCTTCAGCGGGAAGTCAGTGGATACCCACGGGTCCCCCCAGCTGAGGCATCCAGTCTTCTCTGCGAGGCTGGCCTCTCCTGCCCACCTGAGCTCCACCCTCCACAAAGCTGCTGGTGTGACCTTCCTAAGATACAAATCTACCTGTGACACTTCCCCTGCTTCAGCTTTAGTGCTCGTGCCTTAGCCTGGAATCATAGTGGTAGTAAAAATAATAATCATTATAAGGATAAAGTCACAGGTAGCATGGAGTGAGTATTCGCCATGTGGCCGGCATGCTGCTCAGGCTCTTATGCAGGCTCTCATTCAGGCCTCACGACCCACTGGGAAGGGAGATACCATGGCAGGAGCTGGCAAGGCAGAAAGGCTAAGGGACGTGCTCACAGTCACAAGGCTAGCAAGTTGTGTTGCAAGGCATCAAATTGAAGTTTGAGGACTTCTGAACCCATGTTCTCTCGACCTCTGTACCATTTGGCCTAAACATAATGCTTGTAAAAAAAAAAAAAAAAGTGTGGTGAGTACAAAGTGGCTCACACTCCTTCCCATGGCATCAGGACCTAGAACTTTCCCCAATCACAGCCCTGATCACACGGCGTCACAGCTGTCTGTGCTTCTCGGCTCTGAGCTACCCCAGGTCAGGGACTGTGCTGATTCACGTTTACACCACCAGTGCCTAGCAGGGGTCTTGACACGTGGTCAGCGCTCAATAAATGGCTCATAGATTAATGGACGGATGAATGCATGAATGAATTCCCTGATCCACATCAAACTCTGGCCTTCTCCAGGAAACTTCCCTCCTTAAAAAAGCGCCCCCCCATTCTTGTTTCCCGAAATTCCTCCAGCACCTTTTCCTTGTATAGTAGTTCATTGCACCTTATCTTGTCACATGCAACATTTTTGTCTGTAAGTTACTGATGCCTTCACCTCTGCAGACCATAAGGAACTCAGGGAGGGATGGCATTTGGCGCTTCTTTTCCTGAGTCACCTTGCTGAAGGTTGGCTCAGATCTCGAAGCAACTACATGAGTAGTTCATCCTGACCCAGGAGCAGAGAATAGAAGGCGAGGACACCCACTCCGTGAGGAATAACCCTTTGTTCTTTCTGGCCCCCGTGCCCCACAGGAGCCTCCTCTGGTATCATCGACCTCTTGCCATCCCCCAGCGCTGCCACCAACTGGACAGCAGGGCTCCTGGTGGATAGCAGCGAGATGATCTTCAAGTTTGATGGCAGACAAGGGGCCAAGATCCCCGATGGGATTGTGCCCAAGAACCTGACAGACCAGTTCACCATCACCATGTGGATGAAACACGGCCCCAGCCCTGGCGTGAGAGCCGAGAAGGAAACCATCCTCTGCAACTCAGATAAGACTGGTGAGTCTGCCCATTATATCCCGGCTGGTTAGGCAGGGACACAGCCACCCACAATGTGGGGGGAAAGCCAGAGCATGATGGCGTCCTGGGAAACTATTCTCGTCTCTGGTTTTCTGGCTGCTGATTTCCTGGACTGGAGGTAGAGCGGGACCAGGAAAGGGGGGAAAGTAGACGCACAGACACAACAAATGCAAAAGCTGGGACTAGTACTTTTCAAACCGGGTTCTTCAGAACCCCAGCCTCCCCAGGAGTAACTTAGGGCTGCTGCATATGAGGTGGGAGTTGGGGGGCAGGGAGACTTCATTCTTCTTCAAAGCAGCAACACCTTTGCTCTATTATATGTAAGTAAGACTTCCAAAAGTTTATTTTCAATGAAAGCGTCATGGTCATTTTCCCAAGTCACTGCCACACGTAATCACGGTAGCTAACTTTTGCTAGGCATTTCCCCCATGCTAAGCCTGCGCAAGGCAGTTCACTGCTTGGTGGTTAAAAGCACGCTACCACTTACTGGTGATGTGACATTGGGCAAGTTGTTTTACCTGTTTCTCTGTGCCTCACTTTCCCCCTCTATAAGATGGACATTCTAGCATTATCAACCTCACAGGGTTTTTAATAGGATTGCAGGACTTACTGTACGTGCGGTGCTTTAGAACAGTGCCTGAACCATAAGAAGTGCAATCTGTGTTAGATATTACTGTTCTAGACAGTTTCTCAGATCTCTACAAACAATTTAGGAAAGCGTTATTGTGTTTCCCATTTTAAGGATAAGGAAATATCCCTGAGAGGTTAATAACTGTCCCAAGTTATATAGCCAGTAAGGATCAGAACCGAAATGTAAGCTCAGATCCAGCTAACTCCAATCCCGTGCACTGGTCACCACATCCCACATGCACACACGCACACACGCGCACACACACATACACACAAATATTTGGATATCCTATGCAAATTTTACAACTCTATCTTAAAGTAGAATTCCACAGTTTCCTATTTCAAGCGCTGCCTCTGTTAAAATACCCAAAATAAATAATAGCCCCAGCAGATGCCGCAATGAGAAGGCAGGATAGAGTGGCGGACCTCTCAGCCTCTGCCGCTGGACACCAAGGTTCGTTTCCCAGCCTTGCCACTCCAAGCTGTGGCCTTTGAGGAGTTGCTAATCTCTCTGAGCTTCAGTTCTCTCGTATGTAAAGTGGGGGAAATAGACATGAAATAATGTATGAAATCACTCAGCATCAGATATAAAATCAGTGTTCAATTTATTTACTTGATGGTGTTACTATCAATAAAACTTCTGGTTTTATTCCACATTATGCTACTCCCAGGACCCCACATTTGCTGTTTTAATCACACCTTACAGTACGTGTTAGCATGTTTCTAGATGTAGAAACTGAGACAGAGTTGCCTGGCTTTCATTAGTCATAAAGTAAGTCTGTGTCGGATCGGTTATGCCAAGGATGCGTTTTTCTGGGACCTTCATGCAGGAAGGACCTCGTAGACGTGCATGAGATCACACCGAGGTTTGGGACCGGGTTCAGAGCTCAGCGCACGATCCCCGGAATCACCCTGCAGCTTGGTCCTTGGGGTGCCTGGCAGGGCGCTCCCCTCATGATCTAGAAGCCAGCATCAATGAGACAAGAGCTTAGGACCGTATATACCAAGGCAAAGCAGCGCGGGCTGGGGTTCGCCACCGCACACACAGAGTCCTTTCTGAAATGTATCAAATACCCTGGCAGGCAGGTCACACAGATTTCAATGTTCTTGCTTACAGAGGAGGAAGTTGAACCATGAAAGGTTGAAAGACTGGCCCAAGGGAACGCAGCCGATTACCCAGAGCAACAGGATGGGATCTGGTCCTGGGCACCAGTGGTGCTCAACCTTGCTATAGAGCAGAAAAACCTGGCACTTTCATAAAAATACAAAGATGCCAAGGCCCCACCCCAGCGCAGGAAGTCAGAGTTTCTAGGGGATTCTTTTGTGCAGCCGTGGCTGAACATGCTGCCTTAAATGATGATGCCTCGTTGTCATCAGAACAGTCTACCCCACGGGCATGTCGGCACCTGGAGTCAGCACGACCTGGCACTCCTCCGCCTTGGCCTTGGCTCAGAGAAACACTTTACAGGCAGCTCAGCACTGGCACGAAGAAGATAAGGAAGCTTCCTCTAACTACTTTGACTTAAAAGAAAAAAATCTATAAGTACCTGCTTGCCCTAAATTTAAAAAATATCAGGAATAAACTTTATTTATAAAATAAAGCTTTATTAGGCTTTTATATATTCTCAAGACATGTTTATATCAGAAAACCTGAAAAACAGAAAAATATAAAGGAGACTACACAAATTCCCTAAAACCCTAATACCTAAAGATATCTCCTGATTACATTTGGCATATTTCATTACCAAATAAAATCTTATTTTTATTTCTATGTATATGTGGAATGTTCTTTTTGTTAAATATTTAGCTGCCACAAAGAACACCAAGGGTCATGAAAAGAAATGAAGTGGATTTCTGAGTGTACCATGTCTCTAGCCCACTAAAGAAACCAGTGACCTCAGTGTGGACGGTGACTCCAGGAATCCAGACAAACAGAGGGAGAGGGAGGGAGAAATTTCCTAGGCTGGAAGATGCTCCAGACCTCCATTCATTCTTCTCATTCCACTTCCTCACCTACAACCGCTCCTGACTCCAAATAAAAATAAAGGGGGAAAAGTCCTTTCTATGTTTCTCTGACAGTAGACAATAGATAATGGAAATCAGTTGAGCAATTGTGAGGGGAATAAGAAATATTGAGTAAAATCCCCATAATCAGGCCAGAATAAGAAATATTGAGTAAAATCCCCATTTTATCAGTCCAAAGGCCGTGTGGCCACCCAGACATTAGCCTAGGCCAACCCTGCCACACTGGCAACTGCTTTGTACAAACTTCCTCGTTGTATCAGTTAAGATGCTTTTAGTTATAAGAAATAGGAAATACACATCAAACTGGTATCAGATGATCAAAGAAATCAAAATAATAAAGGACATGTAGAGTTCTTGTAACTGAAAATGTCCAGAGCTATGACAGCTTCAGGCAAAGTGTGATCAAGGGCTTGGCCCTTTTCTCTGCAATTTCTCAGATCTGCCTCCATCTATGTATTGATTTCATGTTAGCAAACAGGGCTGCAGCTGCCCCATGCCTCCCAGTTATATACTACAACTTCTAGAAAGAAAGTGTGTCTCTCCTATTTGCTTTCTGATAAAAGAGAGTTCTTTTTTGATACCACTCAGAAAAGCTCCCGCATCACTAGCTTGAACCGAATCACTTTCTTGACAGAAGCGCTGTGGCTGGGAAAAGGGCCTGCGTGGCCTGACTTGGGCCTGGGTCCTGAACCAATCACCGTGGTAGGGAAACCAACCTAGCCCAGGCCTAGAAGTGGGATTGGTATTGATTCCTCACACTCAAATCTCAAGGTTTATACAGGATGTACAAGAATCAATCTCATTATCCTATTGCCATGATTCATTAGGACAATCTAGCATCCCTGTCATGACACAAAGCTAAAAAATTCTCCCAGAATCATCCGAAGATACAACTCCACCCAAAGTCTGTCTGACTCTAGGGCCCATGTTCTTTCTACGACAACAGGTCACCCACTTATCCATCTGTCATTTATGGAGCATGCGCCTCGTAGTAGATTTCAGTGTATGCTACTATGTAGTATATGATGTTGAGTTCTCTGAGTATCGGTCAAACAGCTCCTCCCCTCCCAACGGCTATTATCTTGTGGCTGTCGGACATCATGACTGGGACCCATGATGTGAGATTTCCTAAGCAGAAAAGGAAGTCTTTATATCAGAGGAGGAAAACATCCCATCCGTTGTGTATGGGGAGAGAGGTATTTATTCATTGCTTTGGACAGACACGGAACTATGACTAATGCTGAAAAATCAATGTGTCCCCTCCTCCTAGCAACTACATATGAAGCCGCTTCCCCTAACTGCACACAATAAGGTAGAGGAGACATGTTCTGTGGTCACCATTGTCAAGCCTGAAGAAATGAAACATGAGCCCAGCACTCTAGGAGAAACCAGTTGTGTTAAAGAAGCCCAGGGTAGCTGACGTGATTGTCGGAGAGCCCCTGTAGCCTTCTCAGAAGTATTTGTACAAAAACAAACAAAACTCGTTAACCTACATAAGCTTTATTCCTAGGCCTAATGCAGTATCTGAGTATACGTTCGGTGGGTATTTCAAGCCCAAATGGCTTCTCTGCAGAAGTTTTGCTTTCTTGAATCTTTGTCTTCCGTTTCAGTGAGCTCCACCATGTGTGTTCTAGAACATTCATTAGATCTGATTGTAAAAGGGGAAACTGGAATGCCCATTCCTTCCCCCTTCGAGGGTGTGCTCAGTGATGTAGCGGGAAGACCCTTCTGGCAGCGACGGATGCAGGCATTCCATAAGCACTCAGCTCGTCTCTGTGCTTTGCAGAAATGAACCGGCATCACTACGCCCTGTACGTGCACAACTGCCGCCTCGTCTTTCTCTTGCGCAAGGACTTCGACCAGGCCGACACCTTCCGCCCCGCGGAGTTCCACTGGAAGCTGGACCAGGTATGGCACTCAGCTCACCCCTCACCCCTCACCCCAGCACCCCCCTTTGCAGGGGTGGTAGATGTGCTTCAGTGACGGTAGCAGTGAGGAGGCACCTCAAAGTTGTGCTCGCCTGCTGAGTTTGGGAAAATCAGCTCAGGGAGACACATAGCATCTTAAAGTCCAGAGAAAAACTGCTGCCGTAAGCCCAGCTGGAGGGGGAGGGCCACACTTGCCCGCTGGGACCCCCCCCAGCAGCTGCTGGACCTGCCCACATGTATCTTGTCCATTTGCTCCCCGTTGGGCTCCTGGGATGCTGGTCCTCTTGGTCCCCAGGCCCAGTTTGTGATCTCTGTTAGTACATGTTTATATCGTAAGTGCCGTACCTCCTCTGTGATGTTCTCTTATCTCCTTCGGGTGATGGTGCAGCCTTGCTTTTGGTGACACAGGTTGAGAACAAGGGACCCGAGGACCTTGAAGTAAACAGTGACATGGCACACTGTGAGCCGCGTGTGTTCTTTTCTGAAGTGCAAAACCTGTGACTCACTCCAGAGCCTCCTGCCTGTGATCACAAGGGCCACTGTGTCATCCTTGTCAATAACAAATGAAGGGTCTGGTTGGAGGGAAAAGCTTTGAAGCGTCTGTCTCCAAAGGCCGTGCAGGGCTGAGATCGTGGAGGGGGTGGTCACTCCTTTGGGGGGCTGTGCCACTGAGGAAGGTTCTGGGCAGCAAGCCTAGCACTGGCCTTCACTTAGACTTGAACTGGGGGGCAGAGGGGAGGGCACACGTGAATTTTTAAGAATGGTTTTAAACTATCAAGGGGGAGAATGCCGGCAGATAGGGAAGGGGACTGTGGAACGGGTCAGCTTAATGAAGCAGGTGAGATGATGCTCATTCCATGGTCTTACTGTCTGGCACCCCACCCATATCCTGAGTGCTTCTGGGGACCTCAGGCTTCCTTTCTTCCCCTAAAGCCCACTGTGTGTGCTGCCTGCATCACCTTGTCTAGGGCTGAATGTGCCAGAATCCTTCCCCTTCTCTCTCTTTCTTACGGGCATCTACCCAGGCCCCGGGTATGGCTAGTTTCGGAGAGTGCTACTGGGAAGCATTCCAGAAGGAAAACTCATTTACATTGAGATGAGAATGATAGCTGCACCCTTTCATCCACACAGAAGCACAGACATATGCTCTTTAAAAGATAGATTGATTAACCTCAGGGAACCTCTCACTGCTGGAACTTAAGGCAATGTGACAAGGTCAAGGATGCCAAGCTGATGGAAAGATGCTTGAGGAAGCCCAGTGGCAACTGCCTGATCTAGTCCCAATAAATCCCATCCTGTTGGAGTCTGGGGTTTTGCAAATATGGCATCTGGATTTAGTGTATGTTTCTCTGAGTTAGGAATTCTGGGTATTGCAGAAATTATGAAATCTTGACATTGCTTATTTGATTTCCCAGCAACCTCTCAGCTACCTTCTAAAGTGCCATATGGCTTACATGGGATATATTTAAATACATAATACGAATTGAGATGAATTAAAATAAATTCTATATTGTGGGGGGTTTAATAAGAACATTGCTATACTGGCCAGGATGATTACAGATGCCCTGCAGCATTTTCTAAGATGGGATTGAGAAGTCCTGATACAGGCAAATGAAGTCACAGGGTTGGGAATTAAAAATAGGTGAGGAAGGAATTCTGGTTCTACAGATAAAGATAGAATGACTCGAGGAATACTGAAGTCTGGGCCCAAAGTGGTGCATTTAAGGAAGGGCTGAGGTTCACGGAACACCTTCCCGGTTCTTCGGATCTCATTTATCGGTGTCTGCTCTGTATCAGGCACACTGCCCCTGAGCTCTCTCTCACCTCTGCTCCCTGGGCCTGCCCAGTGGATGAAATGAGGCAGGAACCATGGTCTTGTGACCTGCCCAAGGGCACACAGTGAACCATGGCTGGACCTGCCCTATTTCATTACGCTGTGCTGCTTCTTCAGTAAGCTTGCTAATTTAAAATGTTTTCACTTCTAAATTTTAAATATTTTTAATTTAGAGATCAGAACTGTCATTTAGATGCAAGTGTTTATAGTCTTGATGAAACTCCATGAAACTGTCAAATCTTCACTTTGCTTAAACCTTGTCTTCTTCCTTGTCTCAGTCAGCTGGGGCTGCCATAACAAAGTATCACAGCTGGGGGCGGGGGGAGGGGGGAGCTTAAACAACAGACATGGATTTCCCACAGTTCTGGTCTGGGAAGTCCAAGATCAAGGTGCCAGCTGATTCAGCTCCCCAGTGAGGGCCCTCTTTCGGTCCTGTAGACAGTCTTCTTCTCACATGGCAGACAGAGAGAGAGAGAGAGAGCGAGCTTGGATACTGGAATACCTGTTCCTCTTCTTATAAGGCCCTATGGGATTAGGGTCCCACCCTTATGACCTCCTTTAACCTTGACCACCTCCTAAAGGCCCTTCTCTAAGTATAGTCACACTGGGGGGTAGTGCTTCAATGTATGAATTTGGGGAGGGGGACACAATTCAGTCCATAGCATTCTTTACTAAAAAAAATTAACATTAAAAAAACTTAAAGGCTACTTATTGGTGATCAGAAACCCTAGCCCCTTGGAAAGGAGGCACAGTGGATGGGGTATACAAAACCTCAGCCACACTCATATTAGCAATCCAGTGGTACATATAGACCCAGCCACAGACCTCTCTCTCCCTTATTCAGCTGTGTAGACAGAACCTTCCAGAAGTTTCTTGGATGTAAATCACTTGGTGTTCAGAATATACATACTTGATAACATCTCCTCCCCCAGGAAGCCACCTTGGGTCAGCCCCCCTGAGTGGCTTACCTCTCCCCGGTGCTCCCCAGACTCCATACAGAACTCCATCATGATGCTTACTTTACCCTAGTAACCCATTTATCCTGCCTTTCTGCTCACTTTGCACTGAGCTCCTGGGAGGCAGTATTGTGTCTTACTCTCTCCAGCTCCTCAGTGCATATTATAGCCCTGAGCACACAGTTGGTGCCCAGTAAATGTTTGCATAACAGCAAATGGATGTCAAGATCAAAAGAAAGGAGAGATGACATGAGGGAGGGAGAGAGGAAAGAGAAGAGAAAAATCCAGAGACCTTGTAAAACCTCCTGGTGATTAATTGATCTTTTGATTCATTTTATGCAGCATTTTAAAATTCTAAAATTTTACCATTTGGCTCTCAAAGGCCATTTGGCTTTTATCTTGATATCTAATTCCAAAGATTTTACTGTATTTGCCCAGTAGTGACTCTGTAATTATTGCAGAACTTTCTGGCCTGGGCCAGAAAGGACTCAAGCCAGTCTACTGACCCACCTTGGAGCTCCCAGAAGCATAATAAATGTTCTAATGCCTAATGGGGCTTCATCTAGTTCTTTAGTCAGCAGTTTAGGCTGAACACAAACTATGTGCCAGGCTCTGTGCTCGGTACCGGGATCAGCTGCTGAAACAGAAGCTCCTGCTCTCTATAGGTATCCACGATCATGGGGCAACCAACACAGAAACAGTTTACATCGATATGTGCTGGGGCAGAAGGCAGGGGGCCAGGTGTGGGGAGTCTGTGGGAGCCCATTCTAGAGACACCTGACATGGACCTGGGAATAAGGGCCTGGAAAAGCCCCTAAGAGGGGACATTGTCTGAACAGAGCGCTGAGGGCTCAGTGATGTGGAGCCAGGCAGCCAAGATGGCAGAGGTGAGTAGGACAGCCGGCTTCAGGAGAAGTGTGGTAGACCATAGAGATGGGCAGAAGGGGATCGCTTTGGCAAGTATTAGGACCCACGTTTAGAGGAGCAGGGTCAATTAAACCCCAAGAGGCTTTTCACATCATGTTATTGAGTTGGTACTTTATCCCCAAAAGAATGGACTATCATCGAAGAATTTTGTTATTCAAGGAGAATTTAAGGACGGGTAAATGTGAATAATGCGAGTATGACATTCATAAAATTTATCAAATTTAAGTAAATATAGCTCAGGCCAGTGGCAGGGGCTGCATTAGAACCAGGGTCCCCCCTTTCCTTTCTCCACGGCCAGGCCAGGAGCTCAAGCACTCGGCAGAGGCTTCTCAAGAGCATTGAATCCAGGGCATGATAAGCACAGAGCTCTTGAGGAGCGTGCGGAAATGGGGGCGGGGGAGGCAGTTCTCACAGAAGAGCTGTGTGCCTCCAGCAGTGCAGCCCCGTTGCCCCACACCTCAGAAAGCTGCTGCCAGGGTGGACAGACTGCCAGGTAAGTCTATTATCGGGCCGCTCCAGTAAATGTCCCTGACAATCCAGTGCACCTCACTAAAGGGATCCTAATGATGAGGAGAATGTCATTTTAATGGGATTTTTACTTATGATCTGCTAATGCAAATCCCTCGAGCCTGCAGCTAGTCATGTGCAAACGCAGACAGGAGCAGAGAAGAATGCCCAGCTGCCAGCTCACACAGGAAAGGTTTATTAATTTGCAGCCCCTCCCGGCTCTACCATTATTTGGATGTGGTTGACTCATTGTCACAAATTCTAATGATCTTCCCGTTGGACTTCTTGGTGCTTGGAGGAGAACCTGCTGATGTTTCACAGCATGTTCCACTTACTGGAAGACACAGCTTGAGGGGCGCCTGGGTGGCTCAGTCGTTAAGCGTCTGCCTTCAGCTCAGGTCATGATCCCAGGGTCCTGGGATCGAGCCCCACATCGGGCTCCCTGCTCGGCGGGAAGCCTGCTTCTCCCTTTCCCACTCCCCCTGCTTGTGTTCCCTCTCTCGCTGTGTCTCTCTCTGTCAAATAAATAAAATCTTTAAAAAAAAAAAAAAAAAGACACAGCTTGAATGACAGCCTCAATCGACCAGCAAGAGGACAGGTGCCCCCAGTTCATGCAAGGAAAAAAAAAAAAAGTGCATCTCTGAAAAATTGCAATTGAGCACAAGATGCAGGAGTGAGATTCATTCTGCTGGCCATTGCTGTCTCTGTGCCAGAACTCCTTAACAGTCACCAGAGAGGACATGGCCCTGCCCAGTTTGTGAACCCTCGAGAGCATTCTCCTGCAGGAGCCTGAACTCTAGTCATGAGGGGTGGGGAGAAAGAGGAAGATGCCTGGCTGGGTGAAGGTGGGTCCTTCCTGAAGACTCAGCCACCACACGGCTCCAGGCCATCTAAGAATCCAGGCCTGGGGCTGCCTTTCCAACTGTCCAGAAGTTCGAATCAGACTTTGATGTAAAACCTCCCCATGTTTAGTATTTTCTCACTTAAAACCATTCATCATCAGACTCAACAAATGTTCTGCAGTCTACCTTTATACTCTGGTCACAAGTTTGAGACTACCGAGAAAAAACAACAAAACGCTATGATTTTCACACAGGAAAACCACACCATAACCTGTCTATTTGAGAGGTTTGGATCTTCTTAGATGAGGCCCACATGTTCTTTGTAAGCCCCCTCCTGTTCTTCTAGCACCAGCCCCCCACCCTCCAAGGAGAAGAGTGCTGGGCTTCCAGTGGCGGGGGCAGGGGAGCATGGCCCCCCACACCTGGGGGAAGGGGCAGGAGCAAGCGAGGCAGGAGCCCCGGCCCCAGGCCCCTGGTGGTGGTCATCTCCCTTCCTCCTACACAAAGAGACAGTAAGGCACAGGCCCAGGTCTCCCCAGAAACAATGCCAGGGCTGGGATTTGAGCCAAAGGCTCCCATTTGTCTTGGGCCCGAGCCTCTGCTGGTCAGATCCTTTCTACTTGCATGGAATTCTGGAGCTCCTGCAAGAAGCCACAAGTGAATAAATCCTTCATTCCTAGTGAGGATGAATGTCAGAACGAAGCAGTGAGTTTGCCCGCATCTGCTCTTCCAGTCACACTGGGAGTCAAATGGCTTAGTTCAATCATTATTATAGCCAAGTGCCAAGGAGTTAATTGGAGAATGGTTAGTCCAGTCCAGACCAGTCCTCTTAATGAGCAGAGTAATCGGGCTTTGTCAGCACTCTAATTCGGCCACTAAAGACTAATTCTTGGATGCATTAGCCATGTTTTTCTCTAATGCAGTGGCTGCCCACTCACCGTCCCACCCACACACCCGCCTTCGGTGACACCTGTGTTCCTTCTGGAACATGTGTCCTAAACAGAGGGGGAAGAATGTTCAGAACCCCTTTTTCTTCTCTCTCTCTCTTTTAGGCAGAATCCCAGATGACTTTTTCTAAGATGCCAACTTGCAAGGTTGTTCTGAATGAAAAATGGATGTGGGAAGGGTCACAAATACTCTCCCTTGTCTTTCTCTCTGTAATATATAAGGACCCCAGACAAGCCCCTTCTCTTAGAGTCCCTCTCCCTGCCTCTTCCCATCTTCTGGACTCTTGAGGACAGCTGGCTTCCATGGCATCATGGTTATGGCAGAGAAGGGTCCTCACATCTGCACTGGACACTCTCGGTCCTCTCGGGTCAGGACTGTGCAGTGACTGGATTGTCTGCTCCCTGGAAAGGTGGCTTCTGACACAGTTAGTGCATTTGTTCTGTTTTCTTTAGAGAGGGTGCAACATGCTGGCAGTTGCCACTGCAGTCCATTGCCTGAGCCTCATTCCCTCCCCTGGAAGCCCCCTTGGTGGCCTGGGTCCCTGTTTCACTGCTGACCCAGAGCACCCTGTGCCATGACACCTCAGCTGGGCTCCCCAGCTCCCCTGTCGGCCACTTGTGATGGACAGAATAATGGCTCCCAAAGATGTGCACCCCCTAATCCTTGAAACCTGTGAATATGTTATCCCCCATGACAAAAGGGTGACTAAATTAAAGATCCTAAAATAGGGGCATTGTCCGGATGGGTCTGATGCAGTCACAAGTGTTCTTACAGGAGGGAGATGGGAGGGTTAGAGTCAGAGAAGATGTGACAAAGGAAGCAGAGATCAGAAGGATGTGGGGCCTTGAGCCATGGGGTGTAGCAGACTCTCTGGGCTTAAAAAAAAGAGAGAGAGCGCGTGAGAGAGAAACAGATTCTGCTCTAGAGCCTCCGGAAGGAATGCAGCCCTGCCAATACCTTGATTTTAGCCCACTGAAACTCGTTTCAGGCTTCTGAGACTTCTGACCTCCCAAACTGTAAGACAATAAATTTGTGCTGTTTTCAGTTACCACGTCTGTGGTGATTTGTTCTAACAGCAAAGGGAAACTAGTACATCACTCATGAGCCTTGGGGAGGCCTAGAGCTGCCCCAGGCTCGTAGATGCAGCTACTTCCCAACCCCCCACAGCTTATTGAGGTGACCCTGGGCCGGGCTTTCCTGAGCCCTGTGTGTGGTGCCTCTGTCCCCTAGTGTGGCCCTGGGAGGGAGGGAGGGAGGAAGAGGCCCTGTCCTAATGCTCCCACCAAGCTCGCTTCCCACAAGCCTCTTGTGGAGGATCCCCAAGGGGCAGATTTAGCCTTTCCTTCTGCTCCACACCATATTCTTCTTCTAGCTTAAGGTGCTGGCCCCCTCACCAGCCATGATAAGTGGAAAAGGTACCTTCTCTGCTTTCAGGGGAAAAGCACTGAGTCCTCTATGCTTGTTTCTGGAAATGCTAAAGCAAACTAGAAAATCCACTCTCTCTTGACAGTTTTTCCCTGGGAATGAGAGAGAGAGCGAGTACATGAGAGGGGGGAGGGTCAGGGGGAGAAGTAGACCCCCTGCCAAGCAGGGAGCCCGATGCGGGACTCGATCCCGGGACTCCGGGATCATGACCTGAGCCGAAGGCAGTCGCTTAACCAACTGAGCCACCCAGGCGCCCGAAAATCCACTCTCTCTTGACAGAGGCTCCCTGGAAGCTGAGAGGTGACAAAGCTGATACACAATGAGATTCTTTGGATGGCACCTGTCCTGCCCCTGAGGCACAGTCGCTGGCTTCCCAGGAAGTCCCCCTCAAGCTCATCCCGCCCCCACGGTGCCTTTTAGTGTTCTGCCCGAGGCCGTGCTCCGAGGCAAGAAGAGCTTGTGGGAACCTCTTTTTGGCTCCAGGGAGCACAGTCCAAAACCAGCCCTGGGAGCCCCCCTTGCCCCAGGGCACAGGTGCTGCAGGCGAAGGTGGGGAGCACTTGCAGACAGCTGCCTGCACTCTCGTCAGGGGTCCCAGGGGATGCAGGCCCCCCACTGCCACAGCCACCACCTCAACAACGCCCCCTGTGTCCTGGCTTGCCCCCTTCCCCGACTCACCCTCCCCACTTCTTCTTTCTTCCTCCCTGGAACCACCTCCCAGATGAACTCGCTGCCCTACTCACCCCTGCAGCACAGGTAAAGTCTCTGATCTATAGACGGAAGTTAGCACACAGAGCCTGCTGTGAGCTCTGGGAAGAAAGGGATGTCTGCAGAGCTCCAGAGGCAGAAGCAGGACCAAACGGAGGAAGTTACCAAGAAACCAGAATGAAGTGCGCAAAAGGGAGGGGGAGCAGTTTAGCGAAGTATGGATTAGTGTTGCCAAACGTTAGTGAATGGATTGTCTACCTAACCAATAGTGAGATCTGATGACAAGCACATCATGCCATTTGTGTCTTATAGTGGACATAGGGCCCACAAACTCGCTGAGGGTTTTCATAGGCATTTATCAATATGTCCAGAGCCATGTGCTTGAAGGGCTGATTTCTCAGGGCTTTCTTGGATTTCCATTATTACCCAAAGGATTTTCTTTACTTTTTTTTCTGAAGATCCTATGCTAAGGGAGAAGGCTAACTCTTGTTGAATCCAGAGCTATAGGAATGTCATTCTCTTCTCTGCCATAATCTCACTGGCTTCCCCCACTCCCTCATCTGGGCTGGAGGCAGAAGGCTATATAACTGTTAAATTTAAACTAATCGGGATGCCTGGGTGGCTCAGTCGGTTAAAGCATCTGCCTTCAGCTCAGGTCATGATCCCTGGGTCCTGGGATCGAGTCCCACCTCGGGAATCCTTGCTCAGCAGGGAGCCTGCTTCTCCCTCTGCCTGCCACTCCCCCTGATTGTGTGCTCTCTCTCTCTCTCTCTCCCTGACAAATAGATAAATAAAATCTTTAAAAAAGAAATAAATAAACTGATCAGATATGCTATGTATTCTATACATTCCTCCCTTTGCTGGCAGACCTGGCTCTTCTCTGGCCTCTCTTCCCCCATGAGCAGCTGCTCAGCAATTCCTTTTGCTCCCATGAAATGATTATTTGTGTTCTGGCCTGTACGTCTGCCCAGAGGCAATGGATGCATTTTTTTCGGTAGACATCCCATAATGCGTATTTAAAGTCAATGTCTCTCATTCTACTGTTAAAAAGAAGGAAATAATGTCAACACAATTAAAAATGCCTAGTAAATCAAATCAGGTTTTCAATAATAAATTAAGGTGCTTGAGCCTTGGGGTGGTCCCATTTGGAAGTAGCATTAACTCGGTCACTAGCCTGGCTGCGCTGGGCTCCTATCTTTCCAGACCACTTCAGGGACAGGTGCCAGTGAGAGGGGAGGGAGATTCCTCCTTGGCATCCAACCCAAATATCTGCATTCATTATAGGAGAGACATTTTTCTCTGTCATTTCCACACTATGGAAAGACAAGAAATTGACAAAGCTGAATGCTAATATAAAATAGCAAATTATGATGCTAACCCCTCATTTAAGAGAAATGAGGTAAAAGCACTGGTCACTGCGAGGTCCCTATGTAGTGAGAAGGAGAATTGGAACCAGCATTACTTCACTGCCTACTTGTGCCAGCCACTTTCTTTTTTTTTTTTTAAAGATTTTATTTATTTATTCATGAGAGACAGAGAGAGAGAGAGAGAGGCAGAGGGAGAAGCAGGCTCCCAAGGAGCAGGGAGCCCGATGCGGGACTCGATTCCAGGACCCTGAGATCATGACCTGAGCCGAAGGCAGACGCTTAACCATCTGAACCACCCAGGTGCCCACTTTCTTTTAATTCTAACAAAAATCTTGCAGTTCAGGCATAACACCCAGGATACAGATGAAGATTGGGAGACATAGCAGGTGCTTTCCACATCTCTTACCTAATACATGGAAAAACCTTAAATCTGATCTTAAAATGCACATACTCCAAGAGGGTAAAAGGCACCATTATTGACTTGGAAGAGTTTGCAACTTGAGTGAATACCCAAGATGACAAGAATGAACCAATATCCATGCTGATACCTAAGTGTTGAGAACAGGGCATGGGTGTCCATCCAGGAGCACATTCCAAGCTCAGCTTAGGAGGAATCACGATTTAGCCTCTTTTAAAGTAAAGATCAGCTTGCTCCTGAGGCACAGTGAGGAGAGCGCTGTTCATCCCATAAAATAAAGAGAAGCCAGTGGAGCTGACTTCTCAGGGAAGACCCTCCTCCGAGGAAGTCTTGCACAGCAATAACCCTGGAGGCCCAGTAGTGAGATTAATCTGCCCTACCTTCCCTGCTCTCTCCCAATCCCCTACAAGTCATCTATTTCCATCTTTAATGTCTAAACATGCAAATATTGCTGCACTTACTGCTCATTAGTTAGCTAAAGGAAGTGCCCTTTAATTATGCCTTTAAATAATGAACCTCCTCCATCACCTTGACAATCAGCGCATATTTAGAAGGAAGCAAGGCCTCATTACGAAACAGCTACTACATCCCTGGCTTATTTAGAAGATGGTAGCTTTCTTGAGGCAAGAGAAATGGAAGTCTAAAGACAAATAAGCCTTGTGTTTGCATTAACACCTTGTAGCTTTAGGTGCATATTACATGTGAGGGAAAGATTGGAGAGGCCAATCCCTAAACTCCTTGATTTCCACGCATTAAATCTAAACTGCATGGGGCGCCTGGGTGGCTCAGTTGGATAAGCGACTGCTTTCGGCTCAGGTCATGATCCTGGAGTCCAGGGATCGAGTCCCGCATCGGGCTCCCTGCTCGGCAGGGAGCCTGCTTCTGCCTCTGACCCTCCCCCCTCTCATGTGCTCTCTCTCTCTCATTCTCTCTGTCTCAAATAAATAAATAAAATCTTTAAAAAAAAAAAATCTAAACTGCATCGTTACTTTTGAAGTTATTTCTTATCTCAGTTTTATAGATACTGAAACCAGAAGCCCTGAAAGATGAAATAATTTGCTTAAGGTATTGGACCAAGTCTACCATTCTCCAAAACTCCATGTTCTTTTCCATTATGTGTTTATCTTGTTGAGAATTATCTACATAGCTTGGCAGAACTGGGTATCTTCCAGGTCTCCACTAGATTTCTCCATCTTTCCATCTTAGCAGAAACTCGGAGGAATGTTTCCTTTCATATGATTCTCAGGCACAGGCGGATGGGACCACACGATGCATGCACCTATCTGCATGTCTCTGAAGAATAAAACAGAGTGTGTTATGGACAGGCAAGTCATTTCTACTGTGGACAATTACCTATTTATCGTTCCAGACCATACTCAAGGCTCACATCTTTGATAAAGACTTTCCTATAACTTCCTCTCCCATAGAGAACTGACCTTACTTCCATGGAGGCCCCAGAATTTTCCCACAGCATTTTTCATACTTTATTACACTTATTTGTTTGTTGGTTCATTTCTTCCACTACACTAGGATATCATTCTTATTCACTTCTTTAATCTTTAACACAGTGTCTGACGAAAATATGTGTTCAAAACATGCTTACTAAATTAAAAAAATAATGAGTTTTTATCTCATTAGTCCTCATTATAGGAGAGAAAAATGTCTCTCCTATAATGAATGCAGATATTTGGGTTGGATGCCAAGGAGGAATCTTGAGACAGTCCATTGGCCTATAAGCATCAGTTTGGTGATGTATCATCTGAATAACATTGAAAAAAGCTTCCAGAAAAAAAAAAACACAACAGTATGTCCTTTAACAGGTGAATTAATAAATAACCTATTGTATATCCATACATGGAATTGTATTCAGGAATAAAAAGGAACAAACCTTTGATTCATGCAAGGGTGAATTTCAAAAATATCGTGTTACATCAAAGAAACTAGGCAACAAAGACTATATATTGCATGACTTCATTTACATAAAATGCCAATAAAAAGGCAATTTTGTAGACAGCCCATCAAGTAATCTTCCAGGGCTTGGGGTGAGAGCAGGAATCAGCTGCAAATGGGCACAGATATCTTTGAGTGATGGCAATGTTCTAAAACTAGATTTTGATGATCACTGCACAACTCTATAAATTTATTAAAAATCATTGAATAGTACACTTAAATGAATGAATCTTAAGTGTAAATAGTACACTTAAATGAGGTATGATATGTAAATCATACCTCAATAAAAATATTAAAAATAAAAATTGAGAAATGGCCCATTCTGAGGACACAAGGTGATATTGGCACTGTCTGGACTCTGAAGAGCTTCATACCAGAAAGGAGGGAAGTGCAGGAAGAGATCCCAAAATTGGAATATAAACTTCCTTCAAATCCCTTAAATCCTTGGATGGCCCCAGAACTGTGTACACACAGGGGAGACTTCAGGAACCCAGTGAAAAGCAGCAACAGGAAAGATTGAAAAATTGAGTAGAGAATTTAGCTCCTGCCTACTCCGAAGGAGACAGATTTTAAAATTCCTCCAAGTTTGAAGGGCCAGGTGAACACCTAGAGTTTTCCAATAAAATACCAGAAGAGACATGAATAAAGATTATATGCCAAGATTAAGGGACTGGCCCAGAATTAAGGGTAAACCTAAACAAATATACTCGTATATAATATAAGATAAAACTTTACAAGTACAAGGTGATCATTCAGTAATTTAACAAAAATCAATAATCTCAGAGAAATATAAGAGAATCCAGAGTTTCTACAATGTACAATGCACAGTTCTCGGTATAAAATAGAATTATTAGACATGCGAGGAAACCTAAAAATGTGACCAAAGGTCCAGGGTAAAATCATTCAAGAGAAACAGACCCTGAGATGATGCAGATATAGTAATTAGCAGAAAATAATCTTAAAGCAACTATTTTAAATGTGTTTAAGAACTTTAAAGATTGTCATAATGAGTGAACAGCTAGAGAATCTCAGCAAAGAAATAGAAACTACACAGAAATGTAAAATCTAGAGTGGAAAATACAAAATCTAAAGATGGGCTTTGCAGATTGGAGATAGAAGAAGAAAAGAGTCAAAGAACTGGAAGGGAAATCAAAAGAAATTATCCAATATGAAGAAAAAAGAAGAGAGAAAGATTTCTTTAAATCTAGAGCCAGAGAGAGAGGAGAGAGAGGGAAGAGAAGAGAGGAGGGAAGAGAAAAGCCTGAAAAGAACCAAAGGACAAAAGTGAATGAATGGGGCACAAAAGAATTAATTGAAGAAATGATGGCTAAAGATTTTTCCAAATTTCATATAAAATGTCATCCTAAAGGTTGACTAAGATAAACAAGCTCCAAACTGAAGAAATACAAAGGAAACCACACCTAATCACAGCATTCTCAACGTGTTAAAAAACAAAATGAGAAAATCTTGAAAGCATCCACAGAAAAAGAGAAAAAAAGAAAAGAAACACACTACATATGGGAGAAAAACAATATGAATGCAGTTGATATTTTATGGGAAATGATGGGAGACCATAAGACAATAGGATGACAAAGGCAGTCTGTAAGAGAGAAAGGAAGTGGTATCAGATGGGGAAATAGACCTCTAAGAAGGAAAGAAGAGCATTAGAAATGGTAAATACGTGGGTAAATATAAAAGACTATCTTTCCTTCCTTCTTAATTTCTTTAAATGGCCATGACTTTTATTTCAACAATTATAGCAGTGTATTGAGGGCATATAACATATGTAGATGTGAAACACATAACCACAATAAAACAAAAGGTAAGAGTGGAGTTCTACTGCCCCATGGTTTTCACAGTTTCTGTGGAGTGTTAACAGTGTTAAGTATACTGATAAGTTGAAGATGCATATGAAGGAAGGCCTACTTTAGGTTAAGGACCATGAAGCTAGAGGAATACACAGAAGAAAAAAAAAAATTCAAGCTTAGGATGTTGTAGGTTTCTTGAAGTAGATTTTTGTAAAATGGGCAAGGTATGACAATGGCAAAGAACATTTATTGGTAGATGAGCCACAGCAAGGAATAGAGAACTTGAATCTGGAATTTCTAGACAGTGCTCAAGGTGAGTGCTCGAGAGTTGGCATGAATTATGAAGGAGGACCCAATCTGAGCTCCCAACCCTGAATTGAAATTGGACACGATATTTAAAAATGTAGGGTTTCTTGTTGCCATGAAACAGGGTTCTAGAGGGCCTAGAGAGAAAATTCTGAGGTTTAGATTTCAGAAACTAAGCAAGAGAACCAACAGGTATTAAGTTTGAGAGATGTAGAGAGTGACCTAGGGGTGCAGGAACAGAAAGCAAGGTGGAATTTGCTGCTCTTGGGGCTGCAAGCAATGGCATCAACTTTGTCTCTGTGTGTGACAGATCTCTTTTTTTTTTTCCTATATTTTGATGCTTTGACATCTTGGGGTCTTATGGACCCAGAGAGGGACTTTCCCTTGCAGTGTTAGCTCATTCCTAGAGATAATAAATTACTTGTCAGCCAGCATGCCTTTGATATGCAAACCAACGAATCCTGAGTCCATATTTCCATCTACTTCCTTTTATTGGACTCCAGACCAGGACACTATCTCCCTGCCCTAAATCATCCCAGGGCCAGGTACTGGACATCTAGCCCACTGAAATTATTCAAACTATCCAATCCTAAACCTGTTCGGCTTGCTTACAGCTTTGCCCATTCCTTCCCACAAAACCACAATAAAGCATCCTGCCCACAGTTCTCACTCCCTCTGCCTCCTGACCAACCCCGGTGACTCCCCATGTAGTCCTGCATGGCGTGGTGCCTCTAGTTTCTAGGGATCTGTGAGTATAAGCACTTCTTCCTTCATGACAGTCACTTTTGTTTTTGTGTGTCTTGCCATACCTGATTAAAACAAATCTTACAGACATTTTAAAACAGTGTGTACCTAAGGCCCTAGGGGGTCACAGGCCTGTGTGTATTATCTGTATAATCAGCCTCCCTAGGATGGAGTACATCTCCTTCTTTCCCATTTTAAACAGAAATATCCCTCTTTGTTGAAATTATTTATGCTTGTCATGGAAGTGAATAGAGTGAAGAGGTCTGCTACAGTAGTGATTTTAGCCATAAATTAGAGCTTAAGAGGGAAATTATAAATAGTATTCATGAATTGGGATATCCACAAAGATCTCAGAAATGATCCCTCATTTGCACCGAATGTCCCATATTTATTTGGCATTTCCTTAACTCCTCATCTCTCACCTCTAGGCCTTTTGGCCATTTTACCTTCAAGAGCCAAACCAGCTTCTAAGAATAGCCCAATGGAAGCTTTCCAGTCAATTTCCTTATAATCTTCTAGGCTAATTAGACGTGCAAAACATAGTTTGGCCTTCTGCCCTCTTTATCGGTGGGAATGAGTTGTCATTCTTTCCAACGCTGTCTTGACTCCAGTGTCTGAGACGAAGACAGAGGACAGTGTAGGGCCACCCCTGCATTGATCCCATGGATCCACACACCTTCTACTCTTTGACAAATAGGTGGTAACTTCCCATGTGCTCATGGGAAGGAGAGCTCTGTGCTCTCCCAGTAGCAAAATCTAGCACCTGCTTCTTGACATTAAATGAAATGTTAGATACCACAGAGTTCTTGTCCTGTTTTGGTTGCCCTGGGAACTGAGAGCTTGGGGTCGGTCTTATAGTGTGGTCTGCTCCTGCTAAAAGGGCCATGTGTCTTTCCATTGGACACAACTCTGTCGGAAGGTTCATTACAGTCACAAATACAAGGGGACACAAAGCTGCAGCTATGTGGGCTCAAAGCAAAAAGATAGTCTTATACCTATTCTCTAGACTCAAAAAGTGGACCCCTCATCGGGGTATGAATGTGAATTGAGACTTGAGTTACTTGAAGAATTATGATACCATCCATTTATTTTTGCATCTGTAAACATATGAATAAAATGAGCCTCATAAGCCAAGAGCAAAAATATACCTTCAGGTTTATTCCAGAATACTAAAAATATCCCTCTGCCATATCTAGCAAAAACATGTCACATTGGGAACAAAAAAAAAAAAGGTAGAAAAAAAAGTCTATTGTGGAACAGAGTGCAGAGCCTGGCTGTAGACATTCTGCCCCACGAAGTCAGGCGTTCAGTCACTCAGTCATTCATCAACAAATGTCGATCAAGATTAAATTTTAAAGTGAACAAACTTATATTTCAAGAGCAAATATTCATCAAGGAGCCGTGAAAGACACGCAGGCTTTGGAGTCTCTCGGACCTGAGTTTGCAGCTCAGCTCGGCCTCTTACTATCTGTGTGACCTCGAATGCCTCACTTTACCTCTCTGAGCCTCAGCTTCCTTATCTGTGAAATGAGGATAATTGTAAACAGCTTGGGGGTGGTTGTAAGGATTAGCTGGTATAGTAACTGTCAAGCAAGTTTAGTGAGGGAGTGGCAGCGGAACATCTGACCCATGGAAATGTGGTTTCGAGGGACCCCACTACCATAATGCTTATGCACTATCACACATATCCATAGATAGATAGATAGATAGATAGATAGATAGATAGATAGATAGATAGATGATAGATAGATAGGTAGACTGCAGGTAGAATAAGCATTCTACAATTCCTTCCTTCCTTCCTTCCTCCCTCCCTCTCTCCCTCCCTCCCTCCCTCCCTCCCTCCTCCCTCCTCCCTCCTTCCTTCCTTCCTTCCTTCCTCCCTCCCTCTCTCCCTCCCTCCCTCCCTCCCTCCCTCCCTCCTTCCTCCCTCCTTCTTTCCTTCCTTCCTTCCTCAATTTTCTGCCACTCCATACCAGGCACTGATCTGGTGGGAGCTGGGCATATAGTGGTGAACAGAACTATGATAGGCTTCTGCTCTGATTTTCCACATTGTGGTCTTAAAATTATCATTTGTACTAAAAGAAACCAGGGTTTCCTGAAGCAGTGTAGGGTGGAAAATGAATACGCCAAGCCTGGATCCAGTTGCCTCTTCGCGGGAAATACTAGAGCAGAGTTCAACGTTGTAAGCTCCATGTGAGTGTGCAATTAACAAAACCCAGAGAGGGAAACTCTGTAGGTCAAAGATCCTGGGCTTTTTGACAATTAAATTGTAAGGCAGAGAAAGCCATTGAGGAGGAATCTGTAGATTAAAAAAAGACTTTACAATGGAACAAACCAGTTTTTTAGTGGAAAAAAAAACCTATAATGTGTAGCGGCACAGATCTGAGTGATCCAGCTGTAGAGAGGGGAGGCCTGTAAAGGTCAGGAGAGTGGGCCCTCCCCGGAGCAGGAGGGCGGCTGAGACGGGCGGGGCACAGGCTGGGCTCTGGGTAAGTTCTTTCTCTGCGTGGGTGTGGCTGTAAGGATGCTCACTCTGTAATAGTTGGTTACCCTCCACACTTGTTTTGTGTGGCTCTTTGCATCTTGATTTACGTTACAATAAGAAGGACCGTGTAAAAGGAAGCAGCAGGTGTCCAGGGCCACTGTGTGCCTGAGACTTTGCTGGGGTGATGAGTGGGGCTCAGTCCTGACCCTGAAGGAGCTTAGTGCTTCATGAGAGACAGAGGTCATTGGTATGGTGATCAGGGTGGGGAAGGAGGGGAATACTGCAGACTGGCAGAGAAGAAGGGTGGCCTCACCAGCCCCGGGGGGCCGCAGAAGGCTTGGCGAGGACAAGGTGCTGGGGAAGGACACCTGCTGCCCCCCCAGCCCTGCCAAGGACTCGGGGCAGCACTGGCCCCGGCGGGCTGGTTGGGACAGCAAGCAGAGAACCTGCTCAAGGCCTGGCCCCTTGCTGTGCACTTTCCACAGCATCCATACCCCCACCCCGTGTCTTGGGTAACTCCTGCCGGCACCTGCTGCCCCGTTCCTCAGGTGGAAGGCAACTGTGGCTTCGAGCGGTGGTAAAAACAGCTCGCCCTCAGCCAGCTAGCCAGTAAACAGAGCAGCTGAGAATTCAACCAAATCTGCATTCTTTTTCCAGGGAAGTCAAGGTATCCTTGACAGATATAGGTGGTTAGTCTGTGTGGGAGCAGATAGCCCAGGCCGGGAGTTAGTTAAAGGGGTTGGCAACAGGAAAGCAGACATTGTAAATTTATAAATCACAGAAGTTTTTAATTCATTCTTAACAAAGCCAAACAGCCAAGTTGCTTTTGTTTGAATGAGGATGCCGAGTAGGGCAGGGGCGCACGACGTCTGGGCTGGCGGCATGTGTAAATTGGCACAGCTTGCCAGGGAGCATCCTGAGGCCACAGTCCCTTTCCCAGGCAACAAATGAGGCTTCCTGTTCACATACCCAGGGGAGAAGAAGGAAAGCTGTACGTGTGGTATACTTGGAGAAAATACAACGCTTCATGAGGGCAGAGGAAAATGTGTAGAAGCGAGAGCATGGGTTTTGATCAGAAAACCTCAAGTTCACATCTCACCATGACTACCCTCCAGCAGTGGGAACTTGGGGATGTGACTCAAGCCCTCCAAGCCCACTCCATCCTCATCCGTAAAGTGGGCTAATGAGCATTAGATACGTGCATAACGCACCTAATTCATGCTAGGTGATAATAAATTACATTGTTTAATCTTTGTCCTCATTTTTACCTTTTTTGCCCACGTTAGAGATCAGTTTTGGCTTAATCAGTTTGAATCTGTCCTGGAGGATTCTAGAACTCAAGACTTTCTGGAAATAAGAGGCCGTCCCCTCTGGTGTACTTGGCTGTGAGTGGTAACCTGGCTTAGTGGTTAAAGGCATAGGATTTGGAACCTGGCTTCCCGGGTTGGAATCCCAGATCCGCCACTACTGGCTGTGTGGCCTTGGGAAAGTTAACTAAGCTCGCTGTGCCTCAGTTTCCCCAGCTGTAATGCGGGGGGAGAATAACACCTGATTGGGCTGGGAGGATTAAACGTGGTAACACAGCACATTGTACCTCGTGTAGCTCTGCCTTCGGGGTGTCTGCATTAAGGAGCCCGTGAGAAGCCTTTCCCGAGCACCTGGCTGAGTGGCCCCAGGGGTCCGACTGGAGCCTTCCCTGGCCATCAGACTGCTCTGGGGCTTCTCCATTTGAGAGCCTTTGAGAGCCTTGCTCCCATCACCGAGGTTCTTTCTTGGCTTAAGCCCTGACTCAGCACAGTCTAAAGACACTGAAGGTTTAACTCTTTCTTCAAGACTTGGTTTCCTTCTGCTGCTCAGCCCAGCACACCGGCGGGAGCAGGGCCCCCCAGCAGCCTTGCTCTGCGGACCACCTGGGCTCCACACCAGCCACTCGGTCTCTGTGCACACCCCACCTCCACGGAGATGGAGGGAGGATCGGTTCGCACTGGAGCCAGGGCTGAACATGAATGCCCCCTGGGTGTCTGTGCGTTAGACACTCATCCCTATAAGCAGCAGCTAATGGGCAACACTAAGGAAGCACTTGCCACGCAGACTCGGGGTTTCCCCCTGATGTCTGTTCCAGAACTCTGAGGCTGGGCCACAGAGAAGGCTCTCATCCCCTCTGCCGTGTGCCCAGGACCAGGGCATAATGTGGCACGCCCCCTAGGACTGTGTTCCTGCAGGCTCCTGGCTTTTGAGAGCAGGATCCCGGGACTTCCCACCTTTAGGTCACAGGCAGCCTGTTCGCCGAGCAGTGCCGTGGGCTGAACATTGGCACCACCATTGGCTCAGTCCCCACGGGGCAGACCCCACACCTTGCAGAGGTCCCTCAGCCCAGGCTGCCTGGCTGTGGTGTCCAGCGTGGGCTCCCGGGTGGCCGACTAAAGAAGCTGGGGGGCCTTCCTCATTACACTCTGTTTCTGCGGGTCATCTAACAGCAGCTTATCTAGGGAGAGAGGGGCAGGACATTTAAAGTCTGTTCATTTAATAAGATTTTAGCAGTCTTAACCCCCTGCAAGGCATTTGTCCCTAACACACTTAAGACTTTTTATCTGCAGAGTAAAGCACAATTGGCCACTTAAAATCTTGAAAAACACACTTTATATCACAGAGAGAGTCAAGTGTTAATTTGCCTTTCCACGTCTCTGTGTGTCTCGCGGGTCTGGCACCCCTCCTGCCTCTTGTCCACTCGGTCCCCTCGCCCGGGTGATCCTTCTAAAGACATCACGAAGGCCACGGCACCGCCTTCTGGCGCAGATGCGTTGTCCAGATGCCCACCTCCCCCTCGCACTGGGCCGGCCAGTGCAGCTCACACAGCGCCGGTGTCCCGGAGAGCTAGCACCAGCTACCATATAATGAGCACTTCATTGCTCCCACCAGAATGAGAAAGAGAAGCAAAGAAAGCGAAGAAAAAGACAATCGGCAGATGCGGCAGGAATGGAGGGCGGCTGGACGCTTGCGTACTGCTGGTGGGAACGCAGACCGTACGACTGCCCAGGAAGCTGCTGGACACAGACGCGGTCCTGCCTGTTGTCTACCCGGCAGACACACCTTCATGTGTGCATGGAAAGACGTGTACAGTATTTGGGAACTGAGTGGGTCTCAGAAAATGCTGGTTGAATGAGTTAAAACCTGTTGTGGAGCACTCTGTGCAGAGGCACATATGACCTCATCCCTGTCCTTGAGGAGCCCCAGAGCAGGTTCTCTTGATGGAACACACTTTTCCTGAGTGGGTACCGTGTCTTGGGTTTGTGCTTGGTGCCAGGAATATGGGGCTACATCAGAGATGGCCCTTACCCTGTCAGGAAAAACCAGTCACTTAGCTCAGCAACCGGGGGAACTTGCTCAAGGAAATTTGGTTGGATGAATATCAATATGGACAACCCTGGCTCACATTCTGTAACTATCTGTGTATGTGATTATGTGATCTCCCTCCATGAGAGCGGGAAGCTGTCTGTCTGTCTGTCTGCCTTCCTGCTGTGTCCTGCTCAGCAGCAGACAGCAGCACCTGGCTCCACATCGGAGGCTCAGCGAGTAGATGCTGGATGCAAGAATGGATGGATGAAGTTGAACAGAGGTGGGAAGAGTTCAGGGGTCTCTAGGTAAATTCATTACCCCCATTTCACAGACAAGAGTCCTGAGGATGAGAACACGGAAGGGGCTTGTCCTAAAGCACACAGCACCTGAATGGGTCTTTCCAAAACCCTGTGGCCTTTCCAGACAGCTCACTGCCTCCTGGAGAGACCCAGGGGCTTGTGTCCATATCCGTGACCCCTTACAGCTGTGAATCATACCACCCATCATGCCAGCCAGAGGAGGGAGACATGTCCCTATGCTCACCCTCCACCAGGGGTTCCCTGACTGTTGGCAGCTCCCAGTGGAAGCTTGGGCCTCCCACCATGTAAGGAATATTCCACAAAGAGTTTGACAAACCAAACTCGCCTCTGCCAAGCACACTTACCAGCAGTTTGAATTATAACAATCAACCATGGATTTTTGTTTTAACTTAAGACAAAGATTAATATTTCAAGAGAACATGGTTCTAATTTACAGCCAAGACCTTTGGTTTAATCAGCAAAGGAAAAAAAAGAAGTCTGTGAACATCGTTGGCTCACTCATGTTTTCCCATTGCACTCCTACCTGGGTTTACCTCTTTGGCCTTTAATTATTCCATTCTCTCACATGGCTTTATCTCTGACACTTCAGGATGAAAATGTGATTTGCCATTCAGAGGTATCAGCAAAAATCACACTCCAGTCAGCAAATTGAGAGTCTGATAAAGGAACAGAGGGTTGGGCTGAGGCTCTGAAAGCATGTCTTTAAAGTGTTTTTAATTAAATCTGTGTTATTATTTAGGATGGTGGAGAACCATTTACATGCATTACAGGGTTTGTTTGGAAGCTCAGCTGTGCTGTTCCTGTAACTCTAGCATTAGTCATGGAACCTGAGCGCAATGTGACAAGTTGGCTTCTTCATTCAGACGTTGTGTGAGCAGCAGCCACCGGGTATACCTGCTTGGTACTAGGCACTAAGCTACGTTCGGTAGGGGTCACACAGAAACACTCGGCAAAGCTCTTTCCCTGTCGTATCAGGGGCCGGATGATATTACCACGCTGTAATAAAACAGACGGTGGGAGAAGAGGGTCAAAGGAATGAATAATACTGAGCCTCAATGCTGGCATCTGCTCTAGGGTCTTTGCCTGCATTCATTCTTCTGATCATACAGCCGTCTGCGAAGAACAATCATTACCCCATTTCACAGACAGGAGTCCTGAGGCTCAGAGCACTGAAGGGGTTTGTCCGAAGCCACACAGCTCCTGGATGGGTCTCTCCCAAACCCTGTGCCCTCTCCATGACAGTACATGGCCTCCTGGAGAGGCCCAAGGGCTTGTGCCCACATCCATGAGGGCTGGCCTCACCCCAGCGGTGAATCACAATACCCATCATGGTGGTCAGAGAAGGAGCCATGTTTATAGGCTCACTCTCCACCAGGGGTTCTCTGCCTGTTGTCAGCAAACCTTCCCAGACCCCTCGACTACAGGACCCGCTATAAAAACTGTTGCTTGGTGTGCTCTTCCTTCAGAACATCTGTCACAACCTAAAATATATAGTTATTTGTTTGATTATTCATTTACTATTTCTCTCCCCTGCAACCTGGGAGCTTTACTTATAAGGGCAGAAACCTCACTGCTGTGGTTACCCGGACTTTCCAGCAATAGCACGGTCACTAGCAGAGGGTATTTATAGAACGAAATAAGATAAGAAGTGAGGGAGGGAATGGGGAAGGAAGGAAGAAGGGAGGGAGGGAAAGAAGGGGGGAGAGAAAAGAGAAATTAGAACCTCTTTTTTTTAGGAACCCCTGTGATTACTACAGACCTTCCCAGTGTTCTTTTCCCTGCACTTCATGTCTATATTCTGTACTAGCATTTGTAGCCGGTAAAAGCAGACAAGCAAAAAAGCCTAGAGTTGAGTTATTCTCCACACTGACTGAAAGATCAAAAGATCAGCAGATCTCAGGCTCCGGGACCCCCAAACCAGGGAAGCCTGTGTTACTTTGAGGGGTCTTGGAATACTTTGCCCTGCCAAGGGCTTTGCCCACGCAGCCTGTATGTGCTTCTTGGGTTTTAAACTCTATGATCATTAATAAAATCATATATTCATATAAATATAAATAGTAGCTAAAGTCATCATATTATTCTCTCAGACCATGCATACTAAAACAACTATTGTAAAGCCTGAAATGTCTGAAATCAAACAGAGACCCTCAGTGGTGAAAAAAAACCATGGGAGCTACACTTCCAAATACTCGACACTTAGCTATGAAGTCGGGCAGACCACCTGAGAACCACGTTGTACGTGGGCTTCCTTCCAGAGCCCATCTCAGAACAGGGTAATGAATAGTAATTTCTACTGGATGCTCACTGTGTGCTGAGTGTCATATTGAGCACTTTTCATGCATTATTTTTGTTATCCTTATCATGACCCATTTGACAGATGAAGGAACAGAGGCTTAGGGAGTTTAATTTGCTGAGGTCACACGGGCAGTCGGTGGCAGAACTGGGAGTCACACGCAAAGCCATGCCACTTCAAAGCCCTTGACGTTAACCATGCCCTATACCAGCTCACTGGCTCCGGGCTGTCTCTGGAGGACACCTGGATGGTACCCTTTCAGGCCATGTTGAAGGGTGTTAGAGGAGCCCGCCCCCAAAACTCACCACTAGAGTAATAAAGGGTGAGGTTGAGGAGAGTGGTCTCTACATCACCCATCACACAATGCCTCCTTTTGAGAACCTGCTACAGAGATTTCTGTCTGGACTCTGTATAAGAAAAAGCTCTGCTTCTCTGTAACAAAAGGGCTCTTTTCGTTTTGTGAGCATGGTAAGACAATATGACTCATCAAGTTTCTCCTTCCCATTGGCTATAGCCAACACAGGGCCAGGCCCCACTGCTCCCACAGAGAGACGGTGTCCAGATCCGAGGTGGCCCAGAGCGGTGGCTGACAGACCCTCCTACCCACGTTTTCCCTTCCATGACTTCTATTTCGTGACTTTAAAAAAAAAAAATTGTCTACTGATTTTATCCTCACAAGCCATGCTCGATATGTTTTGGATGGGCCAGGGTGTATATAAAATTCAACAATTATTTGCTGTGTGCTAATCCAGTCTCTCAAGAAGAGTCATATCCTCAAGGCACCTCCTGTCTTTTATTCCCTGAAGAGCTCCTAAGAGTAGCTAAAGTGGGTGCTTGAGGATGAATCGACGGCAACCACTAGCTGTTGTCACCACCTTGCTTTACACCACAAGGTGGCCTTGAACTCACATCTCATACCACATAGAAGGCTTCTGTTTGCTGAAGGGTTTCCTCTAAGCCTGGGTAACATCTCTCATTAGAAACCCCAAGAATCTACAAGGACAGCATGTCCTTGGAATCCCCAACACTGAGCATTGTGTCTGGCATTGTGGGAAGTTGATCGATGTTTTTCCACTGAATCAAACAACTAACGATTATTATAGTATAATAATATAATATTATATTAATAACTTATTTACTGAGGATTTACTATATGCCCAACACTTCACTTGTCTGATCTTCACATAACTCAGCTCTTACCAGCTATGGCTCAGTCATATAATGTGATGAGGAAACCAGATTTTTCTAGGATAATGGCTTTTACCAGGAAAAAAAATTCAAATAGCTCTCTGACTCTGAAAATGTCAACCAATATTGAACTCTTAGAGAGTCTGCCACCTCCAGATGCTCCTCTTTCTTGCTCTCAAGCTTTACCTCTTCACTGCATGACTCACAACGGCCCATCTACCAACTGCGACAAAAACGATCTGCATTTCTGGAAGCAGGCAGCAAGGTGGCCTTTAATTACCTAATGTCTCAGAGGTCCCTAAAGTGTAATTAGTTTGATTGGACCTTGTAATTAAATGGTCAGCCAACCACGTGGGAGGACACCTTCGGCTGGGCATTCTTTTCTTTCTTTTTCTGGGCTCAGGGCCTAAGAACTGCAAACCAGGAAACAAAGCCCCACCCCCACCCCTCCCTGCCGGGTGCTGTGCTGGTCCTCCGCCCGGGGCTGGTGGGGCAGCATTCAGAGGTAGAGCGGCTGGTCTTTGTGCGGGGTAGTTCTGCTCACTGGTAGAATCGCCCTCGGTGTAGCAGGTGGTATAATCCCTCCATCTCCGAATATTTGTCACTGAGTGTCTGTGATGGTGTGCCCAGGTGCCTGGCATCCCACCCCTTGCCATGCATGGGGTGCAGATACCTAAGACCTCTGGGAAAACACAACGGTTCTCACTGGGGGGAGAGCAAGGTGTGGAAATCAGGGCATTCATGGGGAGTCAGGGAGGCTCAGGTGAAAGGCCCCCAAGGAGGGATTCAGGAACTCAGAGTCAGCTTGTGACCCCCAGGGATTCTGCACACAAAAATGATTCCTCATTCGGGGCGCCTGGGTGGCTCAGTTGGTTAAGCGACTGCCTTCGGCTCAGGTCATGATCCTGGAGTCCCGGGATCGAGTCCCGCATCGGGCTCCCTGCTCGGCAGGGAGTCTGCTTCTCCCTCTGACACTCCTCCCTCTCATGCTCTCTGTCTCTCATTCTCTCTGTCTCAAATAAATAAATAAAATTTAAAAAAAAATTTTTTTTTTTAAATGATTCCTCATTCAACAGGCATTTCTCCTCACTGAATATCAGAGGCTGCTGCCCAAGCCAGCCTTGCTGGTAATTGTCTAAAGACCCAGAAAATATCTGGGAAATGAGAAAATAAACCAAGCAACCTATATATACACATGTGACCACAGAAGAAAAGCATATTTGAAAATGAGGAATCCGTTCAGAATATGTGTGAGGGAGAGAGAAACTTTCTAACAGATGTGGGCAGTCCCACCATGGAACCAAAGTAAACCCTCCAAGCAGGATGCTCAGTCATAAATCTGGAATGTGGATTGTGTTAAGAGTACGAGACACCAGGGTAAATGTTCCTGAATCAGAGTGTGGCATCTTACATTTTTGGCCCGCATTTGATTAGTGTTGTTGATGCAGGCCAGCCCGAGGGTCCTTGGCTTTGCACAGGACGGAGGTCAAACGTGAGCCAGCAGGAAGTGAGAAGAGACTTTACTGAAGGTATAGAGAGAATGCTGGTGCAGACAGGGTGTCTGGAAGACTCAGAAAGGAAAAAAGAGAGTCTCGTCTTCGCTCAGGGTCTGGGGTTTTCATTGAGGATAGTGGTCTGATGTACGTGTCCTCTCAGGCATCTAGGAACCAGTCAACACAAGGACCAGCATCCCGGTGTCCTCTGTAAGTCACTTGTTCCTTGGAGCCTGGGGTCTTGGCATCGAGATGTCTAGCATCAGTGGTCTGAAATGCACATATGATGTCTTTTTCTGGTCAGTCTTGCCTGGCCCTTCCTTAGATGTTATCTGTTGTCTGGAAGACTCCAAAGAAGTCATGAACTCCTGTCCCTTACAAGGAGGACACACACTATTTGCATTGTGAGGCATGTGTAAAGTGGGGGTGCAGGTCTTAGCAAGAATAAAAGCAGGAAAAGGAGCAAAAAGCAGATTTTCATGGAGTCCTTCAATTTCCCTGTCTCATCGTGTCGCTACAGCTGGCTTGGTTTTCACGTTTGTTTAGTTTTTTGGAGGAAATGCCGAGGAAGCAAGGCCACCTAGAATTCAGGAGACCTGGGCTCTGGCCCCAGTCCCCTACTCCAGAAGCTGCCTCTAATGAAGTCATGCTACTTCGGCAGGCCTTACTTTTCTCACTGTAGAATGCATACAACACTCGCCCACTTGTCCTCCCAGGGACTCTGTGGAGTACTTTGAACATAATAAAGTATTATTTCAAAGTATTATTTCATTAGTGGGAAATGCTATTGCCATTAATGATGGTTATTAAGTATCTATTATTAATACAAATTAATCCTAAATCTGATGAGGAATGAGGTGGGTATAAATCAATAAGTAAGATCTAAATGGATGGATTTCAAGGCAGCGATAGTGATTGAGTACTGGTCTTACTCCTCTCACCTCTAGGTGGGTGCTGGGGGGACAGGGAGGACCCCCTGACCCTGCTTGACTGGAGGGAGCCTGGTTGTGGAGAGAGCCTGCCCTTCACTTACCTCGTCTGGTGCACAAGGCATCCCCTCCCCAAATCAACCCATCCTCTCCCTGACCTTGCTTTTGTTCTCTCTCTCATCCCCTTTCACTAGCTAGCTTGCCCGAATTCCCACTTCTTCCTCCTCAGGCTGAGACTGAAGATGCAATCCAGACAGGGACAGGGACATCTACGAGAGCAGTCCCCATAGCTCTCTTGCCATTGCAGGCCATGGGCTCCTGAGGCCGCCACACAAGGACAAAAGCCTGGTGTCAGTCCTCCAGCAAACCAGTGGGAGCAGCCCTCCCTGTTGGGTCTGAGGGCTAGGTGCAGGGAGGAAGGACACCCTGGCAGCTAAATGCTTAGGGATTAAATGGAATGCTTCCAGAGGCCTCTGGAAATATCCCAAGGTCTTCCAGCCTATTGTCACTTGACCTGCAGGAAGCCTTCCCAGATGCACTATTCAAGCTCTCATCCAATACATGATTGTTTTTTCTTTCTTGAGTGATCATACCACATAATGATTTAGAGCTTCTCAAACTTTAATGCACATGCGGATCACCTAGAGATCTCATTAGACTGCAGATTCCAATTCAGAAGGTCAGAGTGGGGTCTGAGACTCTAGCGTCTAACCAGCTCGTACCGTCTGGGGCTGACTGATGACTCACACTGATTAGCGAGGCTTTTCAGCAAGGCTCTAGACACAAACTCACTGTGTGACCTTACTTAACCTCTCTGAGCCTCTGTCTGTCCATAATATGGAGAAAAGAATAGTATTACCTCCAAGAGTCTTTGGGAGAATACATAAGACAATGCATGCAAAGTTCCCAGCCCAGGGAGTGGCACAAAGTGGAGGCGAGAGCACGGTACACACAGTAGTGGTGATCACAGGATGCTAAACTGGGAGCTTTCTCCTAAGTGGGCCTTCCCCTGGGGAGGCATTTCAAAGAATTCGAAGAGCACAACTTTCAGGCTTAGAAAGCACCTCGGGCCCAAGGCAACCTCCCGTGTCTAATGGAAAGACTTGTAGCAAATGAAAAACACACCTTGGACAGGCTGAGCAGGGGCAGGTGCAGAGGCCTGTGTTCGCATGAGGGGCGGACAGAAGCCAGAGGCTGAGCTCCCCGTGTGGCAGCACAGGGTTCCTCGCAGAGGATGTCGGCGGGCCTTTCAGGAAAGGAGCCTTAGTAAGCAGCCGTTAGCTCATGGGGAACTCTGGCTTTGGGGAGATTCGTTAGGTATCCAATTTGCTGTGCGAGGCCAGCCCAGCCCTTCTCAGTATCTAAGTAGATGAGACTTTTGCTTATTTGTTCATCTAAAAGTGGTCATGGATGATGGATAATGAGAAACAGTCTTCGAAATACCGAGGGGACTGAGAGGTCAACACACTCTGCGCCTGATTTGGGGGGGCAGGCGGCGTGGGAGCGGCTGACTAAGGTGGAAGAAGCAGCAGAAGCAGGGGAGAGGGCAGAGCGGAGGCAGGGTGCAAGAATGGCATTTAGGACAAAAAGACAATGGTGAGGAGATCCTGTGTTTGGAGAAGCAAGGAGTGTGGGCTGAGATGCATGCATCTGTTTCTCTTGTTCCTGCATGTGTTACGGTGCACTTAGTAGCTTCAGACAACACAGTTATTATCTTCCAGTTTGTGGGAATCGGAAGTCTGAAATGGGCCTCGTGGAGCTAAAGTCAAGGTGTAGGAGGGCTGTGTTCCTTCGGAAGGCTCTGGGGAGAATGGGTTCCCTTGTCCTCTCCCCTGGAGAGGTTGCCCACCGTCCTGGGCTCCATCTTGAAAGTCAGTACTCACACCACCCAGCCTCTGCCTCCACAGCGTCCCCCTTCTCTGACACCCCCTGCCTCCCGCCTTCACTTGTAAACACCCTTGTGATGACACGGGGCCCATCTGGATAATCCAGGAAAACTCCCCGACCCAAAATCCTTCCCTTCATCACTTGTGCAAAGTCCCTTTGCCACTCGAGATAACACACTCACGGGTTTTGGGAACTAGGATGTAGAAATCTTTGGGGGTGATTCTGCCAACATGTTGGGAATGACTTCAGGGTAGCTCTCTCCCAGGATTTTGTGGGAAACTCAACTTATTAAGGACGTTCCTAATAAAGACAAAAAAAGTTTATCCAAGAGGTCGGGAGAGAAGAGAAAAGAATTATTCGAGGCTGAGCTCTACTAGTGGTTTGTAGGGAGAGCTTCCCCTCACAGGGGCCTGGGGACCCATGGTATGCATGGCATATGGTAGGTCTCCTTCATCCAGGCCCCCAGACAAGCCTTAGGAGAGGCAGGGCAGCTGTGAGGGCCTAGAGAGCATGCTGTCCTTGGCCTTAACACATAAATCCAGGTACTCCCTTAGAACCTCAGTGCAAGGAAGACCCTCTGTGTGCTTCTCCTTTCCTCTCTCCCTATGCCATGCTCACAATTGTTCTGCTACCAGAGCTGCAGGGTTTTTCCCACAAAGAGCAATGCTCTGAGAGACCAGCTGGGTCTGACAGTCCAGTTCAACACTGGCACTGAGCTGGAGTTCATGCAGACCCCACAGCTTAGGACCTCAGACCCATGAGGCAGCCCTACATCAGAGCCAATAAGCAAGAAGTAGGTCCCCAGGTTACCCACAACTTGTGTCCAACTTGGCTACAGATCAGAGGTTCCGAAGACCCCGCCCGCCTTAGATTCCATCATTTGCTAGCATAGCTTGCAGAACTCAGGCAAACGCTAGCTTACATTTATCAGTTTATTATATAATAAAGGATATGAGAAAGGATGCAGATGAACAGCCAGATGAAGAAATGCATAAGGTGAGGTCCGGATGGACCCCAAGTGGAGGAACTTGTTCTGTCCCTGTGGAGTTGGGGTGCACCATCCTCCTATACTGGGATGCGTTTACCAATCCAGAAGCTCCCTGAAGCCAGTACTGTTGGGATTTTTGTGCAGATTTTATCACATAGACGTGATGGGTTATTAACTCTATTTCCAGCCCTTCTCCCTTGTCCAGAGGATGGGGGGTGGGGCTGAAAGTTCCAAGCTTCCAGTCATGGCTTGGCTTTTCTGATGACTGACCCCCAACTAGGAGCTCACCCAGAGTCATTTCATTAGGACAAAAGATGCTCCCATCACCCAGGAAATTCCAAAGGATTTAGGAGCTTGCAGTCAGATGCTCCTATCACTCGGGAAATTGCAAAGGTCTTAGGAATGCTGTGTCAGGAACTGGTGCCAAGACTAAATGTTAGAACGAAAGATTCTCTTACCACCCCAATTTACAAGGGTTGTAGGTCAGGAATCGAGGGTAAAGACATATATATAGATAGAGATTTCTTATTATCTCACACTTAGGCATTAGAATAAATGCTCTGGAAGTGGTCTCAAGTCTAAGCATCAGCCTGCTTCTGCCAGATCACAAGAGAAGGAGCTTTTAGAGGCCTGGCCCAGCAGAGCCAAGGTTCCAGGTTTCCTGAGTGGGTCCTCTGCTTCTTCCACATGGAGCAGGGTGCCTGGTGCATGGCAGGCTCCATGCATATTGCTTGAATGGATGAATGAATGCATATGGTTTACAGACCCTTTAATGGGAGGCTTTTATTATTATTGTTTAACAAGGGATTCTCCTTTTAAAAGTAGCACTTCCCAAACACATATAACATCTCAGTTTACTATTATTATCATGTGGGATTCAAAGAATTTTCTTTCCTCATCCCCAAAAAATGGTATCAACTCTAGGCAGCCCCTTTGCGGCTTCTGATGTGGTGAGTGATGGGATGGAATGCTGCATCCATCCTTTCAACACTTTTTATGTCCCTAGCCCCGCACTGTAAGAACATGGTGGGACCAGGCGAAGGCTGAGATGGATTAAATTGTGTCCCTCCAAAGAAGACATTAAAGCCCTAACTTCCAATAACTCGGGAATGTGACCTTATTTGCAAATCAGGTTGTTGCAAATTAAATGAGTTAAGATGAGGTCACACTGGAGGAGTAGAGTGGGCCCCTAATCCAGTGTGACTGGTGTCCAGATACAAAGATGGCCACATGAAGACAAACACACAGGGAGAGGGCCACATGAAGGCGGGATTGAAGCGCTGCATCCACAAGCCAAGGAATGCCTGGGGCTACCAGAAGCTAGGAGAGAGACCTGGAACAAATTTTGCCTCAGAACCCTCAGAAGGACCAACCTGCCAACCCCGTGATTTCAGACTTCCGGCCTGCAGAACTATGAGACCCACACGTTCCCATTTTCTTAAGTTACCCAGTGGGCTGTAATTTATCACGGCAACCCTAGCAAAGTAATACAAAGGCCAACACAGAGTCATGGATGTAGGCCTTCCCAGCCTCCTTTGAAGACTTTGTAAAACCTGGTCCCTGCACAGGGTAGCTCAGATGGAAGCCAGGATGAATGAGCCACACTTGTCTCAGTTGATGGAGGGCCATTTATGTTTTCAGACATCCACAATCAGACTGAAGCTTGGAACCTGCACACGCTCGGCACCTAATCAGCACTCAGAAGTCCACACTGAGTGATTAATCTGCACAAGGAGCTGGTCAGACCACCCCACCTTCCCTCCAAAGCAAGGGAAGGTTGGTGCTGGCTGGGTTTTTGTGTTTCTTTGAATGGCTTTTTTGGGGGGATTTGGGGGAGAGATATTGCTGGATTTTAAACTGTTCCCAAATCTTTGTATGAGACCAAAACCCACGTGTGAAAATCCCACTTGGCAATTATCCATACAGACTGGTCTTAAGATCCTGGATGCCATAATGAATGTAAAACTGTAACTCTTCCCTAAAGAGTTCTCCAAGCTCCCCCAGACTCCACATGCCCGATGTCTTGGCTGTGGAATTCCAAGCAGAGGCACCCTGCTCCCACGCCTTCCCTGGAGGCCTCTCCCAGCAAGGGGAGCAGGGAATCCACACGTGGCTGGAATGGCTCCCTTCTGGGGCCATGATGCAGAACCATGGCCTTTCATTACACTCGGGCGCTCCGAATTCCACCCAAGTAGGATCAGCACGAGAAGCCCGAGTGGTGGGGGGTCAGTGCTGGAGGTGGAGCAGCTCCGTGTGAGTCGCACACGCCTCTCGGCTGCCCCCGGGGACAGCTAACTCCGGGCAGGCAGGCAGGCACAAGGCCACGGCTGGTTTCTGGAGCCGGTACCTGAGGGAGGTCTGAGAAGCCGGACCTGCTCGCCGGCTGCCGCATGCTCTGTCTTCCGAGATGGAAACGCTTAACCAGTACCATTCAGGAGCAACGCAATTTTCCAAAGGGGCAGAATTTATTATTTGAATTATTCAGGGGAGGTTTATTCAGCAGCACTGAGATCTGAGATATGTCAACTAAATTATAATTATGTTTCTCTAAAGATATCCACTGAGAGAGTCCTCTTTTTTTTTTTTATTTGAACTTGCAAGGAAGAGTCAGACTGTGTATTTATGAACAGCCAGCCTCAATATTCTGCGTGGCAGAATGAAAAATTAATTTTCTGCAAATACATTACCGAATAGTTAACTGCAGCTCAGTAACCTATTTGTTTAATATACTGGGGTCCTCCTCAAAGAGCTTATGATGTATTCTCCTCTTCGCCAAGAGATAACTTTCAAAAGCACTGAGGACTAGAAACAGGAGTTCTGGGCTCCAGCCCCGTCACTAGCAAGCTGTGCACCTCAAGCAAGCCCCCGCTACTCTCTGAGCCCGGCAGGCTGGCCCAAGGCTCCAGGGGACACCCCCCCCCCACCTACCCTTCTGCAGCTGCCCACAAGTGTCAGCCTCCCTGAGGGGGAAAACGGTGATGTGTGACTGCTCACTGCTGTTTATCTGTCTAATAAGGAATAAGAAAAGAAATTAAGCACAGAAAGAAACATTTTGTACCAACGTATTCCCTCCTTTCATTCCTCCCGCCAATCATGGCTTCTCCTGCCAACGTCCTAGGAAATTGAGAGAGCCCTACTGGGAGAAGTCACGCTCCTTCTGCCCATTTCTCCTTCCCCTTACCTACCGGTGGAAGGCCAAGGGCTCCTAGGATGAGACTTGTCCTCCTTGACCCAACATGAATCTTTACCACCCCACCTCTCTTGCTTTACACGGCCCTCCTAATGGGGCCTTCTGGGGCTCCAGGTCCTGTGAGTGCTCCTCTCACCCTCACTTCGGAAAGGTCATTTGGCACTTGGTACCCAGGATTTGATCTCCATCATGGCTGAAGGGCTGTGTGCCCAGGGACAGAGGAAGAGGCCAACAGAGAGCAGATGGGAGCTTTGCTGAGCATGACTGCAGTTCTTCCTTGCACCCATGCTTTTATGTGTGCAATCTGCATTCATCGAGAACCTGGAGTACAGACAGGGCCCTGCCCTCATGGATCGCAGAGTCAAGGGCTCACCTGACCAGCATGATAGTCACTAGCCATGTGTGTCTGTTGAGCAATCGAAATCTGGCCAGTTTGAACCAAGGTGTGCTGTCATGCACATACATACACAATGCATTGCAAAGACTTAACAAGAAAAAACAGATAAAATATATAAACATAAATATAAATAAAATACCTTAATTTTTAAGATTGATTACATGTTGAATGATACATGGATATATTCGATTAGAGTATATTATTAAAGTTAATTTCACCTGTTTCTTTTTAGTTTTTTAGCACGCTACTAACAAATGTGAAATTACCGATGTGCCTTGAGTGTTGTGTGGGACTTGGGACAACCCCATGAGTTAGTTACCATGTTATTTGAATCTTATAGATGAAGGAACTGAGGCACAGAGAGGGAATATGACTCGCCTGAGATCACACAGCCAGGAAGTGGTCAAATCAGACTATGAACTCTGGAGACCTGGCTCCAGAGCCCCCGCATAGTAGGGCCCCTCTCTAGGGTCAGGCTGAGCAGTGAGCACTTTGTCTGTGGAAAGTGGGCATCACCCACACGGGTTTAGAGCAGTGCAGAGCCCAGTCTGAGGAGACAGGAAAACCAGTCTTGGGGGAGGGAGTTTGGGGTTGACACAAAGGGGTGCTGGCAGCTGCAGGGCCGAAGGTAGGGCAGAGACTGACCCTTCCATGACACCTGCTCTGCCAAGTCCTCTGCCCAGCCGGATCACAAGCTCTCCCTTCCCCTGCTGTGCTCCAGCCTCAGGGCCATTGTCTGTGCTGTTCCTTCCTCCTTGAACATTCTTACCCACATTGGCCCATTCTCCTAC
The DNA here is from genome assembly GCF_011800145.1 of Mirounga leonina. NCBI lineage: Eukaryota > Metazoa > Chordata > Mammalia > Carnivora > Phocidae > Mirounga > Mirounga leonina. The sequence goes on from NW_023270268.1 coordinate 36,029,879, forward strand.
CTCCTTTCCTTCACCCTCACTTCCTCATCTCCACAACCAGGTCAGATCTCCCAACTATGAGTTCATATGGCATCTGGCATCTCCCCTGCATGGTATTTCTTTCAGATAGAACATTACATTATTCTGTGAGTGTTCTATTTTTCATCTATTCCCTTAAGGAAGGAGCTGCTTCTGGTTTTGCCCACTTTCTATACTCAACACCTAGAATAATCCCTGATCTATAATTGCTACCAATAAATATCCATTGAATAAACAATCAAAACTTCCTGCAACACAGGTGTTTTAACCATTTGCAGATGAAGAAATTGATCATCAAGTTTAAGTTTAAGAAAGTTTAAGAAAATTGCCCCAGGTCCCAGTCCAGGTAAGAGGGTACAGCTGAAATTTCCTCTAAGCTGACTCACTTCAAAGCCATCTTGGTGGGAATGCACAGAGATGCTGATACCCCCAGGATGGGTCCTGAAGCCAGAGGCCAGTGAGGAGGCCTTCACAACCCCTAGTCAGGGTCTTCTCTAGACCCACCTGTATCTGATGACCTTCACCCTCCTTCCTTTGCCTCATCTTCTGTCCAGAACCCTCCATGTGTGCTGGACCTGCTCAACCCTTTCTCTTGGACTGCCATGATGGGGAACTTGTCAGAATTATAAGTATTTGACCCAGATATGGCCTTATCCCCAGAACCAGGCTCTAGCTTCCTGAGCTGGGCCCCCATGTCCCCCTTTTCTAGAGCATCCATGTCCAGTGTCGCTGGCGTTTACTGTAATCGTGCATTCGTTCAGTCGATCTGTTGGTCTATAAGAGCTGATTGTTGAGTGACCATCATGCCCCTCATACTGTACCTCGAGAAGCTCACAGTCTTCTGTAGGAGAGGGCAGCACCCACCTCAGCCCCAAACTAAAGCATCTCGCTTTCGAGACCATTCCTTTCTCGGGGCAAGCGATCTGCTTGGTCTTTGCACAATTGATTGTGATCAGGGAAAGAACACCTGAGGAGAAATAGTCCCTTTCCTAATTGTCAAATTTAAGACTGAGTGCTTCCTGGCCTGCCTCCACAGCTCCAATCTGCACCCTGGGGCCCTGACAGACGTCAGCTGTACCGTAAATGCATGAGGAAAATATCCCCAATTGAATTCTATGGCACATCCTCGAGGCAAAAACTGAGGAGGAGGAAGAAAGCTTGGCAGGCTTAAGAGAGGCCTTTTGCTTTTGGGGCAAGGGAATCCTCATGCTCCAGAGGAAGAGCTGCACGGAACATGTGAACAGAAGCAGGCAAGCCTCCTCAGGGGGCGGGAGGGATGGAGGGCGGGGGAGGGGAGAGACTAATGCAGTGGAAAGTGGGACTGGCAGAAATATTCCTGCTTTGTTCACTGTCACATCCCAGTGCCAGGAAAGTGTCTGGGGCATAGTGGGCACTCGGTAATATGTGTTCAACAAACAATGAATTTCACAGCATGTGTCTCCTGAGATTTTTTTGTTTCAGACAATATTCTTAGGTACCTAACAGGAAAAAAAGGAGGTCAACAGATTTAGTAAACTGATTATTCTGTTGCCCACATTAGCATATTCTCTGAGGCAAAGGTTCTCAAACTTGACCTATCTATCTGAACAGTTGGAGGGCCTGTTGGAAACAGACCGCTGGGCCCCACCTGCAGTTTCCTGTTCAATGCGGCTGGGGTGGGGCCTAAGAATCTGCATTTCTAATAAGTTCCTAGGTGTCTGAGCTCAGGCTGCTATAACAAAATACCATAGATTGGGTGGTTTAAACAACAGACATGTATTTCTCACAGTTTGGAGGTTGAGAGGTCCAAGATCAAGGTGCCAGCAGATTCGGTTCTTGGTGAAAACCCACTTCCTGGCTTGTAGATGGTCGCCTTCTCCCTGTGTCCTCACATGGTAGAGAAAAAAGAGGGGCTCTGGTCTACCTCTTCTTATAAGGACACTAATCCTGGGGCACCTGGGTGGCTCAGTCAGTTAAGCATCTGACTCTTGATTTCGGCTCAGGTCATGATCTCGGGGTCGTGAGATCCAGCCCCACATCAGACTCTGTGCTCAGTATGGAGTCTGCTTGAGATTCTCTCTCTCCCTCTCCCTCTGCCCCTCCCCCCCCAATAAATCTTTTAAAAAATAAAATAAATAAGGACACTAATCCCACCAGGAGGCCCCCACCCTCATGGCCTCATCTAAACCTAATTACTTCCCAAAAACCTCACCCCCAAATGGCATCCCACTGGGCATTAGAGCTTCAACATAGGAATTTGGAGAGGCTACAAACATTCAGTCCATAACCCTAGGAGGTGCTGATGCTGCTGGTCCAGGGACCACACTTTGAGAACCAGTGCTCTGTGGAGTCTTGCTAAAAGAAACCTGTTTAACTGGATGAAATGAAGTTTTTCCAATTATGACCCTGACACCATTGTTCATGATACCATCCTGAAGGACTGTTTTGCAAAACACCCCATTGGGAAAGAAGCCCGAAAGGGTCACACTTTCCTGAGTGAGGGCTCGTGAGGGGCCCCATCTGCCCTGGCTGGTCCCATTCCTCTTCCTCACTCCTGGGAGAGACCGAGCACTCAGAATGCACAATCTCCACTTCACTGAGGGCACATTTGCTGCCCCAACGTCTGGCTCCCACATTAACCTGCCAACCCTACTACCTCCATGGGGCTTTGCAGAATTTGCAGATCAGACCCAGGCTGGGGAGAGAAGCTTTGGCTTGCATGAGAGACTAACTGAAGTGCAATTTTACTACATGAAATTGAGGCCATCAGTAAGAGCTGGAAGTTAAGGGATCTTCCCAGGGTGTCCTCCAGGGGTGGGGAAGAATGCCATCTGATTGGCATTGTTTAAAGCCTGCGGTGGGGAAGCATAAGCAGCTGGTCCAAGAAGGTGATTACATAGACAAAAATCATAGCATGGTGCCAGGGTACCAGCCATATCCTCAGTGCGTAGTGGGTGTTTTCTCTCCCTATGGACGAGTCTCAATCCTGGGCGCACACAAGTCATGATTTACATGGTGCAAGCACAAACTGGAAGGACAGTTTTTCAGGATCGTTTTGGGGATTTGCCCAAATGTTGCTCAAGCAAATTGCAACTGGGTGGTCTCTCTGACACAAGCTACCTTTCATGTTTCCTGTTCCCCTGTGCTCTGCTGCCCTGAGTCAGCAATTGCTTCCTGACAGAAGGCCCAGTGGCTGCTTTCTGCGCTGTCCTCATCACCTTCTGCAGAAAACATACCACACTTCTCCCAGCCAGCTCGGAAGCGCAGGCACCCTCCTGCGAAGATCTTAGAGAGATTTGCAAATAAGAGTGGTATCTTTGCTTTGGCATGAGGTTGGTCTTGGCACTAACCAAAACCGCAGCTTTCCAAACATTCCAAAACCTGAGGCCAGAGGGTCTTGCAAGTTCCCAGGGCGAACCGGATTTGCCTGGTTTCCACCCTCCTGGTTCAATCGCTGTCCATTTCAGGAAAGGAAGTTCAGTTTTGACCTACCCTTCAAATATGTCCTGGGGGCCAGGGGACTGTGGAGCTCTTTGTGTCCACTGTTATCTGATTTCACACACGAGAAGGCTGCGGAAGTAAATAATGGCCTTCTAGAACGTAAGGCACTACAATAAGGTAGTGCATGCCTTGCGTGGCACTTGAGGTCCTCAGGAGCCCCGCCCCACTGCTGTCTCCCTGCCCCCCACCGGCTCCCTCCCCACACACATCTGTCAGGCTCTCTGCTGGAATGTGTCCTGTGATCATCCATAGAATCCATACCTCTTCATTGCTTTAGCAAATTCTCATTTTTCTCTAATCTCATCTATCACCCATTTCTCTGATTCCATTGTCAGTATTCTTGATTTATTTTTAGTTCAATAATTGTGTCTTTTATTTCTGGAATTTTTCTTTGATTCTCTTTCAAACCTGCCTTCCCCTATTTCCTTTCTAAAAGCTCCATTTTCTGTGGTTACCGAAAAAGCAGACATTTGTTTTGTCTGCTTTTTCTCTCGCACACAAAGGATTGCCTCCTCCTTGTTTTGTAAATTTTAACTCTGAGCTCAAGGCCCACAGAAATTGTCCTGCCCAAGCCCTAGGCAGGTGATGGACACATCTCTGTCAATAGATTTTGAGGATGTCTTTTCGGGAGGGCCTAAAGACTTGGCAGATGCATTGTTAAGTTCATTTCTGAGTTCTGGATTTCTACACTGGCCGGGCTGTGTACATTTGGAGCTGATGCACGTGCACAGAGCAGGCTTGGGGGTCTAACGTCTCTGAGGTGACTTGTTCCAGAGCCCTTGACTCCCATTGTCCCAGGTCACAGGCTTCAGACTGTCCCTCTGCAACTGCAGGCTTTATGCAGCCCTGTCAGCCTCGAGTTTCTCCGTGTGGCCGACCTGAGTCTTCATTCCTCTCTCCCAGTGGCTCTGAAACCACGGCTGAAAGGGTGGGCCCTAGCCCCTCAGCAGCCATTCAATTTCTTTTTTTTGTTGTTTGTTTGCTTTTTATACCTAAGGACTTCTCTTTCTAACTCTCTTATTTCTGTTTTATTTTGTTATCGTTGTTGCTTTATTTTATGCAGCATCTCATTCCATATCTGCTCAGGCTGAAAATATGTGCTCAGCAGGGTATAGGCTTTATTTTAGCTCAATTCACACAATAACCCCATGATGTAGGTACTCTCATCAACCTCAGGATTCAAAGTCAGGATTTAAAAGGCTCAGTTATTTTCCCAAAGTCCAGAACATGATTGCCCAGAAGTTCCTAAAGCAGGTGTGACAGCTGGCCCATCCCTCACGGGCTCAGCCTGCACACCGCCTCCTGGGAGCCCTCCTTGCTGCCTCTCTGTGGCTGCCCCCAGCGCAGCCGCTCACTAGCAGGCTGCAGGCGTGGCCCCACCCACGCTCACGCCAGAGCTTTCTTGCCATCCCCCTGCTGCAGATGGGCCTCTCCCCTTGCTCCATTTTGCACTAGCCCATAGGAACACACCTCCTCAATCTCCCCCCTCGAGTACATGTTGTAAATTCTGAGTGGGAGTAAGGGTCAGGGGATGAGGATGGATGAGAGAGACATGTCCGGACTTGGCAGCGCACTGGCCAGAGGGAGGGAAAGAGGGAGATAGGCTAAAGCCACGTCCAGGGTTCTGGCCTGGACGACAGCTGGAATGAGGAGCATTTGCTGAGGCAGGGACACAGGACGGGGCCGGGGGGAGCTGGAGCGTGGGAGGTGTTGGGCTCCACATGGGACACGGTGAGTCTGAGTGCCCGTAGCATGTCAGGTGGGCCGTGCGGGGACAATCTGACATGCAAGTCCATCACTCAGGAGAAAAGTGTCTGCTCCAGACCCTGATTTGGCAGTGAGTATGCGAAGCTGAGCCACTGGTTGTGCATGAAACAGACACACAAGAGGCTGAGTGTGGAAGCCAAGAGGGGTGACATCGAACTCCTGACATACACTCCTTGAGATCAGAAACCATGTCATTTCTCTTGCTTTATCTTTTATTTATTTATTTATTTTTTTAAAGATTTTATTTATTTATTTGAGAGAGAGAATGAGAGACAGAGACCACGAGAGGGAAGAGGGCAGAGGGAGAAGCAGACCCACTGCTGAGCAGGGAGCCCGATGCGGGACTCGATCCCGGGACTCCAGGATCATGACCTGAGCCGAAGGCAGTCGCTTAACCAACTGAGCCACCCAGGTGCCCTCTCTTGCTTTATCTTTTAAAGGTGCCAGAGACAGGACTGGCCCTCCTCCTGTGGAGGGTTGCGGCAAAGATCCCATAGCATAAGGGATAGGAAGGGCTGCTTTAATACGGAGAAGCACAGTCCAGGATTGATTGTTGTTAGGACTACCATCCTCCTCCTCCTGCCCCAAACCCCCATACCTCCTACAGGCGGCAGGATGAAAGCAGCCCTGGTCCTGCTGCCTCATCTCCCAGCCTCGCCTTTCCCAACCCGGCCTGGCCCCTCTGCACTCGGTCTGCGCTTCTTCCCACCTCCCAGGGCAGATATCCTCTGAAGGGCCGCATTGCAAGTCTGGAGCTGGTTTTTCCAGGAAATCCGGTATTTTGAACGCAGCCATTCAACGTGAGATACATTCCCCTTCCACCTGTTATGTGCCAGCAGCTGACACTTTAAAGGATATTTGGACCAACCAACCCGTCAGCAGCCTGATTTCCGCCTCCCCTCTCATGGGAGGCTTCCATGGCCCCTGACCCACCCTGGAGTACCAGCCTCCTGCCAGCTCAGGCCCCGCTTGGCATTGTCCCTGCTCAACACGCGTCCCTGGGTCTCCGGTCTCTGGGTCACTTGCCGGCTCAACAGCAGCTGCAGCTGCCCACCCTGGGCACACAACTGCATGTGTCCAGGGAGAAAAGTGTCTCTGGCCCAGCAGAGGCCTTGGGCGTCGCCTCAGCGGATGGCACTGAACAGGCTTGGTGCCAACTGTGTCCACCAGTGATTCATGAACAGGCAGGAATTCAAGTTCTTCTCTCTCCCCCCGACCCTGGGAAAGGTCACTTTGCCTAATTTTCTTCTTTCATGGTTGAGCCATTGCACGGACACATTTATTTCTGCTGCCTCCTGGCTTGATCATTTTTCAGTTACAGTTTGTCCCTCCAATTCTAGCAGAGGGCTAATGTGGGTCTCTTCCCGATCACAGATCCACATGAGTGAAACCCTAACTAGGCATTTCCTTTAGCTGCCATCGTAGATTACTTGGTGCGAGAAGTCTGCAGGCATAAGCCTAGTCTGAGCTAAAAGCCTGTTTAGATGCCCAATCAGGAGGTACCTGAGGAAGCTCCCCAGCATTCCTGCCTGTGAATCTAGCTGAGGCTGCTCCCCACTCCCAGAAGACCCTCCCTTTCGACCTTGGAGAATATAAATTTTGCGGTCTTTTATGAACCATATTAAAATGAGATAAAATGTATCCCCTTTCAAATTGCCAGGATTCTATATTTTATTAATACTCAATGTGGTAAGGGTACAACTCATGAGCACTCTTATAGTCTGCGGGCAAGAGAATAAATAGGCACAAACTTTTGCAGAAAAAAAAAATTGACAGTGTGTATCAGGAGCCTTCAAAATACCTTCAACCTGGGCACCTGGGTGGTTCAGGTGGTTAAGCCTCTGCCTTCGGCTCAGGTCATGATCCCAGGGTCCCGGGATCGAGTCCCGCAACCAGCTCCTTGCTCAGCAGGGAGTCTGCTTCTCCCTCTCCTTCTGCCATTCCCTCTGCTTGTGCTCTCTGGCTCTCTCTGTCAAGTAAATAAATAAAATCTTTAAAAAAATATCTTCAACCTTTGGCCCAGTAGTTCTACTTCCATGAATCTTTCCCAAAGATATAATCAGAAATGCAGACAAATACTTATGCATAAAGAAATACAGCACTATTGGGCGCCTGGGTGGCTCAGTTGGTTGAGCGACTGCCTTCGGCTCAGGTCATGATCCTGGAGTCCTGGGATCGAGTCCCACGTCGGGCTCCCTGCTCAGCAGGGAGTCTGCCTCTCTCTCTGACCCTCCCCCCTCTCATGCTCTCTATCTCATTCTCTCTCTCAAATAAATAAACAAAATCTTTAAAAAAAAAAAAAAGAAATACAGCACTATATTACAGTATCTTTTATATTGCTGTTACATAATTAATACCTGATAATAAGGGAATATTTAAATATAGTGTAGTATATCCATATTATACAGCCATCAAAACTGAAGTTGGTAAAGGCATTTTAATGCTGACATTAAGTGAATCTAGCAAACTTTCAAATTGTAGACCCAGTGTGATCCAAACTGACCTTCCCCCACTGTTTCACAGAATGCTTATAGGAATGCTATAAATAGAAAAGTTCCATTTTCCAACAAGGTTGGAAAGTTATAGGCATATACTTTGATGCTACTGGAAGCCTTGTATAGGCAAATAAAATGGGAAATAAAAAAAAATTAGGCTCAGTGTACAGGGTCACTGTTTTTATGCAGGGCATCCTAGGGACTGCTGCTCATGAAGCACATTTCAGAAAACCCTGGAGGCAACACCTAGGAAAAGATTGCCATGTTGAAAGGGGTCATGGCTACTGTTAGTCATGGAATTATTTTCTTTCTTCCTTGGAATTTTTTGAATTGCCCTACAAAAATGTCACAAGTGTCATGAAAGGAAGCGAGCCAGAGGATCATTCTCCACCCAGCGTCAGCAGGTGTAGAGTGCTATAGAGTCAGCCAGCACACGGATTCAAAATGGCAGTCAAGCCTGAGAGGACAGCAGCGCAGAGGATGGGATGGAGGCCAGGAGAGGGGAGCCGCCCAGCGCTGCCTGGTTGACTCTCATGCTCTGCCTACATTGCAAAGGGCATGGGGTGCAGTCAGGGTCACAGCTCTGCCACGTGCTCCTACCTCACCCGGGGACTGGCCAGGGATTTCTCCATGCCTCAGAGATCATCCCCAGGATGGGAGCCATCTTCCCACGTTCTGGAATATGCTGCCTGCCTATTCTTGATTGCAGACTTCAAGTCCAAGGTGCATTGGATGGGCCTGCTTGGATTTGATGCCTCCTCCTTAGTTCCCCACTCTTCTACTACCCCTAGACTCTGTCTCCAGGTCTTCCTCTGTGCCACTCCCACACCACTGGGTCAGCCCAAGAGCCTGCCCCAGCCCAGCATCTGGTCTCAGGCATGTAGCCAGAGGGATGTAAACTTGGTTAGGACCTCAGAAGCAGGTACTGAGCTGTACATGCAGTGGGGTGTAACAGGATTTTGGAAATACTTGCTTGGACACCTCCTGATTACCGTCCAAGGGCCCCTAAAATATTCATCAGGCTTTATCAGGCTAATGGGCTTCAAAAGGAGCAATTTTCTGAGACATGAGACAGGACAATATAAAAAGAACATTAAGGAAAAAAGTTCTATTCCAAAATGAAAAGGAAAAGATCATTTAGCATCCCTGTTGGTGTTATCTATTCATGAGAAACAGCACATTTAACCCAGAATGGGATGTAGGAAGGGCTCTGAAGCCCTCACCGTAGGGTCATCTTCAGGCAGAACTCATCTATCTTCACTGACACAGATGGCGGGGGCAGTGGAGATGAGGATGCAGTGAGAGACACTTCAGAGGTGGGCTCCACAGGGTGCAGAGGGATTTGAGGGAGTGGGGGTATGGAGAAGGTCGAACATGAGTCCCAAGGCACTGGCTTAAGGGATGAGAGAAGGGGCACCATTCTCAGCTTGGCCACCTTCCTGTCTCCCTTCCTAAGGCCCACTTGGTATCTATTTTGTCTTGGTTTCTATTTTGGACTGTGCTGTTGGAATTCAGCTCCTTGAGGTCAGGGATTATGACTCCATTCTAGCCCCCAGTGCCTCTACCCATCCATTAAAGTTGGGTTTTGGTTACAAGCCGTAAGACCAGGAATCTTGGGCACAAAAGTTGTGAGAGGCCATAAGTGTAAGAGTGCTCTGTACCTGTCCAGGCCAGGAGGACCATTTATGGTCCTTCTCTGCCTCCCCATGTCCTCCAAAGTAGGATACAGGTGAGTCCCCCCGGGAAGACTGTCTTTCTCAGACTGTATTTTGTTCAAGTTGAAGGGGCCATGAGGTTACTCCTTGGTTGCTCCTGAGACAAAGGAACCAGGGGCTCTTACTCTTCTGTATTCCATCCTCCTTCCTCGTCCCCTGTTCTTCGCCTTCTCTCTTGCTCTTTTCTAGCCCCTAATTCTCTCCCATTTTCATCTTTCTCTTTCTCTTCCTCCTTCCCTTCTCTATTCCCAACTTCATTTCTACTTTCAATCTAGTATCTTTCTTTTTCGCCTATCCCCAAGCTTAGGAAAATATAATTTCAATTTAACTTTTTTCTCTACTAAAGAACTAAGAAAAATTTTATACAAAGCAGATTTAAGCTGTCACCCACCCTGTCCACCAAGACCTGGCCAGGCTCGACAGCGGTGAATTACATGACCAAGATACTTGCCTGATGATTGGATTCTCTGGTGTTCCTCTACCCCATGGTTTGCTCCATCAAGTTCGATGTGAGCTTTTCTAACCTCACTTATAGCAACCATTATATTCATTGAGTTCTTTGCAATAAGAACGTTTGACCCCAAAACATCTTCTCTCGCTTTCATAATTAGAATAAAAGCCTGTTTGAGGTTTCATTGCATATTCAATTTTAAGTGTTGCTTCTCTTTCTTTTCATTAGATATGTGACAAAGAATGGCATTACTACGTCATCAATGTGGAGTTTCCTGTAGTTACCTTATACATGGATGGAGCAACATATGAACCCTATCTGGTGACCAACGACTGGCCCATTCATCCATCTCACATAGCCATGCAACTTACGGTCGGTGCTTGTTGGCAAGGTAACTCTGCGTCAAGCCCTTCTCCCTGGCCCATCCGTGTACAGTCCATGAAAGGTACTGAGAGAAAAAAGGGAAAAGCAAATGATGTGAGAATGAGCCTAGAAACTTTATTACCCCTTACTAATAAAACAGGACCTATAAAATAAGGATTAATCCAGACACTAAACTTGTGTAATAATAAGCACTTGACTTGAGACCAGATTTTGATTTTAGATCAACATGAGCAATTTCATGGTTGCCTCTGAGTTGTTAGTGCCTTTTACCATTCTGGAACCTTCTCTGATTTCAAACTGGGGCTGTCTACACAGAAAAGGCTGAATGTGGAATCCCATATCAAAATTGCCATTTGACTCTGTTGAGTGCTAATCTGGAGCCAAGGATCTCCTTTTATCCCCACACAAGTTGTCCAAGCCCCCAACCCCCTGCTCGGGGAGCTTACAAATATGTAGGGCTGTGGGGGGTGTGTTGTCTATCAGCATGAGGCCATGGGAGGCCACTGTCAAGCTCAGCTCAGCTCTGAGCCCCTTCCCCACTCACTAAGGACAGAGGCTCCTTTCCACAGAGTTGCCTTTCCACTAGAAGGTCTCTGCCCCCTCCTCAGTTCCTCTGCTGCTGTTTCTCCTCCAATCACCAAACTGGAAGGCTAATCTCCTCTTTGGAAGCAGGAAAACCAGCTCTTTGAACATACATTTCACCTTTCTGTCTTTCACTCAGATCTGTTGGAATCTTTGTTCTTGCTCCCTTAAAAGCTGGGGTGCTTTGAAATACCAATGAAAGAACAGAGGGGAAGAAAAATGCTCCCCATATAAGCAGATTAGTACCCTGAGATGACCCAACCTCATGGTGACGGATTCTTTGAAAGTTACTGAGATGTGTGACTCTGACCATTCACCATGGGAAGCTGAGGGGAGAGGTGGGCTGTGGAATAAGAACATGCCTTCAGAAAACCAGCTGACCAAAGAGTGAGCTAGGGGACATATAGACCCCACTGGGTTGAGACAAAGAGTGGGTGCTGGACCACACCACGCAAGATAAGACGGAAAGATGCACACGTAGCACAGCCTGGGAGCACTAGGGATACAAAACCCAGGAAGGAATAAAGCACAAATGAGGCAAGGGAAGAGAATATATTTTTGACCTGGGTCACTGACGACATCTGACATATGTCACATGATACTGAAAAGTTCATTGAACATTTCAATAGAACTTGGTAAGAGCTTCATCAGTATTGCTGAATTCCCCAGGAATTCAGAAAAGGGAGACTGTCATCTGGCGAGAGTCCATGAAGCTAATTAGTGTGGCAAGCCACTGATTCAGAGATTGCACAGGAATCATTAGTCACTGAACACCGCGCTGGCCCTCTCCTATGGCTCAGTGCCTCAGCCAGACACCACAGGCAGCCTGCGGATATTTTGGAACATAGCCTGGATGCCGCGCGTAAGTTAAGGGGGCCCTGTGCTGTCCTCACTATGAACCTCACCATGACGCTTCCCTTAGAGGCCCTCAGAGACCACATCGGGATCCCTGTCCCCCCAACCTGTAGTGGAAACATGCCCCCACCTCTACAAGGCCAGTTATAACCGCTGCTGCCCAGTTGCATGTCCTCTGGGTGGGGAAATAGTCCCACCAAAATAAAAAGTGCTTTTATAAAGAATTAAGATGACCTCTCAGAATCAGTTACCATAGGCTAAGTTGTGCTGCAGTGACAATCAAGCCCCAATTCTCAGGTACTTAAGATAATTCTCAGTTTATATTCACTGCACATCAGTGGGGCTCTCCTCTGCTCTTTCCTCAGTCTGGCACCCAAGCAGACAGAGCAGCCACGTTGCTTTGTACTACGAAAGAGGAAAAAGAAAGCGTGATGAATGGTGCATGAGCCCTTACAGCTTTCACCTACGAGTGACACCAATCATTTTTACTCACATTTTATTGGCCAAACCAATTCATATGTCCGCCCCTAACTCCAAGAAGGCAGGGAAGTAAAAATCTCCAATGTGTCTGGAAGAAAACCTGAAAGTATTTTATGAACAGCACTGATGAGCACCATGGTCTGTCCACTTAGTCAACAGATACTTGACTGTCCATCCCACATAAAAAACACAACCACCCTTCCCTAAAGGAGGCAACCCGGAATGCCACCTGTTACTGGCTCCAAGCTCAATGTCCAGATTCTCTGAGTGATTCCTGATGATCTCTCCATCAGGCTGAGAGGCGTAGGTGGCTCTCTTCCTCAGGACCAGATGTGACTCCACTTGATCTGGAGACCTATACATGAACAGGGAGAAATACCTGCTGCCGCCACAACCATCACCCCCTACACACACACACACACACACACACACACACACACACAGTGCAACAGTGGAACAGTGGGAAAAGGCAGAATAACCAGAAAACATTTCCACTAAGAGGAAGAATTGGAGAAACACAGCAGTCTTTGGTCACTAGCAATTCTGAAATCCCTCTGGGCAGATGCTTTAAGGGCCCCTACCCTAAGGTGGGGAGTGTTCTTTGTCACCCCTGACTCCATTTTCTGGGGTGTTTCCTTCTCAGTATTCTCCTAGGCCACATCTAAAGACGGTGGCATCACTCCATAAGTAACAGCACTAATACTATATCTGATAATAATTTATTTAAAAGCTATTTCACGGGCGCCTGGGTGGCTCAGTTGGTTAAGCGACTGCCTTCAGCTCAGGTCATGATCCTGGAGTCCCGGGATCGAGTCCCACATCGGGCTCCCTGCTCGGCGGGGAGTCTGCTTCTCCCTCTGACCCTCCTCCCTCTCATGCTCTCTGTCTCTCATTCTCTCTCTCGCAAATAAATAAAATCTTAAAAAAAAAAAAAAAGCTGTTTCACAAAAATGCTTTTAAAACATTAAACCAAAGCATAGGTTTATTTTATTTTTTTATAATTTTTTTAAGATTTTTAAAATGTATTTATTTGATAGAGAACGGGAGAGAGAGTGAGAGAGAGCACAAGCCAGGGGGGCGCAGCAGAGAGAGAGGGAGAAGCAGACTCCCCACTGAGCAGGGAGCCTGATGCGGGGCTTGATCCCAGGACCCTGAGATCATGACTTGAGCTGAAGGCAGACGTTTAACCCATCCAGGAGCCCCATCATAGGTTTATTTTAAAAGAATGTGGGAGAAAGTGCCTGCGAGGGTGTTCACCACCGAGTATTTCTGCCCCCTTCCCAGAGAGATGCTGGAAGGTGTGATCAAATGACTTGCTTTGGCCAATTAAATGTGAGTGGAAGTGCCTGATTCATTTCCTGGGTGCAATTTTAAGAGCCCATGTTGCAAGGAGGCCCTTTACATATCTGGGTATTTACAGTCAGTCCTGTGAGAAAGAGCTAGGAGTCCCAACGTGTAGATAAAGAACCTGAGGCTTTCAAAGGTGAAGTAGCTGACCGTAGGTCACCCAGCCAAACCTGCCTCACCCCAGGTCTTCAAAGCCTGTCTTCTCCTCACTGTGACTTGTTCCCCCATTGCTGGTTGATCATTCCGTTGATGTCATTATGTGTTTGGGAAAATGCAGGAGCTGATGCATAAACCTTCTGACACATCTGTCAACTCTGGAATTAACCCACAGCAACCCTGCATTCCACTTGCAATCCCTTGCTATATGCTTCCTTAAGTGACCCAAGGAAAAAGAGTTTAGGCTTTAGAGTCAGAAAATTTTGAATGTGAGTCAAACCCCCATCCTGCCACTGCCTAGCTGTATGGACCCAGCAGAATCTGCAACTTCCCAGAGCAACTACATTCTCATCTATAAAACCAGGCTAATTGCAAGGAAGAGATGATAGGTATGTGGAGCATGCTTGGCACGTTTCACTTGAATAAATGTATCCATGGGAAACCATCTGCTGGTCCCCTCCTCCATCCCTTCTCTGCTCCTTGCACCTAAGCCCCACACGGCAAGCATGGTATGCTCTGTGACTCCAGCCTCCCCATGGCTCCTTGCGTGCATGGACATTTCTCCCCTTCCCCAGGATGAACCCTCCCACACAGACCCTGCTCTCCCGGGTCCATCTGCAGATCAGAAGGAAGGTCAGTGAGGCGGGAGGATAGCCAGTCAGAAGATGAGTGTCAGAACACGGTGTAGGCAGGACCCTGATCACACAGTCTTTCAGGCCATGGAGATTTGGGTATCTTCCCTGAGGAGAAAGATAATATACCGGTAAATTTTCAGCAAAGGAGACAATCCTTAAGAAGCTTGAAACTTGGGCTTTCTAGGATAGGTGAGAGTTCAGCAGGAAGATAAGGAAGGCAACAGCAGGGAAACTTCACAGAGGCCCGTGCACCGTGCCCTGTCACTGGGAGGTACAGGGCCTGGGAGGAGTGCAGAAGAGGCTGGGGGGTTGTGACCATAAGACGCCAGACTGCCTTGTGAGGGAGCTTGGACTCGCATCAAGACTTACATCCTCCCTGGAGCCAGGCTTTGTCTTGAGAGAACACGTCAGAAACCCTTTCTGTGATATTGAGAGCCCACGATGCAGCCCTTATGTGGCATATTCCTAACTTCCTTCAGGCCGCTTACAGGCATATTGTAAGCCCGCTGGGTGAGCCTCTAATTGCCTCTGGGCCTGCGATTGCGGGGAGCTTTTGAGGTGCTTCTGAGGTTGGCAAGGAAACAAGTTCCCATCTGTGAAATTTCCAGTTGGGGTTTCACAACGCGGATAGGAAATAATTTGAGAGCAGTTGCTCGGTGGATGCTCCCGGGAACGGGCTCGGGCACTGTTGCTGGGCAGAGCTCCGCAGCCCCAGTTAGCCCGCTCGGTCCTGTTAGTGAACTCGAAAGCCAAAGTAATCAGTGGAACTTCATTTTCATTGGTGTTTTTTCCAGTAATTAAGAAAAAAAGCGACTTCATTTACACTTAAGAAATGTTGCCAGTACAGCCTCCAGCTTGTATCTTCACTGTAGAGAAAGGCTTTGGCGGAGAGGATGGACCTCGCATCACAGAAGAGTCCTCTGCCCCTCCGCGGCCGTCGCACACCGCCCTGCCTTCACCTCTGCGCTCCAGGTCACGGTGGTCTCAGGATGCAAGCCCACCCCCTCAGGGCTGAGCTCCGTGTGCTGCCTACAGGCAAATTCCAGGTTCCTCGTCTCTCCCTGGGTCTTGTCATGAGAGAAGATGATTTAAAAGATGAATTAATTTGCCCTTTTCCTTAGATTTCCTCTTCATCCATTTCTTAACAACAAAAATTCAAGTTCTACTGATCCATTATAAAAGTTGTACACTCCACCCGCTTCACCCCTGGACCTCCAAACTGGGCGCACCCACTCAGGGACTGGAGCCCCGCTGTCCTTGCGAGCAAGTCAGGAAGGCTGCTGACTGTGTCAGACCAGGGCCCTAGGGAGCCCCAGGGTTTCAGGGAGATGCCCCAGCAGGTGGAAGTCTGGGCCACCTCTCCCCCAACACCACAACCAAAGCATCTCTATGTGTGGCATCTGTAAGGGTTCTTTCAACGACGTGGCTAACCAGGTTTCAGAAATACAACTCTCGGCATGCCGTCAAGAAGCCACCACCTTGCTCCCTCCCTGATCCTCATCTCCTCTTGGTGGATCTCATTGCAGGCCTCCTTACCCGTCCCCAGCAACCACCTCATCCCTACTTCTGCCGGGGACTCTCCTCCAGTGCTTCGGACCTTGGCCTTCCTAAAGCACCCAGCTTTGCCTGCTCCTGACTATGACACTATCCTGGTCTCAGATGAGGAGACCTTTCGACCGTAGCTCCTGGTCTTGCTGGGTCCTACCCCCTACTTAACAAATAAAGCCCCAGGAGGTAGAGAAAGGGATGGCTCTAACAATTAGAACTTCTTGTTAAGGGGCAGATAGAGAACTCCCACTGTGGCTTTTGGGAGGAGCCAAGGCAAAGAACAGGAATGGTCAAAAGTGGGATAAAAAGGCAGAAGTAACCCTGAGAGTTGCAATAATCAATAGCATGTCATCTTCCGACAGAGGGGAGTTAGAGCCACATGTGGTCCCGAGATCTGGTGCACATTTCCAGGTCATCTTGTCGCCAGACACTAAAATTAGTGCAGGGACTGGGAGTACATGCATTCACTTAATAAGCTTGGTCTAATTTAGTACAAGTCATCTTAATAAAGTCTGTGTTGAAATTATTCTACATCCCTAGGGTCTCTGCTGCTGGAAGAAAGAGGCATGTGCTAACATAGTCTGCCTTAGATTCAGGTGGGCATTTCCCAGGGAGGGCTTCGGGAAGCTCCAGTTCCATAGGATGCCCCTTCCACAAGGAGGCCATCGTGCTCAAGGCTGGGAAACTGCATCAATTATCCCCATACCACCACGTGGGAGAGTCACAATGTTCATTAGCTTATTAAAAGCTCTCAAAAGCCCACCAATCAAGCAGTCTATTTGATAATACTTAACCCTTGTTTCTCAATCTTGTTTTACTATGGAACTCACTCTTTGTGAGACAGTGTTCTCGGAACACTCTTTGGGAAATACCTTGTTGGAGTTACTGATGCAGGTCTCCATCCCCTGCTAGGCTAGGAGTTTACAGAAGACAAGGACTGTCTGTGCTCCCAGATTCCGCTCCCCTCACCTTTCCCCCTACTCCAGTAGGTCAACAGAGAAGGTCAATAGCTAATGTTTATTGAATTACCTCCCATTTTTGAAGCTGTTTTGACAAAGGTGTATGGTTTGTGGTCTGACACACGGGGATGACTAACAAGGTGTCTCTTAATATTAACGTATCAAAAAAAACAAGAAAAGATTGTTCTAGGCCCTGGAGTTAATTTGGCGTGAGGGCATATTAGTTTAAAGAAGACATGGATAAAGTCTGCTTTAAAAATCATGTCTGGAAATATGGTATAACTGAGTTGTAATTCTAACTTTATGTCTTATTCTGAAGATGATATTAATTAGAAAATCTGACAAGGATCTTGGAGCAAAAACAGTATTGTTTTAGCTTCTCTAAGAGATACACCAGAGGGGAGGGGGAAAAAGCCACTTAAGGGAAAGATAGAGAAAACTCACATCATGTAATCTCATGTTTGAGTCCCTTGGTTCATGCTGCCCCTACGACTAGCTGCCGTTTTTGAGTTCCTACACTGTGTGGAGCTAAAAGCATGCCTTCCCCTTTCACAACCCTATTGCCTGGATAAGAATGGGATCCCCACTTTGCAGATGAGAAAACAGAGAGGAGAGAAGTGCTTTGCTAAGGGCCACACAGAGCCTGGATTTGCAGCACCAGAACCCTCACCCTTGCTTGCACTGCTACACCACCTCTATTTCTAGAAACAATGTATGGCCAGACGACGTTGCATATCCAAGTACGGAAGACCAGAGGATTCTGGAATCTGGAGTCAAATCACTTGAGGAAACTCCCAGGGCATTTTTCCCACAGATTGGACAAAGTCAAGCTGAGGCCTATAGGTGACTACAGGCCCATCACAGTTCAGTGTAGGGAGGGTTGAGCTTGGAGCTGGAAGAAGAGAATTCCAGACCCTCCTTGCTGCTCTGGGTCTTTGAAAAGTGTCTTGCCTCTGTAATCCTCAGTTCTTCATCTGGAGAATGAAGGGGATCTCCTGGATAATATATGAGGGTCCTTCCAATTCCATGAATTCAGGTCCCCAGCCCCACAGAGATGATTTTTGGGGTCATCTATAGTCATACGGTTTGCGGCTTAGAACATGCCATATGTGAAACGTCTGCTGAAAAGGCTGGAGAGATGGATACATAGACACGAAAAGGGTTGAGAAAGCCTGCTGAGAACGGTCATGGTCAGCTGCAACTGCACATCCTCACAAGTCACCTGCCGCCTACAGCTGCAGCCCCCGGAGCTGTGTGGACAGTTCTGAAGCTACAGCTTCTGGGGTCTATTACACACTTCACTTAGTCCTTGCATTCTGTGGGTGTCTCCATCACCGAAATGAGGAAATGAGGGAAAGCAAGATTTCAGACGGTCTCACCATTTCCATTGCTCAAAATTGATACCCAGCCATCCATGAAATTGTGTTCATTGAGGGGTGTCCCCATCAACAAGCCAGGCATAGAGCAGCATTCGACTCAAGCAAGAGGAAACGCGGCACCCGCTCGGCTCCGTGTGTTGCTCAGACTAAACAGCTGGGGGAAGGACAGCGGGAAGCAAAAGAGCAGAAACATCCTGCATGCGCTTCGCCGAGGGAGGAGCAGCACCTTCACACCACGCGCATCTTCTACTTACACGTAGAGGGAAGTGGTTCAAAAGCTCTTGAGGTGGGTAGGCCCCACCTCTCAGTTGAAGGAAGGCTGAGGGGGAATTCAGTCCCAATGCAGATTCGGGCTCAGAATAATTGCTGCTGAAGCCCTTCCGTGTCCACAGAAGCCAGTGTCATCGGACATTCTCCCCCAGCGTTGTGTCAGTCTCAGCCTGTCCCCATCTTCCTGCAGCAGCCCAATTACTACAAGGTGTAGTATAATTACTACAATTACTACTACTAACGAGGTGTCTCTTAATATTAACGTATCAAAAAAATCAAGAAAAGATTGTTCTAGGCCCTGGAGTTAATTTGACGTGAGGGCATATTAGTTTAAAGAAGACATGGATAAAGTCTGCTTTAAAAATCATGTCTGGAAACACGGTATAACTGACTTGTACTTCTAACTTTATGTCTTATTCCAAGGATTAGCATGTTCCTGCCCTAGCAAAGGGGCACTTCTGTTGACCTGCAGAAAGAAGGGTGTGAACATGAGTACGCATGGCAGATTCCAAGGAATCCTCTTTGAACCCTCCGGGCCACATCTATCGTGCGGCATGCAGGTCAAAGCCTTGCAAACAAGCCAGACCTAAGTCTGAATCTGGGCTTCACTAATTCCTGGCTGCGTAGCCATGGGCAAGTTATCAAACTCTGAAAACATCATCAGGAAAAGGAGTTAGAAGTTTAGCACGTAGGAATCTGAATTCACGAAGAAAAATTATTTTTTCCACAGCCATCTTGGTTTCATTTCGAACCCCTCTTCCATCTGAGCGGGGGAGAGTTAACCTTGGCAAATTGGAAATTGTTCCATTTCCTTGGTGCCAGCTGATTTCAGGGGTGTTTATGTGGGGCTAGGGTGCCGGGGGGCCTCCAGGCATCATCCCGTGCAGGTGTCCACGGAAATGGTGCTCACCTCTTCGGTCCTGTCACTAATGGTCTTTCAGGGCTGGCAGCTCTCTCAGTATTTCCTTGTCTTACTTAGGGGCACAAAAATATCTCCCGTGCTTGTCATGCTCTCTCTGTAAGACCATCTGCAGTCCATCTGCCTATCTGTCCAGATGTGACAGGCCAACATCCCCTCCAGCATCGTGCTCCCCAGCCAAGGCTCAGCCCAGGTGGCTGGCTCCAGGTGCCTCGCTGTACACCCCTGTGCCTTACCCCCTCCAATACCTCCCTGCCAGGCCCCTTCCTAGTCAAGGGTGACATTTTCTTGTCTGCGGGAAGCCAGATTTTCTTCTACTTTTCCCCAAATGTGGATCCGTACCCAGATCGTCCCACCCTCCTAGGGTTTAGACTTCTGGAAACAAAACTGGGGAAGAAACTCAGCTTTAAGCCCCATCTGCTCTTCCCCTTGTCACAAGCCTCCCTGTGGCAATGAGCACAAGCCAGATATGTGTCTACAGAGAGGGTAAAATCAAAAGAATAGAGGCTAAGGTCTCAAACATACTATCCTGCCACTTAAGTATTAAATAAAATAGCACATGAAAGAACTTGCCATGTTTTAAGGGCCTCCTGGATAATGGCTATTATTTTTTCCCCTCCGATCTGTTGGACACCTCATCTGTAGCATTTGTTTGGAAATCAGTCATGCCCTGCCTTAGATCATATATTGCACTGGCAATTTACTTTTATATTTTTATTTTCCCAGGGTCTATACTTTATTCTCCCAACTAAATATAAGTTCCTAGAGAGCATGGTCTACATCTTATAATTAGCTGAATCTAACAGAAGGCTAGGCTTTCAGCAAACACTTTAAAAATGTGTGCAGATCTAGCCTCAGGAACCCAAAATCACATTCGCTAACATGTAGAGAAAGTTCTTTGTGTAAGAAATCAGATTATGTTTTTTTCTTAAAATAATTCATGAGCATGTTTATGTCTAAATGTTAACAGAGGAGCCATGTGGGTTATGAAGACACCCCAGATATTAAAAAGAAAGAGATTTTCAATGTATCTATTATTTTTTAAATCCTGCATCACAGCCACCCCTGAGCGCAAATATATTTCACATTCTATGCTGGCCTCCTATTGCAAAGTGCTAATTGAATCAATTTCCCGGAGCTGCATCACTAATAAATAGAGTACATCACAGATCTGGGTTTCTTGAATCAAAAATACAGAACATGAATGCTTTGCTGAGAGAAAATGGTGTGTAGGGAATTGTCTTAGCATCCAAGAGAGTCACCGAGTTTGGCCTTTAAACATGGTGCTGCAGAGTGAGCCCTTGAGGGGGCTCTCTGTCAGCCTCACCCTGGCTGGGGCCGGCCAGTACTCCAGAATGCCCCAGCTGGCCCCGTGCATGGCTGCGAGGGGCCCACACTTCACCACTTCCTACTTGCGTGACCTTGGGCCGCTTACTTCTTGCTCAGTCTGGGTTTGCTCAACTCTAACTACAGAATAAGTACCTCCCTCCCAAGAGTTTGGTGAAGGCTCAGTAAGATGATGTATGTGGAGGACTTGCACCATGTGGGAGACGTAGTGCATACCCAGTATATGATAGTTGCTGCGTCTGCTGCTCTGAGGGGACACAGGGTGGACAAGGCAGGGAAGAGGTGGCCATCCGGATGCCCTGGGAGAGTGGCAGCTCCGCCATGCGTACTCACGTTCACACCCTTCTTTCTGCAGGGCAACAGAAGTGCCCCTTTGCTAGGGCAGGAACATGCTAATGGCACTGAGGGGTACTTTACCTATGGGGGCTTTGAGGACCCAGAATAGAAGGCCCGAGATGGGTTCCCCCCTCACTCTCAAGTCATTGCCATGTCAGGGCATTCCTCAAAGGCAGATCTGTTTGGAGTTCCCTGTGGACTGAGGACTTCAGTAGAACCTTCTCCTTTCATTTCCAAAGTGAAGATGTTTTTGGTGGCAGGGAACAACAGTGTGAGTCAAAATGGCTTACATCATAAAGGTGGATGATTGGCTCCCATGGTTGAGGATGTGCTGTGGTAGAGCATGAGGAGGGAAGTCCACTCGGGCCTCTGCTATTACTCTCCCGGCTCTGCCTTCCTTCATGCATCACCTTGGTCAGCCCTGGTCTGCCTACAAGATGGCTGCAGCCGCTCTAAGCCTTCCTCCTTCACATCATCATCTCCAGGGAAGAGAACAAGAGGAGATTCCAGAAACTTTCTGGAGAGAAAATGGAGGCCCTTTTCCCAAAGGCTGCTGGTTAATTTCTCCTCTCATCTCATTGGCCTAAATTTGGTCTCATGATCACTGCTGGGCCAAGCTCTGTGGCTTAGTGGATGCAGGTACTGATCGGCATCATCTGAAGTCGACACCTGACTCAGTCACTGGAGCAAGGGGAACAGGAAAACCTGATTAGCTGTGACTAAATAGAATCCATCCCTGGAATTCAAGTCAACTCCCCCCAACCTCTGGGCTGCCACTGCAGGAGGGCAGAGGTGAGATGGGTGTTGGAGAGACTCCACAATGTCCACTACTCTGCTGGCATTGATTCAACATCTCTTTCAGTTCAGGAAACAGTTATGAAAGGTCTGCTGTGTGCCAGGCAGGGTGCAGCATGCTGGGACCACACGGGGGCCCTGTGCTATTGAAGGGAATAAATGAGCCAACTTATGCAAAGTGCCCTGTGCAGCCCTCTGCCCTTAGTACCTGCTCCGTATCATCTTCATTAGAATGAAAAATGCATGAGTGCTCCCTGCTACCCAGGAGAGACTTAAACAAATATATCCTAGCAGTGTGGGAAGGGTAGCCAGAGTAAGCCTGCGGGTGGCATTAAGGAGAGAGATCACACAGGAGTGTGCAGAAGACCCAACCTAAGAAGCTTATAGCCAGTGATTCCTAACCTTGACTTCACATTTAACGCACCTGAGGAGCTTCTGAAACTCCCCACACCAATTAAGTCACAATCTCTCGGGGTGGGACCCAGTACCAGAATCAGCTTGACTTTTTAAAGATTCCCCAGGTGATTAAAATGTGCAGCCAAGATTGAGAACCACAGTAATAGGCTGTTGAGGACATATAAGCTACACATGTAAACCGTTAGCAACGCTGGGTTCTGAGGGTATGTTCAAATGAAGTCAGTGCTCCAGGGCTCAGGGCAAGGAGAGGACAGGGTGGGCAGAGGGCTCCTGAAAGGTTTCTGTGTGTAAGCAGGGGACAGAGGGCTGAAGGGGCCTTGAAGGACCATGGGATTTGCCTAATCTAAGCAGTTTGGAGGTGGTATCTTAGTGTGAAGAGGAACAATTGTGAGCAAAGGCATGCATGGTAACATAGAGGGTGTATCGGTGTGGACTCAATCACAGGAGAAAAACCACACTGTGATTTCAACAGATCAATGTAGAGAATTAACTACAATAGCGAACTGGAACAACAAAGAATTAGCTACTGAGAAGTAGAGAGAACTCTCAAGAATATAGGAATGCGGGTGTTAGGAGCATCTACTACCCCTGGGCTGAGGTAGAGTGACCTGGGGAGAGCCCTCCACCCCCTCCAGCTGAGGTCCAGGCTCTGCTGGCACAGAGTGTCTTGTGGAAGGAAGGAAGGGAGAAGTCACTGCAGTGTCACTCTAGTAGAAATAGTCAGAAATGTGCCCTCTGGGGTGGTGTCTCACTGGAGCATGCTTCGCTAGGGATGCATTGCAGGATCTAGGTCTGGGGGAGGCCGCAGGGGCCCTCGGAGAGAGGACAGGGGAACCAGGAGCCAAAACCCGGGACTGTCCCCCCACAAGCAAGCAGAGGCTCAGGGTTTACAAAACCTTCCCAGGGAATTAGCGAAGCTGGAGTTCGACCCACAGCTACCTTTCTCATATGTCCCGCTACCTCTCTGAAGAGACAGAAGTGCAAGATCAAGGCTAGTCTGTCGGTGTAGGCTGCCCAGAGACAGAAGGGGCCTGTGCTCAGTGAAGGCTGTGGGGAAGGCCTCCTGGAAGAGGTGAGGACTCAAGTGAACCTAAGGGGCGCTTTTACTTTAGAGACCTTGAGAAAAGCAGGGAGAAAGTGGAAGGAGGGACCTTGACATGAGCAGCGTTGAACGGTTTCCTGTGCCGCAGAGCAGACCTGAGCTCAGACAGGACTTGGCTCAGCCCATAGAGAGAACAGTGGAAAACAAGAAGTAGGAAATGAAAACAAAGAGGTAGAACAGAATCAAAGAAGTCCTCATCTGCCAAAGAACTTGAGTTTAAGCGGGTACGAGATCAGCTCATTGCAAGAGAGCCAGAGCCCGAGGATGTAGGGCTCCAGGATTCCTCGACTGCCGGCCAAACTCTCTGTGGAATATAGGGCAGCAAACGCCAGCTTTGGGGTCAGACAGACCAGGAGTAGAGGGCCAGCTCCAGCGTTCAGCTGTGTGTCCTGGGGCAAGTCCCTCAACCTGTCTGAGCCTCCGGGTTCTTCGCGTATGAGTGGGAAACAAGGGTCCCTTCTTTGCAGGCTTGCTCAGATGAAGTCCCCAGCAGACAGCCGGCCATACAGCAGGCCTCCCGTCGGTGGCAGCTTCCTTCTCCCGCCCAGTTTTACTCTTTGGGGGGGGTCCTTTCTGTCTTCTAACGCAGTGCACGCCTCTGAAGGCAGCTGTTTCCAATCCAGGATTTCTAAATCAGGTGCCGCTGGGGAGCGCCAAGGTCTTGGCGGCAGGTAATATCCTCGTGTTGCGAGGCTGGCCGCTGAGCTTACCGCTCTGCAGGAAAAGCTCAGGTTGAGGGGATACAGTCACTGTGTCCTTGGTCCCCCGGCCAGATCGTGCCATGAAGTGGTGCTTCGGACCCAGTCTCCACAGGGTAAATGACCGTGCTGCTTTCACTTTCAGGAGGAGAAGTCACCAAACCACGCTTTGCTCAATTCTTCCACGGCAGCCTGGCCAGTCTCACTATCCGTCCTGGCAAAATGGAGAGTCAGAAGGTGATCTCCTGCCTGCAGGCCTGCAAGGAAGGACTGGATATTAATTCCCTGGAAAGCCTCGGCCAAGGAATAAAGGTAAGGACGGAGCTAGCCTCGCCGCCAACAAGACATGGACTCAGGGGGCAGAGGCTACCCAGCGCCTGCGCACTGGGGAAATGGAGTCCTCCCCTGCCGAGTTGCCCAGAGATGGTGTGGCGGCAAAGGTGGGGAGGTTCGTGACCGTGACTTCCCTGGGGGACTTCCGCTGTGTCCTGAAATTCCTAGATGGAGCCCCTGTGTATCATCGGTTCACTACCCAAGAGCAGGCACGGGTTCAATATCTACCAGAAGGGAATGGTTCTATTTCAGCGGTTCCTGGATTGGTTGGTTGCTTTGTTGTCTATTTGCCAAAGGACCAGAAGCAGCATGCAATAATATATTTCAAAAATATTTGAAAGTAGAATGAAAAGGTTGGCCATGTTAAATATAAATTAGGAAGGAAGGTCAGCCCAGGTGGGCTGGAATTAGAAAGCAGATACGGAGGTCGCTGGGTCTCAGGCTGTGAAGCTGAAGCACAGATTGGGCTTCGAGCAATCTCTGGCAAAGGGAAGGTGAGCAGATTCATGCAAAATAAAAACATTCACGGGATCCAAAAGAACCAAAGCTGCGTTCTGAGAAAAGCACCTCTTGAGGGGCAGGACTCGCATAGCTAATGTCCACTGTGAGCGTCCTGCCCACCTCCCCCACCCCATGGCAGGGATAGTTCTGGCCTCACCTGGACCTTAGGAGCTCCTGCCAGCAGGGAACCTCTGGGAACCCGAGCAAAGAGCTGGGTAAACATCGTTGTAGCCCCTGCTCAATCCCAACGGACCCCAGTGAGAGCAGGCAGGTCACCCTCTGCCTCCTGAAGCACAGGACAGACAGCCCCACGAGCCAACCCCCTCCCCCAGCTGTGGGGGTTTCCTTTATGGGCCATTTCCCAAGGATGGTGTGACCAGAGCAGAGGTTGCCTCTACCCCCGTCTTCTACCGGCCTCCTACCCTGGGCCTGCCCACCTCTCCTGGACAGGGAGTCCCCCGTCCCACAGACAGCACCTTTATTTTCGATGCCAGTGGGGCTGGTGAGGCTCTGACATGGGGAGCCATGGAGGGGCTGGTGACCTGAGCACGTCATGCTTTTCTTTAAGCTGCGGTCACTTCAGACATGCCATGGACATCCACGTATTGGTTCTGGGCTGGGTTGGGGGGACACAAAGCTGAACGTCCCCAGCCTCTTATCTTCAGGGAAGTCAGTGGCCCACGCTGACCCTTGTAATCCCGTGTGGTAAGCAGCAATGAGGATGAGCACCTCTCCCAAGTGCCGGACGGGGCTCTCAAGGCTTTGTGGGTGTTAACTCATTCAAGCCCAGAACAACCCTCTGACAAAGTTACCACGAATATTCCTATTTTACACGTGAAGAATTGAGGACTTTAAGAGAAAGGAAACTTGTCTAAGATCCCAGAATTGGTAATGAGCGGAGACAGAATTTGAACCCCAGGTGGTCCTGCTCCAGAGCTCCAGGACCTGAGGAGCAGCAGTGAAGGAAGGCTTCTTGGAGGAGGTGAGGTCTGGGCAGAATGTTTCAGGATGGGGAAGAATCAACCAGGAGGAAGGCAGGGGAGGGGAGCTGGGTAGTCACTCTAGGCAGATCTGAGAGCATGAGTGATAGCAGAGGCCTGGGGAGCCCGCCATGTGCACTGGAACTCCAAGAAGGCCGATGTTACAGTGCCCAAATTGCAGGAGGAAAGGCAGAAAGTGTGGTCAGAGAGCTAAGCACAGGCTGCGTCATGGGGCCCTGTAAACTATGTTCAGGTGTTGACATGTTTCCTCCTGTCGGCAACAGGGAGCCACTGAAGGAGCATGATCTGGGCAGGAGCATGGTTTAGGATGCTCCACTTGGAGACAGGGTCGGAGAGGGAAGGTGGGAGAAGTGCACAGACAAGGCAAGGCAAGAATGGCTTTCCAGAACATTAAATATGCACAGGTGCACTCAATAGTTAATCCCCTGTCATTGAAGGAAAGCGGTCTACTTCATGGCACATTTCAGATCGGCACCCTCACACGCAGAGCCTGGGGTTTGATCCTTGACCGGCTGTTTGAGTTGTTTCCTTAGCATTTTGTCAGCTCAGTGAGGCCAAAATCTGTCCTCCACCCCTCCCCTCTCTGATTCGGGGTTTGCTCCCTGCCCCTGAGGGGATCTGCTCTGCTCTGGAGCACCCCATGAGACCACAGTTTCAGGATTCAAGCACTACAGGACAAATAAAGCGAAGATACTGGACCGAAAAGCCACATGTTCTTAGAAAGATAAAGTAAGAGGCATACCACCTCTACAGAGCAGTCAGAGCCTATGAAAAGAGGGGGTTGTGAACTCAGTGGCACACATAGCCATGGGGGGTGCCGAGGCTCTTCGACTTTTCCAGATGCCACCTGTTGATAACCACTCACCGCAGAGGATCCTTTTCTATCCTTAGGGCCCAGCTGGCAAGAACTAGAGCACTGCAGGGGAAATTAATGATAAGACACACAATTCATGGTGTCCCCCCTGGGGGCTATTCTAAGTTCATTATCCCTACTCCTCACAACAGATTAAATGGTATGGCCCCATTTCAGAAATAAGGAGACTGGTGCTCAGGGACTTGCCCAAAATAAGTCCGCGCTCCTTCCTCCACACCAGCAACTCAGATTTGAAGGCATTCTTGAAAATGATTCAGACTTCCTTGCTTGTTGCCCCTCCTCCATTTATCTCTCATTTCATTTCTGAATAATGACTATTTGTCTCTTTCCTGGTTTCTGGCCTCCTCCCTCCTCCATGGTTAGTCAAAGGAAAGTGAGGGCCTCCTGTGATTAACAATACTTCCTGTCTGCTCACAGGCCCCAGTGCAGGTTCCTCTTTTCACTTGTTTTCCCCTGGATCATGCCTATTCCTGAATATGTCCCGCATGTCTGGAGTCAGTGAACGGTTGGGGTGGTTACGGTCTCGTACCCATACAAGACACTGGAATAGCCACCTCCCTGAAGACTCCCCTGTGCTGATTTTCGTAGCATCATGCCTGCCAATTTGTCATGCCCAGTGTGGGGGAGTGGGAAAGAGCAAGACCTTTGGGACAAGGCACCCCTCGGTTCAAACCATAATAGTACAAATACTTGCTGGGTGACCTTGGGCAAAGTAATTTAATCCTTTAAGCCCCAATTCCCTCATGTATTAAAGTATATTTTGTTGTGATGTGGGAATTGGATTTTATGTATATTTTATATAAAAGCTATATAGAGCTATAGAAAAGATATGTATGTATATAAATGAGCTGACGGATACAGATATAGATACATAGATACAGATCTCCCTTAGTAAACCCAGTAAGTAGGTTCTCAGCAAATCACAGTTCCCTTCTCCAGCTGGGCTGGCCTTGCCCTTGGCGTTGCCACTGTGCCAGCTTCTTTTGGAAGCTAAGCCTGGGTGACCGTTACGGCAGAGGAGCCTCGAGTGTGGCAGGTCTTCATCTGGCCCAACCCAGAGGGGCTGGCAGGTGGCCCAGTGAACGGCACGGTGCCTGGAGTGCCACAGCCAGCTTCCCCTTGAGGAATAGGCCTGG